>NC_052146.1:118385200-118757567 GCF_902713615.1 Scyliorhinus canicula
CTCTGTGGAGTTGCACCCCCCCTGTGTCTGTGGGTTTCCTCCTGGTGTGTTGGTTTTTTCCCACAGTCCAAAGATTTGCAGGTTAGGTGGTGTGGCCATTATAAATTGCCCCTTAGTGTCCAAAAGGTTAGGTGAGGTTACTGGGCTAGGGTGGAGGCATGCGTTTAAGTAGGGTCCTCTTTCCCAGGGCTGGTGCAGACTCGATGGGCTGAAAGGCCTACTTCCGCCCTGTAAATTCTTTAATTAACACTGCAGTGAAGTTGCTGGAAAAAAAAAACCTTGTCACCACACTCCGGCTCCTGTTCAGGTGCACCGAATTCAGAATGTCCAGTTTACCTAACAAACACTACTTTCGGGACTTTTGTGAGGAAAACGGAGCACTCGGATATACTCGTGCCGACACTGGGAGAATGTGCAGAATACGCACAGGCAGTAACCCAAGCTGGGAATCGAACCCGGGTCCCTGGTGCTGTGAAGCAACAGTGCTAACCACTGTTACTGTGCCGCCCCTCATTGTACCGCTCCTTTCACAGCCCCATGGAATCTCAACACTTTGCAGCTGACGAAGTACTTTTCTAAATTGTGGTCATCCTTGTAGGAAATGTGGAAGCCAGGTCCTGCTGGCTACAATGCAACAAACAACCTATATGGTTTTGGTTGATGAACCACACTGGGACAGCCTGCTTGCTCTTTGCATAGTGCAATGTGGTTGTTTGGCAGTGGACAGGTGGGCCCTTGGTTTAACACTATTTGAAATATGGCACCCACAACAGTGGGGTGCTCTCTCAGTACCCCATTGATGTCAACTTGGATTATGTGCTCAAGTCTCTGGAGTGGTACTGTGAACTCTCAATGTTCTGACTCTGAGAGCTCTGCCAACTGAGGCACACCTCTTTTGCTGTTGTCAACTGGGCTTTTACTACTGCTTAATGGTGGATGTGTAACACCCCCTCCCTTCAATACTTGTCATCCCTGTCTCGATGTATTTAGTATTCATTAATGGGTTCGGAAAGTTGCTAGCAAGGCCAGCCCAAGGTAATGGCCTGGTAAAGGCCAGCCTGAGCTAATGGTGCACTGCCTTCTTGAAGTGTGGTAGGCAGTGTAGGTTGAAGGTGAGTTCCAGGTTCTTAAACCCAGAGATAGTGAAGTAATGACAGTGGCAAGTTAGAATGGTGTGTGATTTGGAAGTTCCCATGTGTCTGCTAATCTTTCTCTTCTAGATGGTAGAGTTTGTGGGTTTGGAAGGCATATCCATAGATGCCCTGCAGTGCAGAAGGAGGCTATTTGGACCATTTGAGTCTGCACCGACCCTCCAAAAGAGCACTTTACCCAAGCCCATTTACCCACCCTATCTTCAACCCTGCCAATTGATCATGGCCAATCCACCTAACCTGCACACCGTTGGACTGTGGGAGGAAACTGGAGCACCTGGAGGAAACCCACATGGACACTGGGAGAACGTGCAAACTTCACACAGGCCATGTCTGTTTGCAGACTGTCAAAGGAGCCATGGCAATTTGCTATAGTGTTATAGATGGTAATACAGTTGCCACTGTGGAGGAGGGAGCAAAAGTTTAAGGTTGCAGATATGGTACTGAGAAAGCAGGCTATTTTTCCTGCTTGAGTTGCACTCATTCAGGAAAATTGCACAGCAAATGCACACACTTCTGATTTGTAGATAGCGGAGTCTTTGGAGAATTGAGGTAAACTGGCTGCAGATTTCCATGCCTCTAACTTGCACCTGTACCCATTGTATCCAAATGGCTGGTCCAGTCAAACTTCTGACCAATGGTAAAGTTCCAAAATGTTGATGGTGGGGTATTCAGTAATGCCATTGAATGTCAAGGGCAGGTGGTTAGCATATCTCTTGTTGCAGAGAGTCATTACTTGGCACCTCTGTGGTGTTAATGTTAATTACCACCTTTCAGCCCATGGTTCTTTGGTCATGTTTGGACCAGGGGTGTAAAGAGGGTTCTCCCATTTGCAGCGAGTGCTGACTCTTGTGTGTTACCTCACTTAAATGCCCATTTTTTTTCATTTTAACTCTGAATGTTGGCAGGCTTTAAAGGCCTGAGGGCATTTGTAGCTGAGCTTGATTTCTGTATGCTATTAATATTAACAAGTTTTTAAACACCTGTAACCACGTTTGGGTTAGCCTCAAGGACCATTTGAATTGTTTCTTTTTTTTATTTTAAATTTAAGAGTACCCAATTATTCTTTTTTTTCCCAATTAAGGGGGAATTTAGCGTGGCCAATCCTTTTGGGCGAGAACCATGCAGACACGGAGAGAATTTGCAAACTCCACACAGACAGTAACCCGGGTCGGGTTTGAACCCGGGTCCTCAGCGCTGTCGTGCCTGTGCTGCCCTAAAGACCATTTGAATTGTATAATAAGACGAAGTAGTGATAGTTCAGTACTTCTAAATTAACCAACTAAATAAACAAATGCGTTGGTTGAAGTGATTCCTCTTCCACTGCCCCATTGTATATTGGTTTTAATGTGCTAAAATAATTTAACAATTCTGAAATAAAAACAAAATGCTGTAAATACTCAGATCAGACAGCATGTTCCAGCATCTGCAGTATTTTGCTTTTCTATAATTCCGTTTTTCTATAATTCCGTTTTTCTATAATTCCACTTGAGTTAGAGATGCATTCAAGTGTTGTCAAATCAGATGTCAAAAGTAAGGAAATTCTGAAAATGCATGCCAGTCTGAAAAAGATGGCCCCTACGAAAAACGAGCGCAATTTTTTTGGTTTCTTGCATTTTTTTATTGTTTCAAACATTGGGGTGTGTAATGAATGAACCTGATTAGCAAGACATTAAACTTGTTTTTATTGCTGGACATAAGAATGAAGCTATGTTGTGTTGCTTCCAGTGAAATATTTAGTGAAATTTGAAAATTTGCTCTTAAGAAGCTGCTCTTCAGTTTTAGGGTATGGAGTTGAAGTCTTAGTCTAAACTGTTAGTTCTGTGTACTGTCTGCTGGTATTATAAATAAAATATGGGTAAATTGATTTTCCAGTATTGGATATGGATTTTTTTAGTAGCAAGTGTTAATTCATGTTCGGCGCTCTATAGCTTCTCATTGAGTATTTGTTATATACCAGATGTACTATGAAGAGATGCATGCAATAAAGGAACATCTGTAATTATGGGTGATTTTAATCTGCATATAGATAGGGCAAATCAAATTAGCCACAAACCATGGAGGACGAATTCCTGGAATGTATATGGAATGGTTTTTTTGACCAGTAGATTGAGGAACCAATTGGCGAGCAGGCCATCCTTACTGGGTACGATAATGAGAACGGAATCATTGGCGATCTAGTATGAGTGACCATAATATGGTAGAATCTTTCATCAAGATGGAGTGTGAAGTAGTTAATTCTGAGATAAGGGTCCTGAATCTTGATAAAGGAAGGTGTGAATTGGCTATGATGGATTGGGAAATGTTATTTCAAGGGATGATAGTGGATAGGCAATGCCAAACATTGAAAGAGCACATGGATGAACTGCAACAATTGTCTGGCACAAAAGTAAAATGAGAAAGGTGGGCAGTCTATGGCTTACAAAGGAAATCAGAGATAGTATTCCGTATTCATTTCAAGGAAGAAGCATACAAATTGATCCAAGAAAAACAACAGGACTGAGGGTTGGGAGCAGTTTAGAATTCAGTAAAGAAGGCCCAAGGGATTGATTTAAGAAGGGGGAAAAGAGTAAGCTTGGAGGGAACATTAAAAACTGACTGTAAAAGTTTTTTTAATTTTAATTTTATTGAAGTATTTCATTGGTATTCTAAAAGCAAAAAAATAAACAGTGTACATAACAAGGAAAATATTAACATGGTGCAAATAACATCTCCCTCTCCCACAGGTCCCACCATTACTTATCCCCTAATCTACGCTAGCCTAACCCCACCCACCCCTGCCCCCTTCTGCTGCTGATTAATTCTCTGCGAAGAAGTCGATGAATGGAAGAAGTCGATGAATGGTTGCCACCTCCAGGCGAACCCTAACAGAGACCCTCTCATGGCGAACTTAATTTTCTCCAGGTAGAGGAAGCCAGCCATGTCCGATAGCCAGGTCTCCGATTTCGGGGGCTTTGAGTCCCTCCATGCTTATCCGCCTCCAGGCTACCAGGGAAGCAAAGGCCAGAACATCTGCCTCTTTCTCCTCCTGAATTCCCGGATCCTGCGACACCCTGAAAATTGCCACCTCTGGACTCATTACCACCCTCGCATTTAATACCTTGGGCATTACATCGGCAAACCCCTGCCAAAATCCCCTCCGCTTTGGACATGTCCAGAACATGTGGACATGGTTCGCTGGCCCCCCCCCCCCAAGCACATTTTACATACCTGTCTTCCACCCTGAAGAATCTGCTCATCCAGGCCACTATTGTGTGAGCCCGTGAACGACCTTAAATTGGATCAGGCTGGGGCAGAACGGTGGCGCAGTGGGTTAGCACTGTGGCCTCAAGACGCCGAAGTCCCAGGTTCGATCCCAGCTCTGGGTCAGTGTCCATGTGGAGTTTGCACATTCTCCCCGTGTTTGCGTGGGTTTCGCCCCCTCAACCCAAATATGGGCAGGGTAGGTGGATTGGACACGCTAAATTGTTCCTTAATTGGAAAAAATGAATTGGGTTCTCTAAATTTATATTAAAAATAAATTGGATCAGGCTGAGCCTGGCACATGTTGCGTCGCGTTGACCCTACTTGGCGCGTCCGCCTTAAGGCTGTCCTCTCTCTCTCCCCCCAGCTCCTCCTCCCATTTTTGCTTTAGCTCCTCGGTCTGCATCTCCTCTGATCCCATAAGCTCTTTATATATGTCTGAGACGCTCCCTTCTCCTATCCATCCTCTAGAAACCACTCTATCCTGAATCCCCCTTAGTGGCAGGAGTGGGGAGGTTGGTACCTGCTTCTGCAAAAAGTCCCACACCTGCAGATATCGAAATTCATTTCCCCCGTCAATGCAAACTTCTCCTCCAGCGCCCTCGTGCTCGGGAAGCTTCCTTCTATAAACAAGTCCCCCATCCTCTCAATCCCTGCTCTCCGCCAAATTCGGAACACCCCTGTCAATTTTACCATGGGGCAAACAGGTGATTATCGCAGATTGGGGACCATACCGATGCCCCCACTGCTTCCTCATGTCTCCTCCACTGCCCCCCAGACTCTCGGGGCCGCCACCACTAGGCTGGTGGAGTACCGCGCCAGCGGGAACGGCAGAGGTGCTGTTACCAACTCCCCCAGACTTGTGCCTTTGCAAGAAGCCGCTTCCATGTGCACCCACGCGCCCCCCCCCTCCCCCACACCAGCCACCACCTCACCATGGCTATATGCGTCGCCACCCCAACATCCCCCTGACTCCGCTCGAGCACTGCCCTCTTCACTCGCGGGACTTGTTTCTCTCTCTCCCCCCCCCCCCCCCCCCCCCCCCCCCCCTGAGCAGGAGCCACCAAATGTGCGACTTACTCCTTCATAGTCGCCACCGGACGTCCACTGTAAAAGTTCCTATAGGTACGCGAAGAGAAAAAGATTGGTGAAGACAAATATAGGTCCCTTACGTCAGAAACAGGGGACTACATAGTAGGGATAAAGAAATGACTGAGCAACTAAACACATACTTTGGTTCTGTCTTTACAACTGAGGGCACAGATTAGATACCAGAAATGTTGGGAAATACAGCTTAGTGAGAGGAAGGAACTGAAGGACATCGATATTAGTAGAGAAATGGGTGTTGGAGAAATTGATGGGATTGAAAGCTGATAAATCCCCTGGGCCTGATAATCTACATCCCAAATATACTTTAGGAAGAGGCTCTAGAAATAGTGACTGCGTTGGTGTCATCTTTAAGGATTCTCTAGATTTTGGAACAGTTTATGCAGATTGGAGGGTAGCTAATGTAACTTCACTATTTTATAAAGGGAGATAGAGAAAACCAGGAATTAGTAGAGCCTGGTGTCGATAGTGGGAATATTCTCAAATTCATTATGAAAGATTTTTATAGAGGTGTACTGAGAAAACTGGCAGGATCAGACCGAGCCAGCATGGATTTATGAAGAGGAAATCATGCATGACAAATCTACTGAAATTTTTTGAGGATGTAACTAGTAGAGTTGATGAGGGAGTGCCAATTTCCTAAGTCTCAGTGTCTGAATGACACTGCAGAGTATCGCAATAACTAGTAGTGGTTCTACAACATAGGACAGGGAATACCAGGTGATGAACTTGTCTCACCAGGTTGGTGTATCAGTTGCTGCCTTTGGGTACAGTGTGTGTCAGGGATGGGAAACATTCATGGCCTGTGGAGTAGGGGTGAGGGGGGGTCGCATCCGCGCGCAACTGTAGGGATCCCGCGAAGACCATGATGGTTGTCTTCATGTTCTCTTCTTTTTCCGTCGTCTTCCTGTGGCTTCTGTAGTTCTGGATTTCTGTGGGCACAAGCATAATATGTTATCTTGTTTAAGATTTTGTATGTCTGTCTGTCCTTTTATTACCAATTACCCATTATAATTGATCACCATCTGTGACTCCCTCTTTTTTTTTTTTTTAAACCAAATATTTTTGGACAAGACATCCAAGAAGAAAATACTGTCACAGCGCGAGCAGTCTCGCAGCCTGTGCGGTTGATGCGGTGAGTGTACCATCCCAGTGTTTAGGATGTAAATAGTATATGGAGAGCAACCTAAGGGTCGCTGGAAAACAAACAAGAGTTTTGAACCAAAAATTCCGAATGGGGTGTGTATGGGCCGCGGCCGGTAAGAATGGGTGGAATCCCCGGGTAGGATGGTGACCAGTGCTGTATGTGCTCTACCAGTGTAGCTGACCAGCTGGGGGTCCTCAGGCAGGGCGGGGACCAGTGCCGTTACTCCATTGCCTGAGTGACCGGACAAGAGCATTAGCCCACTTGTTAACATAAACAATGACAAAAAGGAATCTGGGATTACCCATAGGCATCCTAAATATACACAGCCCCCCCCCGGGCAACGCTCTCACACATCTTCAAAAAATTGGCTCAACCTCGCCCTCGTGAGGTGTGCTCTGTGTACAATCTTCAGCTGTATCAGCCCCAACCTTGCACATGAAGTGGAGGCATTTACTCTCCAGAGCACCTCACACCAGACCCCCTCCTCTGTAACCTCTCCCAACTCTTCCTCCCACTTTGCTTTGATCCCTTCCAGTGGTGCCTTATCCTCTTCCAAAATAGCTCCGTACACCACTGACACTACCCCCTTCTCCAGTCCCCTTGTCGTCAGCACCTCCTCCAGCAATGTGGAGGCCGGTTCCTCCGGAAAGCTCTGTATCTCCATCCTGGCAAAATCTCGAACCTGCATGTATCTAAACATTTCTCCCTGCTCCAGCCCATACTTCACTTCCAGCTCCCTCAATCCTGCAAACCGACCCCTAAGAAACAAATCTTTTAGTGTCTTAATCCCCTTCTCTTCCCATTTCCAGAAACTTCCATCCCACTTCCCTGGCTCAAATCTGTTATTTCCCCCGAATCGGCATTTCCCTTGACCTGCCCCCAACCCGAAGTGTTGGCAAAACTGCCTCCAGATTTACCGGACTCCCTGAGCATTTTCCTGGAGCTATCTGGACAGGCTCTGTTGCTAGTGCTTTCAGTCCCAAACCCCTGCACAAACTCTCCTCCATTCTGACCCACTCGGAATCAACCCCTTTGACCCAGCTCCGCACGTTCTCCACATTCGCTGCCCAGTAGTAGTACATCAGGTTCGGGAGACCCAAACCCCCTGCCTGCCTTCCCCTCTGTAGCAGCACCTTTCTCACTCTGGCCACCTTCCCTCCCCTTATGAACGAGGTAATCCTTCCCTCAATCTCCCTGAAAAAAGCCTTTGGGAGGAAAATCGGTAGGCATTGAAAAATAAACAGAAATCGCAGCAACACATTCATTTTAACCGCCTGCACCTGACCCGCCAGTGACAGAGGGAGACCATCCCACCCTGCCAGATCGGCTTTCACTCTTCCCACCAAACTAGTGATGTTGTACCTACGAGGCCTCCACCACTCCTGGGCAACCTGCACCCCAGATACCTAAAGTGAGTCCCTGCCCTACGGAATGGCAGCCCACCCCCGGCCGAGACACCACAAAATACTCACTCTTGTCCAAGTTCAGCTTGTACCCTGAGAGAGACCCAAATACTCGCAGTACCTCCAATATTCCTCCTATCGACGCACTCCGTTCCGACACATAACAGCAGCAAGTCGTCAGCATATAAGGACGTCCTGTGCTCTATTCCCCCACCCCCCTGCACTATTCCTTTCCATGCTTCTGAACTTCTTAATGCGATGGCCAATGGCTCAATCGTAAGTGCAAACAGCAGGGGGGACATGGGACATCCCTGCCTCTTTCCACGGTGGAAAGAAAAGTATTTCGAGCTGATGTTGTTTGGGCGGACACTCGCCTTCGCCTCCTTATATAATAGCTTTACCCAGTTTACAAATCTTGATCCAATCCCAAACCGCTCCAGAACTGCCATTGGGTACCCCATTCTACCCGGTCAAACGCCTTCTCGGCGTCCAATGCCACAACCACCTCTGTTTCCTTCCCTTCCGCCGGTGCTGTGACAACGTTCAAAACCCTCCTAATGTTCGAAAACAGCTGCCTCCCTTTCACGAACCCTGCCTGATCCTCACCTATCAACTTTGGGAGGCACTCCTCCAGCCTACCAGTCAGTACCTTCGCCAATACTTTTGCGTTCACATTCAGAACTGATATGGGCCTATACAACCCACACTCTGTCGGATCCTGATCTTTTTTTAGCAACAGTGAAATGGATGCCTGCCCCAAGGTTTGTGGCAGCTCCCCTTTCCCTATTGCGTCTTCAAACAACCCCACCATCAGGGGTGCCACCTTATCCTTGAATTTTTTATAATATTCCACCGGAAACCTATCTGGTCCTGCCACCTTTCCCGACTGCATCCTCCCAATCGCATCCTTTACCTCCTGCGCCACTATTGCTCCTTTTAATGTAGCCCTGTCCCCTCCTCGAGCCTCAGGTACTCCAACCCATCCAGAAATTCCTGCATCTCACTGTCTTCCCCGGGTGGCTCGTACAACCTCTCCTAAAACTCAAAAACCTTGTTAATCAGCTCCGGCGCCGCCACCACCAACTTCTCTGCCCTATCCCTTACCTGAAGAGTTTCCCTTGCCGCTGCCTCCCTCCGGAGCTGACCTGCTAACATATCTCCATGTTCATAAACTGCACCCCTTGATCGTCTCAGTTGGCGCACTGCCTTCCTGGTGGTCAGTCGGTCGAAGCACACCTGTAGTTCCTTCCGCTTTTCCAGCTTCGCTGGGTCCCCATCTTCTGCATAACTCCTATCTACCTCCAACATCTCATCTATGCTCCAACTTCTTTGTCCACCCTGGCCTTAAACAAAATTATCTCACCCTCCCCACCGCCTTTAGAGCCTCCCAGACAACTGCCTTCGACACCTCACCCGTACAGTTGAAACCTATATATTCTTCAATTACCTTTTCAATTTTGTCACGGAACCCTTGATTCCCCCAAAAGTCCCACATCTAATTTCCACCCCGGCCTCTGCGCTACCCCCTTCTCCAGTACCATATCCACCCAATGTGGAAATTGATCTGACGTTGAAATTGCTGAGTATTCCGACCCCTTGACTCCAGCCAGCAAAGCCTTTCCCACCACAAGAAAGTCTATCTGTGATTATACCTTATGGACTGCTGAGAAAAACGAGTTCTCCCGTTCCCTTGGGTGCAGGAACCTCAAAGGGTCCACCCCTCCCATTTCCACCATTAGCCCAGCCAGCGCCTTCGCACCTCCCCCTGATCTGCCACCACTTTCTCCATCTGGAAGCGTATCCTTTTGCTGACCAACACCGCTACCCCTCGAGCCCTTCCATCAAATACAGAATGAAACACTTGGCTAACCAGTCCTTTTTAAGTCTCACCTGGTCCTTCACCCTCAAGTGAGTCTCCTGCAGCATTGCCACATCAGCTTTCAAACTTTTAAGATGCGCAACCACTCTTGACTGGACCTCCTAGCCCTCTCACATCCCACGTGACTATCCTGACTGGGTTCTCTCACCACCCCCTCACCTTTCTTATCCACCATCATCATACCACTGGGCCCTGCCCCATAAGCCTGACCCACCCCTGTCCATTGTTAACATCGAACCCCTTCTCTTCCTTCCCCCCCCCCCCCCCCCCCTCCCAAGAACTCCCCGCTCGCCTCGTAGGCCCATTGAAGCCTGCTATCCAGGCTCCAACGTCCGCAGCCCTCCTCTCGCCTCACCTCAGTTCACTAGCTGACTTTAGTTAGTTATCGTGGGTGGCTCCCCCCGCCAAGATACTGTATATCGTCCCCTTCCAGCCAGTCCCAGAGAAAGAAAAAATAACCAAAACCATCAGCCCAACCCATACAATTCACTAACATAACGTTTAACCGTCGCAACACAGAAGACCAATCAACTCACCATTAACTTGAACTCTGTAACAATGCAAAGAAAAGTTAATTACAATACATCAGTAAAAAGGAAGTTGCAGCATTTATACATTTTCCAACTTCTCAAACACAGTCCACAGTCTCTCTTCCAGTTCCACTCCCACGTCTGTCCCAAGCCTTCTGCCCTCACTAACTCCTCAGCCGCCTCCGCTGTCTCAAAATAAAAGTCTTTGGCGTTATATGTTGCCCTCAACTTTGCAGGGTACACCATACCAAATTGCACCCCTTGTACAATGTCGCCTTCACTCGCCCCAAACGCCGCTCATCTTTTTGCCAACTCCACCGTCAAGTCCTAGTAGATCTGAACTGCAGTACCATCCCACAGCACCTCGCCCTTCTGCTTCGCCCAGCTTAATACCTTCTCCTTCATGCAGAACTTATGGAAACAATTAATTACTGCTCTTGGCTCGTTCACTTTGGGCTTCGACTTTAATGACCAATGAGCTCGGTCTAGTTCGTACCGGGAGGGGTTCTCGCCCTCCCCCATCAGCTCCGCCAACTTCTTAGTGAAGTATTGTGTTGGCCTTGGGCCCTCTGTCCCTTCTGACAAGCCCACAATTCTCAAATTGTGCCGCTTTGAGCGGATCTCCAAGTCTTCGAGCTTTGCTTGGAGTCCTCTATTGACCTTCACCACCCTCTGCACCTCGTCCCCCATCAAGGTGACCTGATCGCTGTGTTGTGACACGGCCTCCTCCACTTCCTTCATCCTCTCGTCTTGCTCTCTCTCCTTGGCCGATGCCTTTGCCACCGCCACCCTCACCGGGGCGATTGCCTCCTCCACCAATTACTTCAATGCGACCACTGTCTCCTTCCTCAGGGCGTCAATGTGCCTCGCGAACTGCTTTTCCAGCTCCACCGCCATCACCTCTGTCATCTTCTCCACTGTAAGTCGTGCGGCACCCCCTTGTGGTTTGGCTTCCGCCATCCTGTCAGCACTTTTGCTCGTCCACTCATTCAGCGGCGAACCCGCGTTTCCTCCTTTCTTTGGTGCTCTTCGCATCCTTTAGGGGCTTGTTTTTTCTTTCTTTTCTCTTCTCTCCCCTTCCACCCTCCCGTCCTTCATCAATCTGAATTATTCTTTCTTTTTGAAAAAAACAATTTTCCTTCCTTCACACAAAAAAAAGGGGAGGAAAAATAACTTTCACCAAACTTTTTCAAACCTCCTTTCTTTCTCCTCTACATTTCCCCCAGAGCTCCCCTGGGACCGGACTTCAGCCTTCTTTCTTCATTCTAAGTGGGAGCCATCCGATGTGGGACACCCCACTTACATCGTGCCCTGCTGCCTCGGCCTCCTTTTTAGCTCCGCCCCCGCTGCTCCGACCTCCGCCACACTGGGCCCAGTGCCTCGGCTGCCGTTGCCCAACACCCGCGCGGAGTTCTTCGCCGGTTTTTAAACTGGCCCCGCTAGCTGCCCGTGACTGCCCCAAAGGCCGATGATAGTCGGGGGGGGGGGTGGAGTGATGACTCAGGGAAAATCCCCGAAATCGCCGCAAACTGTGGCCACCGGCGGGAGCTCTTCTTACTGCGGCCGCCCTGCTCGCCCATGCCACCGGAAGTCGTCCTCCAAACACGTGTTGCCGCCACTGTTGCCACACCCTCAGGGCTGCCACTACTACCGGGCTTGTGAAGTACTGAGCTGGTGAGAACAGCAGAAGTGCTGTTAACGTAGCCCTCAAACTCGTGCCCTTGCAGGATGCCGTCTCCACTCACTCTCACACCGACCCCTCACCCCACTACCCACTTCCTGACCATCGATATATTCGCTGCCCAGAAATAGTTAATCAGGTTTGGAAGAGCCAGCCCCCACGCCCCGCTCCAGCAGCACCTTGCTCACCCGTGGGGTTTTACCGGCCCAAATAAATCCCGAAATTACCGGATTAATCTTCAAAAAAACATTTTGGGGATAATGATTGGGAGACGATGAAAAACAAACAGCAACTTCAGGAGGACTGTCATTTTCAGTCTGTACCCTCCCTGCCAGAGATAGTGAGAGCACGTCCCACCTCTGGAAGTCTCCCTTCATCTGTTCGCATACCCAGATTCAATTTGTGGAGCTGATCCCATTCCCATGCGACCTGGATACCCAAGTACCTAAAGCTCCCTCCCACCACCTTGAATGGCATCTCCTCCAATCTCCTCTCCTGCCCCTTGCCTGGATCGCAAAAAACTCACTTTTGCCCATGTTCAATTTGTACCTCAAGAACCGGCCAAATTCCTCTAGTATCCCCATAATCCCTCCTATTTCTCGTCTGGTATATATTATATATTATCGTCTGCATAGGGCGAGACCCTATGCTCCACCCCCCATCGTATTATCCCCTGCCAGACCTTTGAAGCTCGCAGCACCATTGCCAAAGGCTCTATGGCCAGGGTAAATCAGCAGTTGGGAGATTGGACTCATCCCCGGGTAATGCCTAAAATCCTTCAAACTCGCCCGATTTGGGTGCACGTTTGCCACCGTTGCCTGATAAAGCAACCAGACCCATTCCACAAATCCCTGTCCAAACCCGAACCATCCCAGGACCTCCCATAAGTACCCCCACTCCACCGATCAAAGACCTTCTCTGCAGCCATAGCCACCACCTCATCCTCGCACTCCTCTGTAGGCATTATAACGTTCAAGAGCCTCCTAATATTAGTCGCCAGGTGCCGCCCCTTAAGCCCCGTCTGATCTTCCCCTATTACCCGTGAGAGACAATCCTCGATCCGTGTGGCCAGGATCTTTGCCAGCAGTTGGCATCCACATTCAATAAGGAGATTGGTCTATATGATCCCACAATTTACCATGTCCTTGTCCTGCTTCAAAATGAGAGCTTGACGCCTGTAACGTCTGGGGAGCACTCCCAGCTCCTTTGCTTCGTTAAAGGCCCTTGCCAACAGCAGCCCCAGCACCCCGAAAAACTTCTTACAAAATTCCACCGGGTATCCGTCTGGTCCTGGGGCCTTATCCAATTCCATTGCCTTCAGTCTCTCTATTACCTGCCTCAAGCCCAATTGGGGCCCCCAGGTCCTCTACCAGCTCCCCATCCACCTTCGGAAACTCCAGCCCTCTCAAACATTGCCTCATCCCCATTTCTCCGGCTGGGGGTTCCGACCGATTTGTACAGATTGCTGTAAAAATCTCAACACTCCATTCACCCCCGTCGGATCCAAGCCATCCCTCCTCCAACTCCAACATGTTGCTCGCTTTTGCTCCGTACTTGTGCACCGCCCCTCTCACCCTCTTCAGCTGTCCCACCACCTTGCCCGTGAATAGGAGACCAAATTCCAATTGTAGCCTCTGGCGTTCCTTCAAAAGCCCTTTCTCTGGGGTCTCTGCGTATCTCCTGTCCACCTGTAGGATTTCTCCCACCAGCCCCTCTATCTCCACCCGCTCCGCCGCCTTGTGTGCCCGACTAGAAATAAATTTCTCCCTGATAACTGCCTTCAGTGCCTCCCAGACCGTACTTGCCGACACCTCCCCTGTATCATTGAGCTTTATATACCCCCGGATGGCTTCCCTCACCCACTCACGCACCTCCTCTTCCACTAACAGGGGGCTGGGCCCTGCCTTTGCTCACTCGCATAGTGAACAATGCGGGGTGTGGTCCAACACCATTATTGCTGAACATTTCAGCATATATCACCTCTGCCAGCAGCGTTTTATCCAGCACAAAGAAATCTATTCGGGAGTACACCTTGTGCACATGGGAGTAGAATGAAAATTCCCCTCCCCCGCCCCCGATCCACCTCTATATTCCCCATCTTGAATGGCATCTGCCTATTGACCCAAATTCTCTCTCCCCCCCCCCCCCCCCCCCCCCCCCCCTCATATTAAAGTCCAACCTGGAGTGGAATACTTGCCCAACCCATCCCTTCCTCAACCTGATCTGGTCGCCCACCTTCAGGTGTGTCTCTTGCACCATGGCCACATCCGCCTTCAGTCGCCTCAAATGTTCAAAAACACACGCCCTCTCGACTGGCCCATTCAAACCTTGAACATTCCATGTGACCAGCCTGGTCAAGGGGCACCCTGCCCCCCCCCCCCCCCCCCCCCCCCCCCCCTTGCCGATCAGCTGTAGCCTCTCTTGGGCCAGCCTCCGGTCTGTGTTCCGCACCTCTCTTGGCCTGCCCTTGGGCGCCCACCATCATCAACCCTCCTCCTCTATTTTAAAGACCCCACCCCTGTCAGCAATACTACCCTCCCCCGTCCCTTTGCTAACCTTCAGCTCGCCCCCCACTGTGCTTCCGTGAACTAGCCCGCCCAGATAGCTAACACCTAGCATCTTAACCCTGCACCGATTTTCCTCCCTCCCTACTCAAACATTAGTGAAAACAGTCAATAGGGAAGGAAAAAAGAAACCAACCCCTCCCATCCCCTAACAAACAACAAAAAAGAAAAAACAACTGAAGCCAAAAAGAATTGGCCCCAAATGAAAGTTTTTACAGCAGCATCACAACTCCTCCACCAGAGTTCAAGGCCCACCTTCTCCTGCCAGTCCATTATCTCTCATAAACCCCGCTGCCTCCTAAGATCCAAAATACAGCTCCTGGCCCCCATAAATCACCCACAGGCGCAGCAGGTACAATAGTCCAAGCTTCACCCCCTTGTAGAGGGCTACCGTGACCTTATTAAACCTCTCCCTCTTCTTGGCTAGCTCTGCACGCAGGTCCTGGTACACCCAAATCTCACTGCCATCCCAGGCACAGCGCTTCGTCTGCCTGGCCCACCTCATGATTTGCTTCTTACCAAGGAACCAGTGCAGTCGCACCACCATCGCATTTGGCAGCTCATTCCCCTGGGGCCTCCTCTGTTATACGTTTAGCTGCTGTTGTATAAAGAGTCAAAGGTTCTGCTCCTTTTCCACAAAACACCTTTAATTTACTTCAACAGACACTACACAAAACTCTAACATCATACCACCTCACCCCTGAAGCCCCCTTTACATATCAGTGTCAATTATTGGATACTTAACATAAATGAGACAACTAATTGGAATGTCTCTTAACCCATTACTTATCCTCATCAACGTTCTGTGCGCTCGGTCCACCTCCAACGGCCGGTCAACCACACCTTCAAGCAGCTTCTAGAGCATATTCGCCATCTTCGTGCCAGCATTGGCTCACTCGCACCCCAAGGGCAGACCCACGATCCGAATATTCTGCCTGCGTGACCGGGTTTCCAAGTCCTCCTACCTTCTCCTCCAACCGTTTCTGGTGGTCCCACATTAGCCCTATCTCCGCTGCCATCAAGGCAAACAGTTCATAGTGTTTTTCCCCATTAGCTCTTCTCAACTTCTGGATTGCCTGACCCTGAGCTGCCAGCCTCGTCTCCACGCGGTCAACCACCGCCTTGATCAAGTCCATCACCATGGCCAGGTCCTCCAGACTTTCCTTTCGTTGCTGGGTGAACTTCTCATTTAAGAAGCTCCCCAACTGTTCTGTTGACCATTGAGCTGACAGGGCTGTTCCCTGCCCCTCTGCGATCTCCACGTTGTGCCTGCTTTCATTCACTGACTTATTTCTCCTTTTTCGGGCATTTCTGGTCCTCGGTTCCATAAACTCCTACACTCTTTTCCATCTCACCTCTACTTGAAAATAGGGGAAAAGCCCAAAAAAGACTGCCACGAGTGGGAGCTACCAAATGTGCGACCATTCGCTCCATGGCTGCCGCCGGAAGTTGTTAAGTCTGTTGTTGACATGAAAAATAACTTTCATATTTGACTATTGAAATATGAAGGTTTAGAAGAGGATTGATGGTTGCTCTGTGCAGATCACTATGATCACGTATTGTGTGCGATAGTTTGCTGCAGTAGTATTTAGAATCCCTACAGTGTGGAAAGAGACTATTCGGCCCATTGAGTCTGCACTGACTTTTTTTTGTAAGAGCACTCCACCCAAGTCTACCTCCCCCCTTATCCCAATAACCCCATAATCTAATCTACACATCCCTGGACACTTAAGGGGCAATTTATCATGGCCACTCCACCTAACCTGCACATCTTTGGACATGGGGAGAACATGCAAACTCCAAATTGAACCCGGGTCCCTGAGAAGCAGCAGTGCTGGCCACTGTGCTGCCACTTTGGCAGCATTGACTTCAGCTGCCTTTAACTAAGCTCTGGAATTTCTTCCCTAAATCTCTTTGCCTTTCTTCCCCTCTCTCCTCCCTTAAGACGCTCCTTGAAACCAACTTCCGCCAAGCTTATGGTCACCAGTTCCAATTTCTCCTTTGTGGCTCCGTGTCAGATCTGTCTGATTGCTTCTTTTTAAACATTTGGTATGGTTTGCTACATTACAGGTGTTGGGTTAGGCAAGTTTGTTGTTTCATGATGCTTCATGCCAAGTGGTTTCATGTGTGCCACTTGCAGCAGAGGTGAAACTGCTTTTGTTTTTTTAAATTTAGAGTACCCAATTATTATTTTTTCCCCAATTAAGAGGCAATTTAGCGTGGCCAATCCACCTAACCAGCACATTTTTGGGTTGTGAGGGTGAAACCCACGCAGACATGGGGAGAATGTGCAAACTCCACACAGGCAGTGACCCAGATTTGAGAAACTGCTTTTGTTAATCAGTGAAGACCGCAACATGTTTGGCCGCGCACGACTTGCATATATATAGTACCTTAGTAAAAAGCCCCATGATTCTTCACAGAAGCGTCATTGAAACAAGCCTGACAAAAGTAAATAAAGCTTAGTCAAGGTTTTAAAGCTCTTAATGAGAGGTATCCAAAGATGTGCAGGTCAAGTGAGGTTTAGGGATGGGACTCTGGTATGGTGCTCCATCAGAAGATCGGGGCAGGCTCGATGGGCCAAATGACCTTTGCACTGTAGGAGGTCTATGATTTGAGGTAGAAGGAGATACAGCCAGCAATAGTGGGGAAAAGGAGGGTCATATCTATCTGAAATGAGCAAGCGATATTCATCTACCCAACTGGAGAACTATGTGTGTGGAGGAAAATTGTACTCTGCACCTCCTAGTGCCCTGACTAAGCATTGCTAATATTGTAGAGACAGGCTTTAATAATCTTTATTGTCACAAGTAACACTGCAATGAAGTTACTGTGAAAAGCCCCTAGTCGCCACATTCCCGCGCCTGTTCGGGTACAGAGGGAACTTGACTCAATTTAAACCTGTAATTGCTAATGGATATGTAGTATTTAGCATGAAAATGTTTATAGATAAACTGGTTGGGCAAATAGTTTTCCACATGCTACATTTGTTTGGGATAGTGATTTGTTAAAAGCATTTCAGTAAATATTCACACGTTGTGTTGAAATTACTGCATCCACGTGAAGTCACCATGGTGGGCTGTAGCTGTTTTGATCAGTAGCTTAACTGGCCAATTTTCTCATGTGAGCAGGTAAGGAAATTAGGCTTGATGAGTCTAGCTGTATCCTTTGTGCTTGGACGTGGGGAAAATAGCCAATCTGTTATTGGGGGTTAGTGGGCTGTACTTCATTTTCACTCTATCTCACAAGGATAAGACAATTTGAAATTATTTATCATGTGGAGTTGCCGGTGCTGGACTAGGGTGGGCACAGTAAGAAGTCTCTCAACAGCAGGTTAAAGTCCAACAGGTTTATTTTAAATCACAAGCTTTCGGAGTACTTTTCCTTCACCTGATGAAGGAGCTTGTGATTTCAAAGCCTGTTGGATTTTGTGTTGTGAGACTTACTGAAATTATTTACACAGTACCCCATTCACATCATGGCTGATCTCAACGTGGCCTTAACTCCACTGTCCTGTCCATGTCCATGTTTACAATTAAGGGGCAATTTAATGTGGCCAATCCACCTACCCTGCGCATCTTTGGTTTGTGGGTGCAAAACCCACGCAAACACTGAGAATGTGCAAACTCCACATGGACAGTGATCCAGAGCCAGATCGAACCTGGGAGTGCTAACGACTGCACCACCATGCTTTGACCCAGTATTTTTTTTACTTTTTCTGAGTTACAAAGCCAGGGCTCAAGTGTGGTCAGGGGCGAACCCCTAATCCAGCTCCTTGCCTGCTCCAAAAACCAATTCAATTCAAATTGAATCCAATTCATGGTCCCCACAAGAGAGACATACCAGATCTGAGCCAAAAGGTTGAGCAGATACTACACTTGATCTTAGCCAAAAGGCTGAGAAGCGATTGACCCAGTATTATAATCTCACTGGAGTTCACCGGTCCACCTTTTGAAAAATAAATTAAGGTTTAATTCTGGCACATAAGAACATAAGAACATAAGAACTAGGAGCAGGAGTAGGCCATCTGGCCCCTCGAGCCTGCTCCGCCATTCAATTAGATCATGGCTGATCTTTTGTGGACTCAGCTCCGCTTTCCGGCCCGAACACCATAACCCTTAATCCCTTTATTCTTCAAAAAACTATCTATCTTTACCTTAAAAACATGTAATGAAGGAGCCTCAACTGCTTCACTGGGCAAGGAATTCCATAGATTCACAACCCTTTGGGTGAAGAAGTTCCTCCTAAACTCAGTCCTAAATCTACTTCCCCTTATTTTGAGGCTATGCCCCCTAGTTCTGCTGTCACCCGCCAGTGGAAACAACCTGCCCGCATCTATCCTATCTATTCCCTTCATAATTTTAAATGTTTCTATAAGATCCCCCCTCATCCTTCTAAATTCCAACGAGTACAGTCCCAGTCTACTCAACCTCTCCTCATAATCCAACCCCTTCAGCTCTGGGATTAACCTAGTGAATCTCCTCTGCACACCCTCCAGTGCCAGTACGTCCTTTCTCAAGTAAGGAGACCAAAACTGAACACAATACTCCAGGTGTGGCCGCACTAACACCTTATACAATTGCAACATAACCTCCCTAGTCTTAAACTCCATCCCTCTAGCAATGAAGGACAAAATTCCATTTGCCTTCTTAATCACCTGTTGCACTTGTAAACCAACCTTCTGTGACTCATGCACTAGCACACCCAAGGCTCTCTGAACAGCGGCATGCTTTAATATTTTATCGTTTAAATAATAATCCCGTTTGCTGTTATTCCTACCAAAATGGATAACCTCACATTTGTCAACATTGTATTCCATAAAGGAATGTATTCCTTGTAAAGCATTGTATTCCATAAAGAACATGCAGGATTACAACATGTAGTTTCTGTGAGTTTTCATTATTATGGTCCTTGCATTATGCTATTGTGTGACTAGTCAATGAGCACAGTAAGAAGTCTTAAACACCAGGTTAAAGTCCTACAGGTTTGTTTCAAATCACATAGCTTTTGGAGCACAGCTCCTTCCTCATTCACCTGTGTTAAGGAGCTGTGCTCCAAAAGATAGTGATTCGAAACAAACCTGTTAGACTATGGGTGGCGCTGCGGTAGCACAGTTGCTTCACAGCTCCAGGGTCCCAGATTCGATTCCCGGCTTGGGTCACTGTCTGTGCAGAGTCTGCACATCCTCCCCATGTCTGCGTGAGTTTCCTCTAGGTGCTCTGATTTCCTCCCACAGCCCAAAGATGTGTAGGTTAGGTGGATTAGCCATGTTAAATTGTCCTTGGTCTCCCAAAAAAAAAAGTTAGGTGGGGTTACAGGAATAAGAGTAGAAGTGTGGGGTTCAAAAGGGTGCTCTTTCCAAGGGTCGGCACAGACTTGATAGGCCGAATGGCCTCCTGCACTGTAAATTCTATGGCAAATGGTGTTCCATCAAATAAATATATTCAGAGAATGCTCTGTTCACTCAGATTAAACATGTTTGGAAAATAGTAAACTGACCAGGTACTATTTAATAACCTGATGTTGTTAGACTTCTTGCTGTGCTCACCCCAGTCCAATGCCGGCATCTCTACATCATTGTTAATTAAAAGTATAGAAGATTTCGAGACTTCCGGTGTGCATCATGGAGTGCGTGATCACACAGAGGCAGCTCCTGCCTAAGGTTGCAGAAATGAGCTCTTTTTTGGGCAGCACGGGTTGGAATTTCGATGAAAAGGCGTGGGTGAATGTTCAAGGAGTATTTTCCCCCAGGAATAGGATGTTTCTTGGTTATCAGACCCTCGGAAACAGTGCAAGATTTGTCTGAACAGCAGCAAACAAAAGCCTCTGCAAGCATGCTAGCGGGGGAAGGGCCAGCTTATAGATCTCAAGCTGACCTGAGGGCCTTCATGAAAGCTGAATTCTAGCAGCAGAGGGAGAACTGTGAAAAGATCTTACCAAGGCTATTGAAGAAGCGGAGACTGACTTCTGGTAGCGGTGATGCGGAGCTAAGCCGCACGTTCAGTGGCTCCCACTATTTTCGGATTTTGGGGCTCTTTTAAGGGCTCGTAGTGGTGCTGTTTGGACTTTTCCCCGTGTGGGAACACTCCTTCTCAGATTCTCCACCGGTGGATGGCCTGGACTAGGAGTGGAGCGGTCAGAAAATCGGCTTTGCAGTTGCGGCTAGCTCTCGCTACTTAAGGACTTTTGGGCCGATTTGAGGGCCCCAAACGGTGCTGTCTCGACGAATCCCGGTGGGGGAAGGTGTCTAGAGGAGCATTCCCCATAATTTATGGTGCTCACCCGGAGTGGGGCAAAGGAAAAAGCTGCAGCAGCTTCCCAAGAAAAGCGGGGGAAGAAGGACAAAATGGCGGCCGGCGGAACACCCGAGGACTGATGGAAGTGGGCGCAGGAGCAGCAGGCCTCTCTTCTGCGCTGTTTTGCGGAGCTGAAGGCTGAGTTGCTGGACTCCCTGAATGTGACTACCAACAAGCTGCTTGGAGCTCAGGCGGCCCAGGAGGTGTCTATCCGGGAGTTGCAGCAGCAGGCCGCTGAGCGGGAGGAGGAGGCCGTGGTCCTCGTGGGGAAAGTGGAGTTGCACGAGGCACTTCGCAAAAAGTGGCAAGACCGCTTGGAGGAGCTGGACGTTCGCACGAGGCGAAATAATTTGAGGATCCTGGGCCTGGCGGAGGGGCTGGAAGGGTCGGATCTCCTGTCGTACGTGACCACGATGTTGAGCTCGTTGATGGGAGCGGGGTCCTTCCATTTGCCCCTGGAGCTTGAGGGAGCTCAGAGTGCTGGCCAGGAGGCTTAAGGCAAATGAACCCCCGCGGGCGGTGCTGGTGCGGTTCCACCAATTCAGTGACCGGGAGTGTGTGCTGCGCTGGGCCAAGAAAGAGAGGAGCAGCAAGTGGGAGAATTCGGTAGTGCGAATCTACCAGGACTGGAGTGCGGAGGTGGCAAAGCGGAGGGCCGGGTTCAACCGGACGAAGGCGGTGCTGCATGCCAAGCAGGTCCGATTTGGAATGCTGCAGCCTGCGCGTCTGTGGGTGACATATAAGGACCGGCACCACTACTTCGAGTCCCCGGAGGAGGCGTGGGCCTTTGTACAGGCGGAGAAGCTGGACTCGAACTAGGATCTGGGGACACACTATGGCCGTTGCTGTTTTCGCTGTTGCTGTTCTTCAATTTTGACACGTTTTTTTATGCTGCTTTTCTTTTTGCTCTGTTTCCGGGTGGGTTTGTCTGTTGGGTATGGATGTGGGGAACGTTGGGGGTCTGTTGGATGTGGGGAACGTTGGGGGTCTGTTGGGTGTGGGGTATGTGGGGAACGTTGGGGGTATGTGCATTATATGTTCTCTTCTGTACGGGGCCGGGGGTTGGGGTGAAACTGGATTTTGAGGAGCTGCGTCAGAAGGGTGGGATGTGACAGTGTGAAAGCGCGGGCTTTCCTCTGGTTGTCCGCGTTGCGGGGCAGGGGGGGCGGAGCTGGAGGTGGGGACGTGGCCTCTACTGGTTTTCTTTCCTGCGCTGAAGTGGTGCCAAGGAGGTGTGGCAGGGGGAAGACCCCATGCCGGGAGGAGATGGGTTTTGGCAGGAGCTGCCGGGTTAGCAGAAGTCAGCTGACTCACGGAAGTACCATGGAGGGTGCGTCACGGCTAGGAGGGGTCCTAGCCTGGGGGGGTGGGGGGGGATACCGGTTTGCTGCTGGAATGGCCAGGAAGGAGCTGGCGTGGGCCGGGGGGGTAGAGGAGAGGCGTTATCGCCATGGGGAACGGGTCAGGTGGGGCGAGCTGGCCTGGGGCGAGCATTCGATAAGCTATGGCTAACCGGCGGGGGAGAGGGGCAGGTTGCCCTCTGATTCGGCTGATTACCTGGAACGTGAGGGGGCTGAATGGGCCGGTTAAGAGAACTAGGGTATTTTCTCATCTGAAGGCGGACGTGGCTATGCTCCAGGAGACCCACTTGAAGGTGGCGGACCAGGTTCGTCTGAGGAAGGGGTGGGTGGGGCAGGTTTTTCACTCCGGATTGGACGCGAAGAACCGGGGGGTGGCGATCCTGGTGGGGAAGAGGGTGGCGTTCGAGGCGGCTGAGGTGGTGTCGGACAAGGAGGGCAGATATATTATGGTGAAGGGTAGGCTGCAGGGAGAGAAGGTGGTGCTGGTTAATGTATATGCCCCGAATTGGGATGATGCCGGCTTCATGAGGCGCTTGTTGGGCCGCATTCCGGACCTGGAGGCAGGGGGCCTGATCATGGGGGGGAGACTTTTTAACACAGTGCTGGATCCCCCACTGGACCGGTCCAGTTCAAGGACGGGTAGGAGACCGGCAGCGGCCAGAGTGCTGAGGGGGTTTATGGACCAGATGGGAGGGGTGGATCCCTGGAGGTTTGGGAGGCAGAAAGCGCGGGAGTATTCCTTTTTCTCCCATGTCCATAGGGTCTATTCCCGAATAGATTTTTTTCATCCGGAGCAGGGGATTGATCCCGAAGGTGCAGGATGCAGAGTATTCGGCCATAGCGATTTCAGACCATGCTCCGCACTGGGTTGATCTGGAGATGGGGGAGGCGTGGGACCAGCGCCCGCTCTGGCGCCTGGATGTGGGGCTGCTGGCTGATGAGGTGTGTAGGAGGGTCTGGGGAAGTATTGAGGGGTATCTTGATACCAACGATACGGGGGAGGTCCGGGTGGGGATGGTCTGGGAGGCTCTGAAAGCCGTGATCTGGGGGGAGCTGATCTCCATCCGGGCCCATAGGGAAAGGAGAGGGAGAGACTGGTGGGGGAGCTCCTGGATGTGGACAGGAGATACGTGGAGGCACCGGAGGAGGGGTTGCTGGGGGAACGGCGTAGTTTGCAGGCCAAATTTGACTTGTTGACCACCAGAAAGGCGGAGACACAGTGGAGGAGGTCGCAGGGCACGGTATATGAGTATGGGGAGAAGGCGAGCAGGATGTTGGCGCATCAGCTCCGCAGGCGAGATGCGGCTAGGGAAATTGGTGGAGTGACGGATAGGGGTGGGAATGTAGTGCAGAAGGGGACAGAAGTAAATGGGGTCTTTAGGGACTTCTACGAGGAACTGTACCGGTCAGAACCTCCGATGGGGAGAGGGGGGATGGAGAGCTTCATGAACAGGCTATGGTTCCCAAGGGTTCAAGAGGAGCTGGTAGAGGGGCTGGGGGCGCCGATAGAGTTGGAGGAGCTAGTCAGGGGGATTGGACAAATGCAGTCAGGTAAGGCGCCGGGGCTGGATGGGTTCCCGGTGGAATTTTATAAAAAGTATGTGGATCTGGTGGGCCCCCTGTTGGTGCGAGCTTTCAATGAGGCATTGGGGGGGGGGGGCTTTGCCCCCGACGATGTTGCGGGCACTGATCTCTCTGATCCTAAAGCGGGATAAGGACTCCTTGCAGTGTGGATCATACAGGCCTATCTCGCTCCTCAATGTTGACGCTAAGTTGCTGGCGAAGATCCTGGCCACCAGGATAGAGGACTGTGTGCCAGGGGTGATACACGAGGATCAGACAGGATTTGTCAAGGGAGGCAGCTCAACACGAATGTGCGGAGACTGCTAAATGTTATTATGATGCCGGCAGTGGAGGGGGAGGCGGAGATAGTGGTGGCGCTGGATGCGGAGAAAGCGCTTGATAGAGTTGAGTGGGGGTACCTGTGGGAGGTGCTGGAGCGGTTTGGATTCGGGGAGGGATTCATCAAATGGGTGAGGCTGCTCTACGCGGCTCCGATGGCAAGTGTAGTTACCAATGAAAGGGGATCGGAGTACTTTAGGCTCTACTGTGGGACCAGGCAGGGGTGCCCCCTGTCCCCCTTGCTCTTTGCACTGGCGATTGAACCTTTGGCTATGGCGTTGAGGGAGTCAGGGAGATGGAGGGGTCTGGTGCGGGGTGGGGAGGAACATCGTGTATCGCTGTATGCGGACGACCTGCTGTTGTATGTGGCGGATCCAGAAGGGGGAATGCCGGGGGTGATGGAGCTGCTAGCGGAATTTGGGGGCTTCTCGGGCTGTAAGTTAAATTTAGGCAAGAGTGAGGTATTTGTAGTACACCCGGGTGATCAGGAGGAGGGAATTGGGAGGCTCCCGTGAGGGCAGTGAAGAGTTTCAGATACCTGGGGGTGCAGGTGGCCAGGAGTTGGGGGACTCTCCATAAGCTTAATTTTACCAGGCTGGTGGAACAGATGGAGGAGGAATTTAAAAGGTGGGACATGGTGCCGCTATCGTTGGCGGGTAGAGTGCAGTCCGTCAAAATGACAGTTCTCCCAAGGTTCTTGTTCCTTTTTCAGTGTTTGCCCATCTTTATCCCTAGGGCCTTTTTTAGAAGGGTTACTAGAGCATCATGAGCTTTGTTTGGGCGCATGGGACCACGAGGGTGAAGAGGGTCTTCTTGGAGTGGGGTAGAGATGGGGGGGGGAGCTGGCGTTACCCAATCTCTCGGGGTATTATTGGGCGGCCAATGTGTCGATGGTGCGCAAGTGGGTAATGGAGGGGGAGGGGGCAGCATGGAAACGGATGGAGAGGGCGTCCTGTGGAGATACAAGCCTGGGGGCCCTGGTAACGGCGCCGTGGCCGCTCCCCCCTACGAGGTATACCACGAGTCCGGTGGTGGCGGCTACCCTCAAGATTTGGGGGCAGTGGAGGCGACATAGGGGAGAAGTGGGGGGCTCGATGGAGGCTCCTTTAAGGGGGAACCATAGGTTCGTCCCGGGGAACATTGTTCCTGAGTGAGCTAAACCAGGGGCTGGTTTAGCTCACTCGGCTAAATCGCTGGCTTTTACAGCAGACCAAGCAGGCCAGCAGCACGGTTCGATTCCCGTACCAGCCTCCCCGGACAGGCGCCGGAATGTGGCGACTAGGGGCTTTTCACAGTAACTTCATTGAAGCCTACTCGTGACAATAAGCGATTTTCATTTAATTTCATTTCACTTTCATTGATGGGGGATTTCAGGGTTGGTACAGAGCGGGCATCAGACAGCTGAGGGACCTGTTTATTGATGGGAGGTTTGCGAGCCTGGGGGTGTTGGAGGAGAAATTTGGGCTCCCCCGGGGAACATGTTCAGGTAGCTGCAGGTAAAGGCATTTGCTAGGCGGCAGGTGGAGGGATTCCCTTCGCTTCCCACGAGGGGGGTGAACGACAGGGTGCTTTCGGGGGTCTGGGTCGGAGAGGGGAAGATATCTGATATCTACAAGGTTATGCAGGAGGCGGAGGAGGCGTCAGTAGAGGAGCTGAAAGCTAAGTGGGAGGGGGAACTGGGGGAACAGATCGAAGACGGGACATGGGCTGATGCCCTGGAGAGGGTTAATTCTTCCTCCTCGTGTGCGCAGCTTAGCCCCATCCAATTCAAGGTGCTGCACCGGGCCCACATGACTGGGACGAGGATGAGTAGGTTCTTTGGGGGTGAAGACAGGTGTGTCAGGTGCTCGGGGAGTCCAGCGAACCATGCCCATATGTTCTGGGCATGCCCGGCGCTGGAGGAGTTCTGGAAGGGGGTGGCGAGGACGGTGTCGAGGGTGGTGGGATCCAGGGTCAAGCCAGGATGGGGACTCGCGATTTTTGGGGTTGGGGTGGAGCCGGGAGTGCAGGAGGCGAAAGAGGCCAGTGTGCTGGCCTTTGCGTCCCTAGTAGCCCGGCGAAGGATCTTGCTACAATGGAAGGATGCGAGGCCCCCAAGCGTGGAGACCTGGATCAATGACATGGTGGGTTTCATTAAGCTAGAGAAGGTCAAATTCGCCTTGAGGGTCGGTACAAGGGTTCTTTAGGCGGTGGCAACCTTTTCTCGACTTTCTGGCTCAACGATAGGGTACGGGGACAGTAGCAGCAGCAACCCGGGGGGGAAGGGAGGGAAAAGGTGGGGGAGGGGGGAGGGGCGGACGATGACTGTTTGTTTATTTAATTTAAATTTATTTTTAAGTTCTTTTGTTGTTCATTGGGGTTGGGGGGGCGGGGGATGGGATACATGCGTCAATACGGTCTGGGGGTGGTACAGTTATGGGTTATTTTGTTGCATTTCATTGTTTGTCGTTATGTTTTATATTTTCTGTAAAAAATTCCAATAAAAATTATATTTATTAAAAAAAAGTATAGAAGATTTCTGTTTGTAAGCACTATGCACATTGCCAGTGCAAGAAACAAATGATATTGGACCCAAGAGCATACGCAAAATTTATAATGAACGGCATGCCATCTTTCAGAATATTTTGCAGCACAGCTGCAGGCCATTTGATCCAATAGATCCATACCAGTGTTTGTGCTCCATAGTGATCACTATTCTAACCTATCTCAGCATAGCCTTCTATTTCTTTCGCTATCACACTTGCCTAGATTCCCCTTAAAAAAAAATGCATGACTGTTAAATGTGTCAACTACCCACTTGTGGTAGCAAGTTCCAAATTATAACTACACACTTTGGGTAAAGATAAAAACAAATTACTTTGGGTACTGGAATCTGAAACTAAAACAAAGTACTGGATAACCTCATCAGACCTGACAGCATTTGTGGAGAGAGAAAGGAACTATTGTTTCTTCTGAATTCCTTTTATTGGATTTATTGATGACTGCATTTATGGCCTCTAACTTCGGGTCTCACCTGCAAGTGGAAACATCTCTACCTCTCCTATCAGACCCTTTCTACCTTAAATACTACTGGGTCACCTCTCGTTATTTTTCACCTACCCTAGATTCTGAAAAAAAAATGAACCCCATTGTTTATTTGTAAATGGCCTTATTAACCTTGTGTGATGTCTTTATCTTATCTAAGCTAAAACAAGGAATTTAGGAAACACTTGAGACTGGGTGTTAAAGTTGTGACAAGGGTTTGCCTGTTCAGATGTGGATTCACCAGCTTGTGTTCCTGCTCATTTCATTGGAAACCTTTTTTTTGTTGCTGTTTGTTTTGGCACAGGAGTTGTTGTTTGACCAATTGGATGATCCGAATGCCATGTATGCTTAATCACTTGATTAATTTAAATCTAATCGTGTAATTCTATACCCTCATTTTGGCTATTTACCTGAAAGGATCCTGGCATCATCTTAGTCCTAGATGATAATGACAGACTAGTGCATCAGCCCCAAGAATTTCAGAACTTAATCATTCTCTTTTTGTTTTGTACTGTTTTTTTGATTGAACAGTCGATGAGCAGAAAGTTCAGGATTCAGTGATGTCAAAATATCTTCAATCATCTGTACATTATTCTGAAAGACCTTTTATCTCTGCAGCAAAAGTAGTTCTGACAATGATGAATTGTGCAAGATATAATTTACTTGAAGATTAGGAAAGGTATTGCAAGCCTAATTACCGAGGAGGGAATCTTATTGATGAGACATTTGAGCCATGTTGAATGTGAAGCAACCAAGATCTTTTAGCTTCGGTAATTCATACAGTCAGACATTTGAGACAGCAACAGAAAAAAAACGATTGCCAACTAAATATGGCTCTCTTTTATCTCCTCCCTTTTCTCTCAATCTCTTCTCCTCCCTCTTTTTCTCTATCTCCTCTCTATCTCTCCTCCCTCTTCTTCTTCCTCTCTCCTCTCTCTCTCAAAATCTCTTCTCCCTCTCTCCTCTCTCTCTAAATCTCTTCTCTCTCTCTCTCTCTCTCTCTCTCTCAAAATCTCTTCTCTCCTCTCTCTCTCTCTCTCTCTCTCAAAATCTCTTCTCCCCTCTCTCTCTCTCTCTCTCTCAAAATCTCTTCTCCCTCTCTCTCTCTCTCACTCAAAATCTCTTCTCCCCCCCCCTCCTGTCTCTGTCTTGCGTCTGCACTGGCCTTTGGCAAGAGTACCCTACCTAAGCCCAACCTAACTGTTTGGACACTAAGGGGCAATTTAACATAACCATTCCACCTAACATCCACATCTTTGGACTGTGGGAGGAAACCCATGCAGACACTGGGAGAGAAAGTGCAAGAGCTTGCACTTTCAAGGCCGGAATTGAACCCAGGACCCTGCTAACCACTGTGCCGCCGTGCTACTCATGCTGTTTGGCATGCCAAGTGGTCCTGCGTTGTAGCTTCACCAGCATAACACTTAATTTTAAGGTATGCCCAATGTTTATCCTGACGTACTCTCCTGCAGTTTTCACTGAACCAGGGTTGAGTCCCTGCTTTAGTGGTAGAGTGGGGATATGCCAGCCTGTGGGGTTGCCGATTGCAATGAGGCGATTGTTGGAGAAACTGCAAAGAACAGGGTTGGAGATTTTTAAACATTTAGAGTATCCAATTCTTTTTTTTTTCCAATTAAAGGACAATTTATCATGGGCAATTCACCTACCCTGCACATCTTTGGGTTGTGGGGATGGGGCCCAAGCAGAGACTGGGAGAATGTGTGCAACTACAGATGGACAGTGACCCAGGGCTGGGGTCAAACTCGGGTACTCAGTGACGTGAGCACCCGACAGCAACGAGCCAGTTAGAATCATAGAATCCCTACCCTACAGGAGGCTTTTCAGCCTATCAAGTCTGCACCGATCCTACTCCACCCAAGCTCGGTCCCCTGCCCTTAACCTTTTTTAAAAATGAATTTAGGGTACCCAATTCATTTTTCCAATTAAGGGGCAATGTAATGTGGCCGATTGACCTGCCCTGCACTTCTTTGGCTGTGGGGTCAAAACCCACGCAAACACGGGAGAATGTGCAAACTCCACACACTGACCCACAGCCGGGATCGAACCTGGGGCCTCGGTGCCGTGAGGCATGAATGCTAACCACTGTGCCACCGTGCTGCCCTTGACCCCTTAACCTAACATAGGCTTCTTTCTTTGGACACTAAGGGGTAAGTTAGCATACCAATCCATCTAACCACATCTTTTGGCTTGTGGGAGGAAACCCATGTAGACACGGGGAGAAAGTGCAAACGCCACACTCCGGTGACCCAAGGCTGAAATTGAACCCGGGCTCCTGGTGTTGTGAGGCAGCAGTGCTATATATTGAGCTACCTCAGCTTTTTCAGTCACACAGTATACCAGTTACCGTCAGTGTTTACTGAATACTGTAAGTAGTGTGCGTATGCTGTAGTTTACTTTCTAAATCTAAGGTACTTGATTATAAGACATTTTTGCAGTTCCTCATAACTTGCAAATGTTTGGCTTCAAGAAACTGCAGTAATCCAAAGTGCTCTTCAGAGTTCCCATCTGAACCTTGAACTCCCAACTTGAACAAATTTCAGTAAAATGACTGCTTGGGACTATCTAGCTACATTCGAGAACTTTAATCAAAAAATTTTTTAAATCCGCATTTATGTGCAGGATTTGACATTCCGCAAGTATAAAATTAACGTTTCAAGGTTTGGATGCCTAGAAATAATCATGAAATTAGTATGTTGTTCTAAACCCCCAGTTACAACTTGTTTGACATGACATCATTGTTTAAAAACCCTTGGAAAAAATTAGCTTGAGTGGAGGCTCTCATCAATACCATTCATTTCCGTGACTGCACTTTAGGTGGGTGAGGTCTCGACAATACACCATCTGGAGAAGCATAGAATCACTGACAGCTTCTGGCTTTCTGTGCATGTGCAGACTCAAATGTTTCAGTTAAATAATGGCTACCACTGAAACGTCCAGACCAATGTTTGGACTTGTATGATTATAAGTCATTAGAGGTTTTGGGTGAGTGGACAATTGGCATTACTGTGGATACTGGAATCTGAAACTAAAACAGAAATTACCAGACAATCTCAAGCAGGCCTGACAGATCTGTGGAGAGAAAAGGGAGCTCATGTTTCTAGTCTGGATGGCTCTTTGTCATCGAGACTCGAAACGTTAGCTCCCTTTTTTTCTCCATGAATGTGGTGAGCAGTTGGGATATAGTTTGTTAATAAAATGCTGATAGTTGCATATTTAATGGTGAAAACTAATTCAAGTTTTTCTAGATAACATGGCTAAATTTGAGCCAGGTTGCTGGTCATAATGATGTGATGTCATACTAGACTGAAATGCAGCTAGAGGCTGTACATAATTAGCAGCACCACTTTTGGTATTTTGATGTTTTGCTGCAGTACTGCAATAGCCTATACACCAAAAGCTGATGAAGTGTGATTGTAAGGACTTCAACGTCCATTTAAATATAATAACATTGATATATACGCTGCAGCAGTAAAACCTATTATACATTATTTTAAGTTTATCTTTTACTTGAGTGGGTGCTAAAAGGTAAGGTGTAGGCATGATATTGAATGTTTCTGTCATCTTTAGGATAATTTGCTTACTGTAAGAAGAATAAGGTAAAATGATTTCTACAATTATGCATCAAAAGTTGGGGATTAGGAGAAGCTGTGTTCAGCTTCTGTATACTCGACCGTGTAATGTTGGACAGGTTTTCAAATCCTATTTCTCACTTTTTGTGGTTAGCATGTGACATTACCATTTTTTGTGTCATAAGTTTAGAGTAACCAATTCTTTTTTCCAATTTGGGGGCAATTTAGCGTGGCCAATTCACCTATCCTGCACATCTTTGGGTTGTTGGGGTGAGACCCTCGCAGACACTGGGAGAATGTGCAAACTCCACACGGACAGTAACCCAGAGTGAGGATCGAACCTGAGACCTCGGCGCCATGAGGCAACAGGGCTAATCCACTGCGCCACCGGCTGCTGTACATTACCACTTTTTTAATTTCAAAAAAGTACTAATTGGGAGTCTCCAATCAAAAGTGGGAGTGTGCAAATAATTGAACAGCAATCATAAGGGACAGAATTGATAATTCGTCCTATCCCAAATGCCGTTTTTGATAACTACCTTCTATTTTCTGATGTCTTGTTATTTGTGGCTTTAAAACCCTGCATTTAAATGAAATGAAAATTGCTTATTGTCACGAGTAGGCTTCAAATGAAGTTACTGTGAAAAGCCCCTAGTCGCCACATTCCGGCGCCTGTTCGGGGAGGCTGTTACGGGAATTGAACCGTGCTGCTGGCTTGCCTTGGTCTGCTTTCAAAGCCAGCGATTAGCCCTGTGAGCTAAACAGCCCCAGGTCAGCACAGTGGTGCAGTGGTTAGCACTGTTGCCTATGGCACTGAGGACTGGGGTTCGATCCTAGCCCTGGGTCATTGTCTGTGTGCAGTATGCATATTCTCCCTGTTTCTGTGTGGGTTTCACCCTCAAAACCCAAAGGTGTGCAGGCTAAGTGGATTGGCCACACTAAATTGTCCCTTGGACAAAAATAATTGGGTACTAACCTGCATTTCCGTGAAAAAGATTGGAACTTGGCTATTTAAACAATTTGTCTTGGGCAGTTCTCCACCTTGGGAGATGATGGCTTGCAATTTTGCAGACAAATGTGCTCAACACCACCTGTGTGGTTTAGGAACACCACCTGTGTGGTTTAGGAACACCACCTGTGTGGTTTAGGAACACCACCTGTGTGGTTTAGGAGTCCCATTCTGGCAATGCAGTCTGATTTTCTACAGATTAAAACACTGGGCAATGGAGGTTTAGTTGGCCATTTCCTCTGGGTCCTCTTAGCTAGTTAAGTTTTCTGTTCCTTCTTGCCTTTTCCAGTGAGAGCCCCCCCCAAAAAAAAAGTCAGGCTCCAAAGGTTGTGACCATTAGCAACTGTCTCCCAGTTGTCTGTGTTGATATCCACCATCTTCATATGCAGCTGGCCTGTAGTGGCAATGTGTACGTCCAGCAGATTATGATCCAGTAGCCATATAAGAAAAGTTCTTTGGCTATATATGATCTGACACCCATCAGATGAATGTGGCTGAGCCAAAACAGATACCGTGATTGAAGTAGTATGCTGCTTCAGGACTGCTTGGTGACATAACTCTCTATTACAGAGTTGCCAGGTTGGAGACTGACCTTGCCCCCAAAAGGAGCCAAAAAGTATTTTTAATTAATAACTTCTATGAAGGCCAACATCAATTTATGTATACTGAATTTCTCAAATACAAAAGCCATATTTGCAAACATATACTTTTTGTTTCTCTGCGGCTTGTCTTCACTAACTCTATTGTCTTCCTAACTTTGCTCATCATTTGACTGGCTGGCATATCAAAATTCATGGGAGTCACATCCATGTGCTCTGTACTGGCCAATTGAGATCTATTCTTTTGTCAATGTTTGATTATAAACTGCTGAAAGGCGATTAGCAGGTCATGTTCTGCTTGTAGATACTGTGAAATTTGAGGGCCTATTCAGGCAATTTGAATTTGCAACTTCATTTTCCAAGTCACGTGCTAAGCTTCTCTGTTTGCATATTTATTTTTGGGCATTTGCCGAAACTGTAGTGTCCTTCAATTTTTAATGTCCTTCTCTGTTATCTTGAATTCTCCAGCTGCTGCACAATTATTTGTCTGCTCTGCAATCTCAACAACTTTAAATCATAACTGTTTATCTGCTGTTCCTTCTTGATACCATGTTGCCATATTAGAGATTGGGATTGGCAGGAATGCAGCACACACCAGTGAGGGGGTTAACGTAGGCATTGTGGCCTTGTTTTTGTGTGGGGGAATAGCCTATCAATCTATTGTGTATATATTACTTGTGTGGATCAGCACAATGGATTTTAAAAGTGGATAGATATGCATTACAGTGAACTTGTAAACATCTGAAACTGAATTCAACAGCATAGGGGCTCAAAAGGTTTTGCGATCATTTGATAAGATGATTTGTTGCAATATTTCCCACTTAGAATTTTAAAGCAAAGTATATTTCTTAATTTACGCTATTTTCATGAATTGCAGAAGTGTTCTTCTTTCTCAAGACATGGGGAGCAGATAGGGAGAAATTATTTCTGCTGGTTGCAGCTGACCAGGGCTAGTGAGTGTGGTCTTAAAAAAGAACCAGACCTTTCAGGGACAAAAATAGGAAACCATTCTCAACGCAAAGAAAGAAACTTGCAACCCGCTTCCGTCACCAGTAATTAGTGCTGGATACATTGTTGTTAGGATAGGGGCAAAGGCAGGAGTTAGTTCACAGATCAGCATCGATCGCATTGAATGGCAGAATAGACTTGAGGAGTGAAATGGCCTATTGTTCTACGTTCCTATCTGGATTCATTGATCGCCACACTGCACCAGAATGTACAGATTCTGCATAGCTCCTTATTTTAGCATCTTTCTTACAAATCCTGTAGCAGGATTATGGGGAAAGGGCCAGAGAATGGCACAGTTATAATGCTAGTTCAAGGAGCCAGTGCGCAGACAATGGGCCATAACAATTCTGGTATTTTAAAATCAGAAAACATGTGTGCCTGCTGGCTTAGTGGTATTTTCTTTTATAAATTTGGAGTACCCAATTCATTTTTTCTAATTTAAAGGACAATTTAGTGTGTCCGATCCACTTGGCCTGCATACCTTAGGGTTGTGGGGGCAAACCCCACGCAATCACATGGCGAATGTGCAAACTCCACGCACACTGACCCAGAACCAGGATCGAACCTGGGACCTCGGTGTCATGAAGCAGCAGAGCTAACCACTGCACCACCGTGCTGCCTGGCTTAGTGATATTTTAATATAAACATCTATTTGTGTACAGCAGCTACCTAATTTGAATCAAAAATCCTGTTGTTCATTGCACAAATATGAACTATACAAATGCAACCAATTGTACAGAATTTTGTATGCCATGTTCTGGTATAACCATTGCATGTAATACGTTTATTCTTTTCTGGTCTGTTTGCAAATTAACATTGGTTAGCAGAAGTCTGCAGATGGAAAATAGAAGCTTGGAATATTTTTCTGGTTGCAGCAAGAGGGAAGATGCATTAGTTCTGATTCACAAGGCAAGAGTATTTTTCCATGTGATGAACATGGTGGTAATTTGAGCAGCTATAATGCATAATGCAAGTATGTAAATTTTTAAAAGCTGTAAATCTGTCACTATAGTCCCAGAGGACCATAGGCTGAGAGAGAGCTGACTGGTGGTGATTTAACCTGAGGGTTACCTGGATTTATACCAAAGGAATTTGTATTCTCTCCCAACCCTCTGTACCAGATGTTTTCAAACTAAAGTAAAAGTAATTGTCTTGGTTCTGGAATCTTGGTGTTGCCTTTGGTCAGTATTGTGTAAGTGAGGTCTGATTCCTGCAGCTATTTTGGCTGCAAGAGACATCATAATGTGCCATATGTTTACAGACTATTGCACCTCTGTCAATCTAGTACAATGTTTTCAAACTTTTCCCTGGAACCCACTTTTGCAAACTGCTTGACCTCCGTGACCCATGCTGACTGACCTTTGCGACAAATGCCGCCATGTTCGCTTATCTTTAATGCGAATGGGGAGCCTGCTTGGTCCTCATGATGTCGCTCCGATCAGGTTCACAGGAGGGGAGGGCAATGTGCATATCAATGTGCCATCTTCATCTTTGTGAGAATGGAAAATTCAACCTCTCATGTAGGTCATCATGGAGGGCAACAACAACAAAATGGCTGTTTTACTCAGCACTGGATACTCTGGGGAGATGCTGCTCCAGAATACTGACAGCCTCATGCACTATTAGTGTGTATTTAATTTGCTATCACGGCTCAGGTATAGCATCATTCAGAGTCAGCTGTAAGTTAATTAGTGACTCTGGGGTCTCGGCCTCGTGAGGAATTTTTCACCAACCACTTCACTTTCAAAATCTGAAACTTCTCCTCTCATTTGCCAGTACTTTCCTGCATATGACACACATGGGCTTGTGCTTATTTGCATTGGCACAATTGACAAAACCATACCTCAAGAAATCATCTTTACTCTGCTTTCTGGTGTTCTGTGGAGAGCTAACTCTGGCATTGCTCTGTACTGCTGTACAGATTTAATATCTCATTGGATGCAATACATTAGGCTTTGGTGATTTAATTCATCCAAACTTTTGGAAATATTGCAGTATTCAACAATAATAATGCAGCATTAACTCTATGGATGGGAGAATTAGATTTTTGATATTTCTGATTCTTGTGAGCCATTGCATTTGAGTTTTTTTTTCTCAACCTCAGGAATGATTAAAGCTTTAGTCTTTTCATAAAATCTAATATTAAAAACTGCAAAGTCTGGACATCTGAAAGCAAAGTAGTACAAGTACACTAACCGGCATGTCATCAGCTTTAAAGTGACAGGTTATGGCATGTAGAGTTACATATCTGATATGTCATAACCTTTTTTTCTCTTTGCTAAAAGCAGGTTTATTACTGCTGAAGTACTTACAATTTTTTTAAGTAGGTGAATAAATTCCAGATTTTTACTCCAAGTTCTATTCTATTTAAATGTTTTGAAGTAGGGGTAGTACAGTGGTTAGAAGTGTGCAATTTGCACATTCTCCCCACAACAAAAAGATTGCCATGCTAAATTTAAATATTTTTAAGTAATGAACAATGGTGCAGTTTGCCCATCAAAACGTCAGCACAGACGTGATGGGCTCAAAGGCACTATGCTTTATGCACTTGGAAGCCTGGGGTGCTGGAGAGCGCGAACGTACAGACGTATTGTAACCTAAAAATGCAGGCTTTGGTTATGATAGTATACAAGTTGAAGCTGGTTCATAAACCTTTCTAACTGTACTGGATAGTGCACACTTTATTTGAAAATATGTTTTAATATTTGGGTGTTGGTAACTAATTGGCATCTTCTCACTACTGCTTTAGTTTAAAAACGCACTGATATGAAGTATGTAAACATCAGAGATGATGCCTCTTGTTACTTGAAATATTCCAAAACTAGATATATAACATTCATCAAATATGATTACTTTAGGTGTTTTTCTGTAGATTCATTCCCTGGAGATTCAATTTCTATTGACCAGCTGTATATAGTGCTCGGCCTTGGTTTATTTTATTACTGTACCTAACAAAATTAAGTTCAAAGTTATATTACTGATAGTGTATATTAGAATTTGACAACGATTAGAGTAATCACAAAGATGTAAAATTCATAGCATACTGATGGAATATTCTATGAAGCAGAATTTTATACTTTTTTTTTTCTTTTCCTGCAGTTTTTAAAAAGGTATTGTCCATGGCGAGTAGGGAGCCAAAGTACCACTTGGTGCGTGAATTGGGACGTGGCAGTTACGGTGTAGTATATGAAGCGGTGATAAGAAAGACTGGAGCACGGGTAGCAGTGAAAAAGATTCGGTGCCATGCACCTGAGAATGTGGAACTGGCTTTGCGAGAGTTCTGGGCATTAAGCAGTATCAAGAGCCTTCATCCTAATGTGATCCATCTTGAGGAGTGCATCCTGCAGAAAGATGGCATGCTGCAAAAGATGACCCATGGATCATCCTCTTCCCATTACTTAAAGGTAAACATTTAGCTTTTTGTTCCAACAGACTAGGTAGGTGCACTCTTTTTAACATGAGCGTGGAAATAAAAGTCAAAAAGGGAGTTTTTGTAAAAATGGCTGTCGACAGTGCTCAAAATCATAGTTTAGGCACAATCCCATAGTTTAGGCACAATCCCATAGTTTAGGCACAGTGTCATGGGTGTAAGTAATCTTTGACTCTGATCTATAACATTTTGCATTTAATATAATGAGAGACAGTCACCACAAAAGTTGAATTGCAGGCAGTCTCTAAATGTCCCAATGATGTTTTAAAACTATCTAGTCTAGTTAATATAGTTTAGTGATGGCTGTTTTGCCTGCTTTGAGGTAATCTGGATACCCCAGTTTATTTTTTATTTTGCACTTTAATAGTGGAAGATGTTCATGCTACAGAATAGAACATCATGTCAGCATAGAACTTCTAAGTCATGGGTAAGATGCAGATTATGTCCTTGCCAACATTGCATTTTTAGCTCAACTGGCATAGCTTTTTTTTTGGTGGGGGGTTTAATCTATCCTTTATTGTGACTCTGAAGTGAAGTTGCTGATTCAGTCAAGTGATGGCCAGTTTTGATGTGAATATATGCTCAAATGTTTGGCTTCATTGTAACCGTTTTATTGAAGCATTGAAACATTGATACTTGATATGCACTGATATTTTGTGACCCCTTAGTAATTTTATGAATGTGGTAGATTAATCTTAATTGGAAAACCTGGCTATAAAAAATACTTGGCTAATAGGGTTGGAGAGAATGCTTTCATGACTAACTGAATTTCTCCATAACATTATTTGGTGAATAAGCAGTGAGATGAGCAAGGACGTTTTGGGGTATAGGAACTTCGGAGAAGAAGTAGGCCATTCAACCCATCAAGCCTGCTCCACAATTCAATATGACCATGCTGATGGGGCATCCCCATGCCTTTTACCCACACTATCCCTGTAACCCTTTTATGTTATTATTATTTCAAAAAATAATTTCCAATCGGGGGTAATTTAGTGTGGCCAATCCACCTACGCTGTAAATCTTTGGAGTGGGGGGGAAGAGAGAGAGACCCTTGCAGGCACGGGGAGAATGTGCAAACTCACAGACCGTGATCTGCGGCCGGGATCAAACCCAAGACCTCAGTGCCATGAGGCTGCAGTGCTAACCACTGCACCACCGTTACCTCCTTTTGAGATAAGGGGATCAAAACTGTGCACACTACTCCAGGTGTGCCCTGACCAAGATTCTGTACAATTGAAGCAAGACTTCACTCACATCAAATTGTGGTAAATTACAGTTCATTAGCCTTCCTAATAGCATACTGCAGCTGCATGTTAGCCATCAGTGACTTATGGAGATAAATACCCAAGTCCATTTGTACATCTGCACTTTCTAATTTCTTGCCATTTCGTGAAAAACTCTGTACCAAAAGTGGATTACTTTATATTTTTCAACACTGCATTCCGTCTGCCATGTTTTAGTTGCTGGTTTGGGCGATATATATTCTGCCTCTACCTTTGTTTAGCTTTTGAGGTAGTCACTTGTAGATGTCCACTTCACGTACTGAATGAGACACAAAATATTGCTGTCAATGTTTTTTTTTTGTTTAAATCCCAATTTTTTTTTTCCAAAGGGCCACTTTATCGTGGCCAATTCACCTACCCTGCACGTTTCTTTGGGTTATGGGGGGTGAGACCCATGCAGACATGGGGACAATGTGCAAACTCCACACAGACAGTGATCTGAGGCTGGGATTGAACCCGGGCTCTCAGAGCTGTGCAACAGCAGTGCTAACGCCATTGCGCCACCGTGCTATATTGCTGTCAATTTTAAGTAAAAAGTTTGTATCCCTATAAAATGTAGCCTGGCCGATTTTTAAAAATCAATTTGGAATAATCAGCATGAAAATGCTGGATAAACTAGGTCTGACGGGCGCAATCTTCCCAAATGGGCAAGCGTGTTTTAACTGCATGTTTCTTGGTGCTGAGAAACACATGGCTATTCAATGCAACTTGCTTTGAATAAGGGGCCTAAACGGGCAACGGGTAGCCAAGGCTGCGCACAGCCCCATTTTTTTTTTACAATTGGGAGCTCCGCTCGCTGTAGCTCGCTACAACTCCCCTTGTAGCGAGAGGTCAGGACTCTATTTTTAAATGGCACCCTGAAAAACGTCCTCCCCTGCCAGAGAACGCAACATGGAAGGGTCAGGCAAGCCCAGCCCAATTGTGTGAAGAAAATGCCAGCTTGGCAGTGCCAAGCTGGTACCCTGGCAGTGCCAAGCTGGCACCCAAGTAGCAGTGCCAGGGCGCCACCTTGCCCAAAGGGCATGTAGCTGGGGACTTTGATCCCCTTGGAGATTCCCACCAGTACTGTTTTGTGTGGTCCCCATTTGTGGGGATCTGTACCAAATGGTGCTCGCCCGAGTTCCCCGAGGCGAAGGGATTGAATCCCCAAGCCTGCAGTAATGTGGGAATTTGCACATAGAGTAAGGTTTACTGCCTCGTTCTAATATGCAGATTTGCCAAAAACTGGGTGGGTTTCCACTTGCAGCATCGCGGGATTGTGTCGAATCTCGTGAGGTGTTGCGAGCCGGGTAGATCTCTGGAGTGGGGTTTCCTGGCTTTCACCGGCCGCGCTGCGCTGTGGCGAGCTACTTTTCCAGTGCAGCTTGATTGGACGATCGCGCCCAACATTTCTGAAGTTTATCCAGCATTTTCTATTTTTATTTCCTATTTCTGGCATCAACATGAGGGGTGGGGCTGGGGGTGGCGGTGGCAGCGTTCTTGGTTCTGGAGACCTAGCCACTTTCTTGAGATGAATTCGCATCACATCAGTCTGGGTTTTATTTGATGCTGCACTACATCCTGACTAGTCTGATCACTGCACTATATATAAAATATGACTTTTTGTGAATCTTGAAGGTTAACATTTTGGATGGGTTTTGGGTTTCAAATTTTGCTCCATAGAGCTAAGATAGTTGTTAACTTGGTGAAAATATATTAATTTTAAAACTTCTCTTTAGCTAGTGGATTACTGTTTGGACACGGCAAGCTTCAATGAATGTAATACATGCATGCGTAACTTTGACTAAATCCGATACTGCAGGGGCAGCACGGTGGCCTAGTGGTTAGCACAACCGCCTCACGGCGCTGAGGTCCCAGGTTCGATCCCGGCTCTGGGTCACTGTCCGTGTCGAGTTTGCACATTCTCCCCGTGTCTGCGTGGGTTTCGCCCCCACAACCCAAAAGATGTGCAGGCTAGGTGGATTGGCCACGCTAAATTGCCCCTTAATTGGAAAAAATAATTGGGTGATCTAAATTTATATTTAAAAAAAAAAAAATCCGATACTGCAGCATTCTAAGATAGTAATGTTTAAATCTGAAAAAAATGGTGGCTCTTCAACTAAAAAAAGTTGCGAATGTTTAACAGCACCAAAATGTTATTTGTATTTCTTTTTTATAGTTGGTGGAAACTTCACTGAAAGGGGAACTCAGCTTTGATTCTAGACGCTCATACTATCTCTGGCTTGTAATGGATTTCTGTGATGGTGGTGACATGAATGAATATCTGCTATCGAGAAAACCCAACCGTCGGACCAACACTAGTTTCATGCTGCAGCTGAGTAGTGCCTTGGCTTTTCTGCACAAAAACCAAATTGTGCACAGGGACCTGAAGCCAGATAATATATTAATTACCGAGACCGGATCGGAAGCTGGGGGAGCGGGTCCTGTTCTAAAGGTTGCAGACTTTGGTCTGAGTAAAGTCTGCTCTGGGCTGGGAGCAGACCAAAAGGAACCAGTTAATGTGAACAGATGCTGGCTTTCTACAGCTTGTGGGTCCGATTTTTACATGGCACCAGAAGTTTGGGAAGGCCATTATACAGCTAAAGCAGACATCTTTGCACTGGGAGTCATCATTTGGGCCATGTTGGAAAGGATTACTTTCATAGATTCGCAGACTAAGAAAGAACTTTTGGGAAGCTACGTGCGTCAGGGGACGGTGATTGTGCCTCTCGGTGAGGCACTGTTGGAAAACCCCAAGATGGAACTTAATATTCCTGTTAAGAAAAAGTCCATGAATGCAGGAATGAGACAGCTAATTAAGGAAATGCTCGCAGCAAATCCACAAGACAGGCCTGATGCTTTTGAACTAGAACTGAGGATATGTAAAATAACATGCAGAGAGTGCAGCCGGACTGCGTAAGTCTATGTGTGCGTGTGAAAGTACGAAATGTTATACAGGGCTGGCTCTGACCAATTTTGAGGCTTGCCAAAGACGAGCCATTTTTTTTTGTGCCACCCTTGTTTCCCAAGTGTAAATTTAAAAATCACTAGCTCAAAATTTAACCTGCAGTTCCAAGGTGCTGCTGTTTATTGGTGCCCACATCCTCACTTGGAAACCAACTCCACTACTGTTGCTTAACCAGATCCCAGTTGACAAATTTTGAGCCTTTTATCCTGTAGCTTGCATATCCCTTATTGAATGTGTGACTAGTTAAACATATAATTTGTATTGAAGGGTATAATCTGGTGTATGGTTCTGATGGCATGCCATTTCGTAGAGTTTGTTTAATCGTCAAGCATCCATTGATTACTTTTTTCACAAGTTCACATTTTCTTCCTCCCTCCTTGCCAACCCCTGTCCCAAAGGTACTCTTGACCTAATATGTTTTATTGATTTCTTCCTCACTCTTCCACACCCCAATCTTTTAGAAACAGCCACCTGAGTTACCACAACTTCTTCTTTTTGTTGGAATTGCCAGCCAATTAACTTTACCACAATTTATGGCCACTAATGCAACTTTATATGTTATCATGAGTAATGCTTTGGCAGGGAACAGAATGTTGGTACGTTCATAACTGACCCTGATTGAGAAGTCCACCAAATTTAATCTTGTATTGAGCTGTGTTCTGACTCTGTTTTAGTTAAGATATGTAACTTTGAAATTGGATGGTAACAGTAAAATATGTAAACAAATGTAGCTTAAAGATGGTGCCTGAACTTTGTGTGACCCTTGAGTGACTTGAGTATACACAGTATATAAAATTATTTAAAATATTTCTTCTTTCCCAACACCCCATATGTTCATTCTTAGAAATTAGTTTGAAGAGCTTTAAATGTTGCTTTTCCCTGTGGATGTGGTTATTGAAATTGACATTCTAATTCTGTAGAGTAGAGGCCAGTAGTGACACTTCGTCCTTTTGGACGTATAAATGAAACTCCTGCCCTCTTCTTTCAATTTATTGAGGAAATTATTAACGGGGAAATTAACCTGTGAAATTTTCACCTGCTTGAACATGGAGAAATTTTTAAACTTAATTCAATGAGATCAGGCAGTTTAGAAAGTTGATTTTTAGGTAGATTGGTTTTACTTCAGCTGTATTTTAAATTTGAGGCATTCTTTACTTTGACATGTTTGACTTTATTTGGATTAACATAACTTGGTGAGGATGGCGAAGAGTGTTATAGATGGGTAATTCTTGTTCCTTTTTGAAGATGAAATTTAGAATGGATTGTGAGGATAAAAGGTGTTTTGTAGGTCTACTACTCAGTTACTGCCTTTTTGACTACTGTTATTGCCATGTTCAAGAATATTGCACATCTAAATTCCTATGGTCAAATGGAAGCTATTTACAAAAAGAAAATGTGGAAGTGGTAGAAATGTAATGCAAAATCTGCAAAATGTAGGAAAACTTGTTTTTAAAACATTCAAGGCACTACCTTGTTAAGTGGGTTATCGTTCTACTGAAAACAAGAACATGTATTAAACTATATGTAAACTTTACTGTGAAATTGTAAAATTGTGTAATTTATTTTAAATGTAATATGTAAAATTAAAACTATATGAAAACCTATTTCTGTATTTATTAACTTGTATAATCTTTATTATTGTCACAAGTAGGCTTACATTAACACTGCAATGAAGTTATGCTAATATGTACAGCTTGTTGGTACAAGGTAATTTTGGGGGGCAGGCAGTTTGAATAGGAGGTTGGTTTCAAAATGTTGCTTATCAGCTGTTGTCAGCTTATTCATGGTATCTACAATTGCTAATGATTGGGGAAGGAACACCGGATATTGTGTTGTCCAATTTGCCAGAGTATGTCTATCAATTTCTAGTAATACATTAGTTATCAGCAATATATAAATTTTAAAATATTTTTAATATCAAGCACTTTACATCTTTTTGCCTAATTAAAACATATTGCTGTCATTTCAAGGGATTTGAATTCTCCAAGAGATGGTGAGAATTGTTAAATTAAAGGGAGCTCTACTCATATGGGGAGGCAGGTGATAAGCTACTGTTTGGCTGCTAAAGCGATTGCACACAAGTAGCTGTTTGGAGCTTTCTTGACCAGTCCACCTCAGTTGCAAAAATGAACTGGTGCAACATGCAAATTGGAATTAACTAAGTTTGATCCTGACCTGTTCAGAATTAGTTGATCCATTTGTAACAGTGTTGTGATTTGGGAAGGAGGTAGAGATGCCCCTCATGAAGAAGTGTTATTTCTTATGCTTAATCCATAGTTCAATTGGGTTCATGTGTCACACATGGGCCCATTTTTTGATTCTGTTGGATAGTATAATTATTTTTCTGTGAAGGGTTTTTAGTTGAATTCCATCTTTATTTGAGCATGGCTATTTGAGTATTTGCAGAATGTATCCCATAGTACGGTGCTGTGGTTGCACTTTTATCCTTTTTCTCTTTGGAGCTATTTTACCTTGGGCGGGCGTTGACAGCAAGAGCCTCTCATGGGATTTTTCACTGACCAGAAGCAACCCTAATTCTTCAGTTTTTGTAATCTGCATTTTGATCACTGGAACTTCATCCTGGTTTCTCAATTTAAATATTCCATGCCTTTTGAAGATGGCAGCACATCGATTGTTTAATACTCCTAAATTTGTTTTTGAGGCCAAGATAGTTTGTGCTAACACCCACCTGCATACTAGCAATTGAGTCTTGTGAAACTAGCCATGAGCAAAGTTTCTTAGGAGGCCATTGAATGTCAAAGGGAAAATGATTGGCTGCTCGCTTGTTTGAGATGGGTCATTGCCTGACACTGCATGACAGATGTTACTTGCCAGAATGTTGTCCCAAGTCTTGCTGCATACACTGTTTCAGTATGTAAAATTACAGCTGATTAGTACAATAACTATGAGAGTGCAAGAGAACGCATACATGTGCACAAGAGTTCCTGGGGCGGCAGTTGCCAGCATCATGAAAAATGTGCAGAACTGAGATTGGAATTGAGTTGTTAAGAATGATAAATGCTTTGAATTCATCCTGTGATAGTGGTTCACTGATTCTTGAAGTTCCTGAATTAGCTTTGTGCTGTTGGCTTGCTGGTAGTGATTTTGGCAACTGATATTGCCCACTCCAAACTGATGTTCTGACATTGAACACATTGCGTTATAATTGATCATTGAACACATTGTGTTATAATTGATCATCATGTGTGATTCAGGTAGTGTTCATGCTGATGTACTTTATGGAAAAAGACAATTTTGAAATCTGTATTGATACTCTATAATTTCATATATCCATAGATCTTGAACAAAGCACTATTTAGTCTCCAAAAGAGCACCGTGCTTGGAGGTTGACCTCTAGGACCTAGCTTGTGAACATATGGGCGGTGCGGTGGCAAGCACTGCTGCCTCAAGTGCCAGCGACCTGGGTTCATTTCCAGCCTTGGGTGACTGTCCGTGTGGAGTTTGTATATTCTCCACATGTCTACATGGGTTTTCTGTGGGTATTCTGGTTTCTGCCCACAGTCCAAAAATGTGCAGGTTAGGTGGCCTTGATAAATTGTCCCTTGGTGTCCAAAAAGATGTGTAGGTTAGATTAAGGGGTAAATGGGATAGGGCAGGGGAGTGAGCTTGGGTGAGATTAAGGGGTAAATGGGATAGGGCAGGGGACTGAACTTGGGTGAAGTACTCTTTTTCAGAGGGTTGGTGCAGACTTGATGGACTGAATGGCCTGCACTGTAGGGATTTTATGAATAAACTTAAGTATAATATTCCTGGGGGGGGGGGGGGGCACGGTGGCGCAGTGGTTAGTGCTGCTGCCTCATGGTGCAGAGGTCCCAGGTTTGATCCTGGCTCTGGGTCACTATCCGTGTGAAGTTTACACATTCTCCTGTGTCTGTGTGGGTGTTGTGTCCCCTCTCTCTCTCTCCTCCTCTCCCCCCCACCCCTTCCAACCCAAAGATTTGCAGGTTAGGTGGATTGGCCATGTCAAATTGCCCCTCATTTGGGGAAAAAATGAATTGGGTACTCTAAAATTTAAAAAAAAGTAATATTCCTTCTTTGTAGTGCCTTCATGTATTCCAGAAGAAAGTTTGAGCACAACAGTCTTCAATTGATCTATTCCTACCTCTTTATGGTTTATTTTCTGCCTTTGAATTAATTTGGGGCAATTGGATTGCTTATTCTGATAGGGGACTACAAAATTTCAGTAGAACAGCATTTGTAGGTTAAATTGTAAGTGGTAATCTCAGTTTGATGTAATTTTCATGATGCTTGCAACTGTACCTCTAGGACCTCTTGTGTTCACTCGCATGTCTCGTGGGCTGTACTCGGAGCCCTGATCAGCCACATGTGGCCCTGGGCTGCAGGTTGCCAACCAATGGTCTTAGAAGGACAAGAGCAGCAAACACATAGGAGTGCTGCCACCTGAAATTTCTCCTCCAAGCCACTCGTCATCCTGACTTGGAAATGTATTGCCGGTTCTTCGCTGTTGCTGGGAACACCGTGTAACAACTGTGAAGGCACCTCACAACCAGCACTCGAGGGCAATTACAGATTGGCAATAAATGATGGCCTAGCCAGCAATGCCCACATCTGTAAATGAATGAAAGATACTTGATCAGCATTTCTACCTGGGTATAAGGTCCATGTGAGGATTTATGCATGAAGTTTCTACATCTGCCATGGTTTGTGTAGATGCTGCATCAGGCGATTAAAACTAGAGATATTCTTTGGGTCTTCTGTTTTGAATGTCTTTCCTCTATGGCCCATTTTGGATGGAAATCGGACTGTTTGCAACCTTGTCAATTAATTTGAAAGACTAAGACTTGCATATGTATGGTCTCTTTCACAATATAAGGATATCCCCCAAAACATTTTGCAATTAATGAACATCGTTCTGAAATATAGTCACTTTTGTAATGCCTAAGATGACATATAGCTTTAGGAAGTATGTATTTTTTTTTCCTGTCCCGATAAAACCAAAGTGGGATGGGGATTACCCTGATACGGGCTAATTGGTTTCCTGATTATGACATCTTGGGTTACAACAAATGCCCATATGACCTGGAATTGTCATGGGGATGAACAGCTGAACAGCAGCAGTTAAATGAAAAGCTAATTGCAGTGGGTTGGATCGGCTCGTGTTTCCTTTTTGGCAGTTGAGAACTTGCTGAAATTCATGTAAAGTGGATTTGGTAAAGTTCTCCCAGAGTGGAACCATTTTTTGTTTGGCAATCTTGTAATAGATTTATTGAAGCAGGTCTCTTGAGAATAAAGCGGAGATGGTGTGTGTTATACAGTTGGAGAACAGGGTGCTGAAGACAGTAAGGACAAGGGATTATGGGTTGGATGGACCAGACCTCCTGCTGCTGCTGCTTCAGTGTTGCTAGAGTCCACCACAATATTTTAATGGATTGGAGAAGGGGGTCACTGGGATTCTGTGCCATCAGGATCGTTGTGACTATTTGTCAGTGGTATGTCCACGATAGAATGCAGCTGTTGGTTAATACAACTCTATGACCATGAGTTGGAAGTGAGATCCGACATAGTGAATTTTTGAGTTGGAAAAACTTGAGATTGCGTGTAATTCCACATTTGTCTGGAAAGTAATGCAAATTATTATAACCACACCAATGGCTCCGAAGTGGAGATGGTCGATAGCTTTAAGTTCCTGGGGGTAACCGTCCCAACAGTCTGTCCTAGTCCACTCACGTAGATGCAACAGTCAAAAGTCCAACAATGTCTCTACTTCCTATGGAAGCAAAAAAAATTTGGCATGTTTGCATCGACTGTCTCAAACGTGTACAGATGTGCGATAGAGAGCACCCTATCCGGCTGCATCACAGCTTGGTATGGCAACTGCTCGGTCCAAGATGGCAAGAAACTGCAGAGTGTGGTGAACTCAGTCCAATGCATCACACAAGATTGCCACCCTCACATTGATTCTGTATACACCTCCCGCTGCTTCAGGAGGCAGACAGAATTATCAGAGAACCCTCCTACCCAGGCATTGCCTTCTTCCAGACCCCATCAGGCAGATGGTACAGAAGTCTGAAGACCTGCACATCCAGGCATAGGAACGGCTTCTTCCTCACAGCTACAAGACTCCTCAACAACTCCCCCTCTGACTAATCTGTTCCCTTTAAGTACACTTCACGATGCCCTGTGCTGCTCTTGCTCATGTATTTGCTTTGTTTGGCTCCTTATTCCATGCTGTAACCAATCACTTTGTTGATGTACCATTTGCCAATGTACCCTGTTGATGATTCTTTTTGTCTACTATGTATGTACTGTGTTCATTCCCTTGGCTGCAGCAAAATACTTTGCACTGTACTTTGGTACATGTGACAATGTGACAATAAATCCATCAATCAATCAAAAACTGCCACTCTTGAGCATGCCCAGAACATGTGGGTGTGGTTGGCCGGGCCTCTGGCACCGTTCATTCGTGTTCCTGTCAGGTGTGCTCAGCACACCACTTTCAGCATGAGGGTTAGCCTTGCATACGAGGAGGCAGAGTTGGTCCTGCTCGGGTGCTTTGCTCCAGTGTCCCCACTCTATTTTCATCCCGAGCTTGTCCTCCCTCCCATTTTGCATCTAGTGGGGAGTGTGTCCTTTCTAATAGCTGTCCATACCGGTCACTGCATTTTCCCCTCCTCAGATTGTCTGTCTGTCTGGGTCCAGGAGCTCCTCTAACATTGTGTATCTCGGATATGCTGTCATCTTCTTGCGGTGGAAGTTCTTAACCTGTAGACGTTGGGGTTTGTTTCTGCAATCTATGGTTGCTGCAGATGGTGGACATTTCAGTCTAGAGGGTGGATACCACCATTGGCCTTGTTGAGTGTTTCGTTGGTGGGAATGGGAGCGTTGCCATGGTGAGGACCCGGAGGGTTGTCCCTGTATAGGAGCTATCCTCCATTCTCACCCATTCCCTATCTGGTTCTTTCACCCATTCCCTCACACTTTCTTTCCACTGTGGCTGCCCAGTGATAGTGTAGGGTTGGGAGGACCAGGTCCCACAATGTTTTGCACACACGCCATAATCTTATCTTATCGAGTTGAAGAAGGCCTTCGGGATGTAGATTGGTGTGGGCCTGAACAGGAAGAGGAACCTTGGCAGTACGTTCATCTTGATCGTCTGTACCCTCCCCACTAGTGTTGCTCGGTATGCTTTCCCTAAATTTGCTCTGTTTTAATTACCTTTGCTCAAGAGTCCTAGAACAGTACAGCACAGAACAGGCCCTTCGGCCCTCAATGTTGTGCCGAGCAATGATCACCCTACTCAAACCCACATATCCACCCTATACCCGTAACCCAACAACTCCCCCCTTTAACCTTACTATTAGGACACTACGGGTAATTTAGCATGGCCAATCCACCTAACCCGCACATCTTTGGACTGTGGGAGGAAACCGGAGCACCCGGAGGAAACCCACGCACACACAGGGAGGATGTGCAGACTCCGCACAGACAGTGACCCAGCCGGGAATCGAACCTGGGACCCTGGAGCTGTGAAGCATTTATGCTAACCACCATGCTACCGTGCTGCCCTCTTTCTGTCGCCAGGTATCTTTCTGATACCACCGCAAGGTTCAAAGCCGAGTACTGAACAATGACTCTATACACCAGTTAGTAAGTTTGAAATCGATGCACATTTATTTACACACAGTCAATTATTACTCATGTACAAACTCTACTCACTAAGCTACAACTACTACTAAAAGCCTATACTTGGCTTCGGGCGCCCACTCAGTCAGAGGAACAATGGCCGTTGTCAGGTTCTGATGCTGCTGGCTTTGAACTGCTATAGAATAGTAGCTAGGAGCACCTATCTCGTAGCGTGTGTTAATCTTAGACTTACTTGGCTGGTGCTTGGTGGGCCTCTCGTCGCTGAGAGCCAAAGGCCAAGGTGAAGATGGAGAAATAAGAGTTCTTAAGAGAAGGCTCTGACCTTGGGGACTCTGTTTTATAGCCCCCAGGGTTTCGCGCCCTTCTGGGTGGACCCTGGACTCGGTCCCAATTAATTGGACCATGTCCCAATCGTTTGTATCGATTCTCTCCAATAACAGGGCTGGCTCTAGGTAACCGTTGGCCTGCCTTTTGTTTTAGTCTCCACTGGCGCCGGGGAGTCTGTCCTGGCACCGATTGTTTCAATGTTTATTTTTGTCCCCGAAGATAGCTCATTACTATGCTAATGGCTTGTAGTTTCAGTTCTGTCTGGGCTCTGCAAGTTCCAATCCACAGGAAACCTTGCACTTGCTTGTTTTTCTAGTGCTGTCCATTTTGCCCTGCACTCTTTGCGAGTATCCATTTTGGAATCGGGATGTGGCCACTTCAGGTGGCTACACTAGGGAGAGTGGGAGTATATTTGAATGGTAGGCCCTCCAGCTCTGTCCTCCCCCTCTCTGTTTCACAGAGAATTCTTCACTCTTGCTCAAGTTGAGTTTGTAGCCCCTCCGGTTGAGTTTGTAGCCCACGAAGGATCCAAACTCTCAGGAGCTTTGCGATTCCCTCTGCTGCTTTGTGGGTACGAGATGTAGAGGAGCAGGTCATCTGCGTAGAGTGAGGCTTTGTCCCCTGTTCGGATTCTCTTCCAGCTTGCTGCTCTGAGGGTGATTGCCAGTGGTTTGTATGCCGCGGCGAACAAGAATGGGGATAGTGGACATCCCTGCCTTGTGCCTCTGTGGAGCTGGAAGTATTCGGAGCTGGTGGCGTTGGTCTGAATGCTCGCCTTGGCGGTGTTGTATAGTAGTTTCACCCATGATGTGAACCCTGTCCCTAGCCCAAAAACTGCTTCAGTACCTCCAATGAGGTACTTCCACTGGACTCTTGAAGGCCTTCTCTGCAGGGAGACTATCATATCTGGTGTTCTCCTCCCTGGGTGAGGTCATTATCATGTTCAGCAGTTGTCTGATGTTTGCTGCTGGCTGTTTACCTGTATAACCAAAAAAACGCCCACCTGGTCCTCTGTGACAACCTCTGCTACGCAGTTCTCCAGCCGCTTAGCTAGGAATTTTGCAAGCTTTTTTCGTGTCCACATTGAGCAGTGAAATGGGTTTATATGATCCACATTCCATTGGGTCTTTGTCTTTTTTTGGGTATCAATGATGTAGTGGCTTGTGTTAGTGTTGGAGGCATGGTGCCCCTCATGCGAGCTGAGAACATCTGCAGCTGCGGGGTGTGGTAAATAACTGTTACACCTGTATTAGGTGATGTAAGGTAGGACCTGTACTACAGGTTTGTCGGTAGCCCCTGCCTGCTGGCTCCGCCCAGTAGGCGAAGCGTGCCCTCTATTCAACAGCTATTTCGCCAGCTGCTGTGGGAGGCCACACATCTTACTGCAATAAAGCCACAGTTGTATCCAACCTTGGTCTTTGTACAATTGATCGTGCATCAATTTATTGCAGTAAGATTTTCTAAAAGATGGACCTCCGAATCAAACCAGATTGCCTGCAGCTGGATTTGTACTCGAGCGACGCCAAAAAAGGACTTTAATCACTGGCTAGCTTGCTTCGAGGCCTATATCAACTCAGCGACCACCCCTCCGACGGAGGCTCAGAAGATACAGATCCTGTACTCAAGGTTGTGCTCCAACGTGTTTCTACTGATCTAGGACGCCCCGAACTATGCAGACATGGCGCTCCTCAAAGAAAACTACGCACAGAAAACAAACACACTCTTCGCCAGGCACGTACTCGCTCTCAACTCCCTGGTGAGTCCATAGAAGACTTCTGGCGGGCCCTAATCCCACTCGTCCGGCACTGTGACTGTCAGGCCGTTATGGCCACTGAACATTCCAACCTTCTTATGTGCGATGCGTTTGTAACGGGGATTGGGTCGGACCTCATACACCAAAGACTGCTGGAAGGGGCCACGCTCGACCTAGCTGAGACTAAAAAGGTAGCACACTCCATGACGGTTGTCTCACCTAATGCTCAGGCCTACCTCCTCCGGCTGCGCGGGCTATCCCTCGTGGACCCCACAGACGGCTGCCCCAGCCGGGGCTTGACACAGCCAGGACGCCTGTGCAACACGCCAACCCGCGCACCCCTGGGGTCCCCGATGTTACTTCTGCGGCAAGCAGAAGCACCCCCGCCAACGCTGCCAGCCCGCCCTGCCATTTGCAAGGCTTGCGGCAAAAAGGGGCACTTCGCTGCGGTGTGCCAGACCCCCACAATCGCTGCTATCGTCCCCTCCCACCTGACCTACACACAATGGGCGCTGCCATCTTCACCTCCCCGACCACACGCAGCCAACGGGCGCCGCAATCTTCACCTCCCGGGGCTGCAAGCGGCTAGTGGGTGCTGCCATCTCCTCCCTCTTTCTCTCTCTCTCTCCCCCCCCCCCTCCAGTCCACCACGTGCGGCTCATGGGCGCTGCCATTTTGTCCCCCGCAGGATCTTCAGGGGCCGCCATCTTGTCTTCCCGACGGGGTATGCACACCGCTAGCATTCCTGGGCCCCCCACGCGCTCCATCTTCTGACGCCAATGACGACTGACCGCAGCTCGCCTCAGTAACGATCGACCAGCCTCGTCCGCACAACTTGGCCACCGCTTCGACCAGTGTGAGAATCAACGGTCACGTGACCTCTTGCCTTCTGGACTACGGGAGCACCGAAAGCTTCATCCACCCGGATAGGGTAAGGCGCTGCTCCCTCGTGTTCCACCCCGCCAATCAAAGAATCTCCCTGGCCTCCGGATCCCATTCCGTCGCGATCCGGGGGTTCTGTACGGTCACTCTCACGGTCCAGGGCGTAGAATTCAGCGGCCCGAATTCAGATGGTCCGAATGGTCGACTGGTACTGTTTGCGGGCCACCTTCCCGTACCTAGACAACGGCACCATCTGCGGCCGCAATCAGCAGGGCCACGACGCCAACCTTGCCAAATTCCTCCACACCGCCACTCTCCTCAACCTCGCCTACAATAAGAGGTGCGTATTCAGCACAACCCGCTTAGCCATCCTCGACTATGTGGTCCAGAACGGAGTTCTGGGGCCCGATCCCGACCGCATGCGCCCCCTCATGGAGCTTCCCCTCTCCCACTGCCCCAAGGCCCTCACATGCTGCCTGGGGTTCTTCTCCTATTACGCCCAGTGGGTCCCAAACTTTGCGGACAAGGCCCGCCCACTCATTCAGTCCATCCACTTTCCCCTTCGGCCGAGGTACAAGAGGCCCAAGCTATTGTTGAAGCTGTGCGGCATGGGAGGCATTACCTGGCCGGCAGGAGATTCACTCTCCTCACTGACCAACAGTCAGCCTTCATGTTTAACAACATGCAGCGGGGTAAGATCAAAAACGATAAAATCTTGCGGTGGAGAATCAAGCTCTCCACAGAAAATTACGAGATTTTGTATCGCCCCAGCAAACTCGACGAGCCCCCAGACGCCCTATCCCGAGGTACATGTGCCAGCGCACAAGTAGACCGACTCCGGGCCCTACACAAAAGCCGTTGTTACCCGGGGGTCACACGATTGTACCATCTTGTCAAGGCTCGCAATCTGCCCTACTCCGTCGAGGAAGCACGGACAGTCACCAGGGACCGCCAGGTCTTTGCGGAGTGCAAGCTGCACTTCTACCGGCCGGACCGTGCGTGCCTGGTGAAGGCCACCCGCCCCTTTGAACGCCTCCGCCTGGATTTCAAAGGGCCCCTCCCCTCCACCAACCGAAACACATATATTCTCAGTGTGGTCGATGATTACTCCAGATTCCCCTTCGCCATCCCATGCCCCGAGATGACGTCTGCCACCATCATCAAAGCCCTAAACACAAGTCTTCGCTCTGTTCGGTTTCCCTGTGTACATCCACAGTGACAGGGGATCCTCATTCATGAGTGATGAGCTGCGTCAGTTCCTGTTCAGCAGGGGTATCGCCTCCAGCAGGACAACCAGCTATAATCCCCGGGAAAACGGGCAGGTAGAGAGGGAGAATGGGACGATATGGAGGGCCGGCCAACTGTCCCTACGGTCCAGGAACCTCCCAGCCTCTCGCTGGCAGGAGGTCCTCCCTGATGCACTACACTCCATCCGGTCACTACTGTGCACCGCTACGAATAACACACCCCATGAACGTCTTTTTGCCTTCCCCAGGAAGTCCACATGCGAGGTGTCGCTCCCGAATTGGCTCACAGCTCCAGGACCGGTCCTGCTCCGTAGGCACGTCCAACTCCACAAGGCGGACCTGTTGGTGGAAAGAGTGCACTTGCTCCATGCCAACCTCCAGTATGCCTATGTGGCGTATCCCAACAGCCGCCAAGGTACTGTCTCCCTTGGGGACCTGGCACCAGCAGGTTCCACCTATCCACACTTCTCCAGCCCGGCGCCACCCTCCCCTCCCCCGGCTTCCCAACATTAACCCCATCAGGACCATCCCTCCTTCCCCTGCCCATACCAGAGGATGAAGAGGATTTCGGAACACTCCCGGAGTCATCCAACATCAGGCCAGCATCGATATCGCCGCCACCGCTACGTCGCTCCCAGCGGAACATCAAGGCACCAGACCGGTTGAATCTCTAACTAGCACCGGACTTTCAAAGGACATTTTCTTTTCTTTTCCCTGATAAAACACTGTACATAAATTCACTACTGTATATAGTTCTCCACCACCCCCGCCGGACTCATTTTTAACAGGGGGTGAATGTGGTAAACCACTGTTACACCTGTATTAGGTGATGTAAGGTAGGACCTGTACTACAAGTTCGCCGGTAGCTTCTGCCTGCTGGCTCTGCCCAGTAGGAGGAGTATAAATATGCGTGTCCTCTATTCAGCAGCCATTTCGCCAGCTGCTGTGGGACGCCACACATCTTACTGCAGTAAAGCCGCAGTTGTATCCAACCTTAGTCTTTGTACAATTGGTCGTGCATCATGGGGCCAGTGCAGTTGTGCATTTTTTTTTTGTTGATGTCAATGTGGTTCCGGCACCATCCCCGCCTTCATGGAGTTGATGCTCTCCATTACCTCTTCCAGCCCCCTCTGTCTGTTGCCCCAATGACTGGCATATCCAGTCCATCAAGGAACTGTTTCATCCCAGAGTCTCCGTTGGGGGCTCGGAGGTGTACAGCCCTAGTAGAAGGCCTTGAATGCTTCGTTGACATTGGTTCAGCTACCAGTCTGCCTCTGCTATCCTTCCTGTGCTATATTGCTCTTAGCTGCATGCTTTCTCAGCTGGTGAACCAGCAGGCAGCTAACCTTGAATCAGTGTTCGTAGAAGGTCCCCATGTCTTGCGGAGTTGGTGCACTGCCTTCCTGGTGGATAGAAAGTTCAAGTCCATTTGTAGCTTTTTCCTCTGCCAGATGCTCTACGGTCGAGGCCTCACTGTACCTTCTGGCGACTTCCAGAATGGAGACATCAGTTGTTGCCTCGCCACCCTTTCTCCCCTGTCCCTGGTGCCTTTTATGGGCGATAATTTCTCCTCTAATCGCAGTCTTCAGTGCCTCCCAGAACATGGAAGGTGAGACTTCCTGTTTTGATTGTAAGTAACGTACTCGCCTAGGTCACTCTGGAAAGTGACCCAGAGGCAGGCTGGGTACAGCACTACACACTTCACCCTTTGCACTGTATGTTCTACGTTCTTCTTGAGGCCGTCTTGACCTGATTAAACCCGGCCCTCCTCTTTGCTAGCTCTGCGTCCAGGTCCTCGTACACCTGAAGCTCATTTCCTCATCTGCCTCACCCACTCATCTGCCTCACCCACTGAACAATCATCTTTTTGTCCAAGAAGCGGTACAATTGCTCGTGGCGGCTCACCCACCTGTGGCCTTCTCATCAGTGCCCTGTATGCTCGGTAGACCTCCAGAGGTCGGTCAAAGACTCCCTGGCCTATGGGTGGCACATTGGTTAGCATTGCTGCCTACGGCGCTGAGGACCCGGGTTCAAATCCCGGCCCTGGGTCACTGTCCGTGTGCACGTTTGCACGTGTCTGCATGGGTTTCACCCCCACAACCCAAAGATGTGCAGGTTAGGTGGATTGGCCACGTCAGATTGCCCTTAATTGGAAAAAAATAATTGGGTATTCTAAATTTTTATTTAAAAAAAAAAAAAGACCCCTTGGCCTCTGCTCTTACAATGCCTTTAGGCATCTGCACAATCCGCAAGTTTTGTCTTCTGGAGCAATTCTCCAGGTCCACCACCTTCTCCTTCAGCCTCTTTTGGGTCTCCTGCATCGCCACCAACGAGGCGACCTGCTCCTTGAGCTCCCCCACTGCTCCACGTTCTGGATAGCCTGGCCCTAGGACTCCAGCCTCTCCTTTGCATGATCAAACTCTGCTGTGAGCAGCTCTATCATCCACCAGTCACACCAGAGGAGTCACACTTTCTCCTGACACTGTATGCCTTTTTCCATCCAAACGTCCACCCTTCGAATGGGGAAAGGACCAAAAACAATCCACCTTGAATGGGGGCTACCAAATATGCGGCCGCTCACTCCATGGCTGCCACCAGAAGATTCGCTTTTCAGAAATGTTAAAGACTAATTCTACTTGGTTGCTAACACAAATCAGACCTGCTTTATGACTGTTTGTTAGTGTTGAAATAAAGCCTCCTTAAAGTGATCCAAGGTAACCTACTTTGTAAAGGTTTATTCTTGAAATTACTGCATCCTCCATATCATGTTTCCCAATCAACCAGAGCAACTCTGCCCCTTTTTGAAAAGATATCATAAATAATGTTCTTGGGAATTCTGAAAAGGCCTTGCCAGCCCTCCACAATTGTCCTGGAGTCCATGGGAATTAATCTTGACGGCACTGGTTCAAAATTGTCAAATGGAAACGGAAGCAGAAATGGGAGATTGTGTAATAAAGCTGTGAAGAATGCACCCAATCAGAGTTAACTTCACTATCTGGCATAGGTATCTCCAGTTCAATGGCATTCATCCCTCATTAAATTATATGCCCTACTTATAGAACAGGGAGCAGGCCCATATATCTATTTGTACATTAGTGGGACCTGGAGATGTGACAATTTGTCATCTGACCAGATAGTGATCTTGTGTCTCTCCAATCTCCTTAGTTGAATTAACACTGGCTTAAGTGAGGCTTGGTTCAAATTGGTAAACTGCTTTATTCAATACTCTAGTTCAAAAATATTAATAGCTGTGAAGCTCTGATTAATTTGAGGATGTGAAAGGTGTTTTAAAAAAGGATATGTTATTTGTTTCCTTCCGTCCCTCCCTGGATGCAGGGGATGGTTACAAATGGCAAGTATACCACACAATGTATCAATCCCTGTTGGTGATTTTTAAAGTATATTTTTAGAGTTTATCAATTTTTACAAAACGCAACAAACTTTCAAAAACAAACTGGTATACAATTACTTCTGCATACATAATCTGGGGCTGGTTTAGCACAGGGCTAAAAAGCTGGCTTTTGAAGCAGACCAAGGCAGGCCAACAGCACGGTTCAATTCCTGTAACAGCCCCCCCACCCCCCCCCCCCCCCCCCCCCCGAAACCGGCGCTGGAATGTGGCGACTAGGGGGCTTTTCACAGTAACTTCATTTGTGACAATAAGCGGTTTTCATTTCATTTCATAACCCATAATATCCTTACATTTAGAAGGAGGCCATTCAGCCCACTTGAATCTGCACTGACCCTCTGAAAGAGAACTTCATCAAGGTCCACTCCCCCACCCTATTCCCGTAACCCCACCTATATGTCACATCTTGGTGTCCTAACATGTGTATCTTTGGACTGTGGGAGGAAACTAGAGCACCTGGAGGAAACCCCAGGCCAGAATCTAATTTGGCCGGGGGGGGGCCGGGGCGGGTGGGGGCGGGGCGGGGCAGGGGGGAGAAAAGAGGGGATACGGAAATGTAAACACGGTAAAATGAAGTAATAAGATGCTCACCTTTTTACGTATAGTGTATTCAAGGCGAAAACCTTTGGAGCAACAAGTTGGATAGAGCGGATCCAAAAGTTTGAGATAGGCGTCCTACGTTTTTCTGTGTATTAGATTTAAAACGAAGTACAGAAGTTGGGGACTCCATAGGGGCACATGCCATAATTTTGTGCCAACTTTGAATCAAAATTGTCACTTATCTAGTGGAGGATATTCTGCCATGCCACGAAAGTTTGGATATTATACAACCTCTTTTCATTAACGTCAATCATTCTATCCATGAGCCCCAGAATTAGGAGTTATGGAATCAAATACCAAGGCTGTACCAAACATCCAGACAAGCTCTTTAACCCCACTAATACTGGTAGGATTGAAACTAGCTGGCACTTTGCGCACATTGAGAGCTCGGTTTGATATGCAGACAGTGCAATATTTTGAACAGAATCTCCTTTTATTCTATTGTATACCAAAGTTTTATTGGTGCATTCCCATATCCTACCCAAGGTCTCATCAATATTGACTGCCAAGATTTTCTCCCAAGACTGTGGCGTTCCGAATAGACTCACACACGATTTAGAACACCATTGCTAATTAACTGTTTACCGTCTGCAGAAATCAGGATTTATTTTTCACCAGGGACATCAAAACATCAAGAAGCAGAATTATAGGAGGCCTACACTTGGCGGACCCAGCCTTGAAGTCCATGTAGAATACAGGGCCTATAAAGGATTCACTGACTGGCTTGCTTCAATATAGAGCCAAATAGAGGAGGGGTCCTCTCTGGCCCAATCCCGTATAAACCTAATTGGTATATTTTATTGTTCGGCACCCACGCTCCTTCCTTGGAGATTGGGAGCTGCAACTTGGCCAACTTCAAGTGAGGTTTATTTTTCTTCCATGTAAATGAACTAATCATCCCATTCATTTCCTTTCGGACACTAGCAGACAACACGATTGGCAGTATCTGCAAACGACACAGTAACCTTCTATAGGCAACATATTCATCTTAATACAATCCTATACAACCATGATATCAGCAGGGAGGACCAGTAGCTCAGGTCCCACCTAATAACCGCAATTAACTGGGAATTTTGCCCCATACAATTACTTACGAGAGGGTAACTACACCACCCACAAGTAAACCTTGAAGACCACCAAATGGGAAATTAGCAATGGGGAGAATCTTCCTCTTAGCCCACTCCCTGCATAGCCTCAGAATTTGTAAAATTGATTTGTAACCTGAGAAAATACTAAATCTATCCACAACATCAATAGCAGGAACCGAAATGTTTGGCTGGGATACAAACAGCAGTGCATCATCCGCATAAAACATGATTTTAAGCTGCTTCCTTCCACTATGTAGCCCACATTCGACGGATCCAGTCTAATTTTCTTTGTCGCCGGCTTCGTAGTTTTTGCAAACTAACCGGTATAAGTCCCTCGCTGGAGGCTAAAATTCTCAGACCTAACCTCTAATTCGTTAGCACTGCCGCCAAAGGACTTTGATGAAGTACCTGTATCCACTTAACATATTCCCCATCCAACCCAAATCTCTGCAGTATAAAACAAGTAATTCCATTAAACCAGGTCAAGAGCTTTCTCCGCGTCAAAGTAAATCACTACCCCATCTAACGCTGGTTTTTGAAAGACCTGAATACATTTAATATTCTCCTGACATTGTTACAAGAGTTCTGGCCTTTTATGAGCCCAGATGATCAGTGAAAGAATTCCCTCCAAGCGCTGCCCCAACACTTTAGGCAACAATTTCAAATCTACATTCAGCAGCAAGATTGACCTATAGGCGGGCAGCACGGTGGCACAGTGGTTAGCATTGCTGCCTACGGCGCTGAGGACCCTGGTTCGAATCCCGGCCCTGGATCACTGTCCGTGAGGAGTTTGCACATTCTCCCCGTGTCTGCGTGGGTTTCACCCCCACAACCCAAAAGATGTGCAGGATAGGTGGATTGGCCACGCTAAATTGCCCCTTAATTGGAAAAAATAATTGGGTACTCTAAATTTATTTTTAAAAAGATTGACCTATAGGATGCGCACACTTAGGATTCTTGCCTGTCTTTAAAATCAAGGAAATATTCGTTTCTCTGCGTGTCGGTGGCAACAGACCTGTTGTGAATGAATGCTTCTACATGCCAATCAATGGCTCCATTAGCAAGTCCTTAAATTCCTTTTAAAGTTCACCAGGCCCTGGGGCCTTACCAGGTTGGAGCTCCCTCATGGCCAAAGCCACTACCACTTCAGAGATATAAGGACTCAGGACCAACTTTTGGTCCTCGGAGATTTTTGTGAGCTTAATGGAAGAGAAGAAGTGTCAATGTAGCCCGAGTCTGGTCCGTTTTTTGTAACTGTATAACGACCTTTAAACGCTTTGTTGATATCCTCTATTAATCATTCTGTTCCCCTTGAAGGGATATCCTTGGAGTCGGTCTTCTTCCTCGTCAAAAAGGCTAAGTATCGACTCTGTTCCCGAACTCCAACAACTTTTGTTTCGCAAACATTAAACTCCTCAGCCTGTTGAGTCAATAAGGAAGCGAGCACTACATGAACTGCATTAAGCTCCCTCTGTAACGAGCAGTTAGGTTTTCTACCATACTCCCTCTGCCTCAGCCAATTTAACCTCCATCCGGCCCTGTCGCGCCAGCATTTTATGCCGTTGATTGGCTGTATATGAAATAACTAGCCCCCTAGCATAAGCCTTACATGTTTTCCACAAGATAGTGGGGCTCACATCAGAGAGGAAATTGACTAAGTAAAAGAACTCCAATTCTTTCTTAAAGTACGTAGTAAAGGATTTATCCCTGAGTAAAGACAAGTCAAAAGTGCCATGATCTAGATGGGGAAGGATGGAATGGGAAAGACACCATGTAAAATCTCAAGGAAATAGGAGCATGGTTGGAGATCACAGTATTACCTTGGAGGCCACCAAGTGCAGGATTTTTTCTGGCATGAAGAAGTAGTCAATTCTAGTATGACATCGGTGAGGAGCAGAAAAAAGTGAATTCTTAAAGGGGGAGGCGGTGGCTTTGTGGGTATTGTCACTGGACTAGTAAACCAGAAACCCAGGGTAATGCTCTATGGACCTGGCTTCGAATCCCGCTACTGTAGATGGTGAAATTTAAATTAATAAAAATCTGAAATTAAAAGTCTAATGATGACCGTGAAACCATTGCCGATTGTCGGAAAAACCCATCTGGTTCACTAATGTCCTTTAAGGAAATCTGCCGTGCTTACCTGGTGTGGCCTACATGTGACTCCAGACCCACAGCAATTGGGAATGGCCTGTAAATGCTGGCTCAGCCAGAGATGCCCAAGTCCCATGAATGAATTAAAATAAAAAACATCTCCTCACAAACCAACCCTAGAGCCCTTGCCTATTGCGTGGAAGGATTTCTGGTTACTGGGAGTTTGTCCACCAAAGTTAAGGTGACAATTGAAGACCCTACCAACGAAGGAATTAGCTGACGTCAGCTCTACAAAGTCCATGAAGAGTTTATGAACAAAATCCGGGGAATGATTTTTTGGGCAGTGCACTTAATTATTGCAACAGATTCTCCATATACAAGTCCCTTAACAATCTCATCTATCCCCTTGCCCTTCACACAGTTCTTTACCTTGAAGGAACATTTTTATTGACTAAAATGGCTATGCCCCTACTACTGGTCACGGAGGAGGCAAAAAACACCAGCCTAACTAAGTCCGATATCAACCTTAACTACTCCCTGTATGAGTTTCCTACAAAATCTATCTATGCTTGCTCTTAAGGACAGACGGGGGGGGGGGGGTTCTCTGTTCCCCGACGTAGATTTTGTAATCGGCGATTGGGCGGAGAATCCCTTTTTAGGATTAAATCGGTGGGGGCGCCTGTTTTTGGATGCACCCCTCCAAAATGGCGTAATCGAGGAGAACAGCATACACCGTTGGGGCGGCTTCAGAACATTACCTGAAGGCTCTCCGGATTCTCCGCACCCGATGGGCTGAATTTCCAACCGCGCAGTTGACTCATGGTCTCAGCTGTCGGGAACCAGGCGTGGTGGCTGCTGACTGTATCCAGCGCTGCCGACAGTCGGGTGGGAGCCGTGCTACTGGTTGGGGGGAGTAGTGGTGGGTGTCCAAGGGGGCACTATCTGGCAGGTTGGGTCTGCGTGCAGCTGGCGGAATGTTGTACGGCGCGACTGCTGCAGGTTGTACTGTGCGCATGCGTGGCTCATCCGGTAATTCTGCAGGCATTTATGTCGGAAAGGCCGTGTGTTTATGTGGCGCGGCTGCTAGCCCCTCACCAGTCAGAGGAACGGTGCTGGGGCCTCGCCAATTCTTCCCACGTAGAACTCCACGGATCCTATGGACATAGCCCCAAAATCGGAGAATTCAGCCCAGGATTCTTTTCTTTTTTAAAATATTTTTATTCAAGGCATTTAAATATATACAAAATGTCAGAAGAGCAACACATCAACCTAATAAACAACCGCTGCCCTCCTGGCACTGACCTGAGCGAGAGCCACCAAATGTGTGACCACTCACTCCACGGCCACTACCAGAAGTCACGAGTTTTACATTTTTTTTTTGTTAAAATTTTGAGTATCCAATTTTTTCCAATCAAGGGGCAATTTAGTGTGGCCAATCCACTACCCTTCACATCTTTTCGGTTGTGGGGGGGGGGGGGGGGGGGTGAAACCCATGCAAACATGGGGAGAATGCCCACACGGAGTGTAACCCAGAGCTGGGATCGAACCTGGGACATCGGCACCATGAGGCAGTAGTGCTAACCACTGTGCCACCATGCTGTCCGGATTTTTCACTTTTAATAGGACGATGCACGGCGGCGCAGTGGTTAGCACTACTGCCTGATGGTTATTGTCCGTGTGGAGTTTGCACATTCTCCCAGTGTCTGGGTGGGTCTCACCCCCATGATTCAAAGATGTGCAGGATAGGTGGATTGGCCATGCTAAATTGCCCCTTAATTGATTTTAAAAATGAATTGGGTACTTGAAATTTAATTTTAAAAATTAGGACGACACACATTCCAGGAGCACAATTTTAGATTAGCTACTGCTATTGCTCAATCAGCCAGAAGAAATATGGGATAGGATTTTTGCACCATGTTCGGGTATAACTAAATCATATGTCCCCCATTTCTAGTCGTACTGGAGGCACCAGCGACTCCATATAACATATTTTTCTCAAATAAGGTACCTGTCTGTTCACCATTGCAGGATCCAGTCAACAATTCTGTTATCCCAATATGAAAACAATAGAAAAATGGTGCGACCGTTTTTAAGGATTGTTTTCCAAGGATTGTTTTCCGATTGTGCGACTGTTTTCCAAGGATTGAATGCAGCCCTCAGCAGAGGAAGTTACATTTTGGACATTCAGGATTTTTTCCTCCATTTCATTGATCCTTTTATTAGTATTCTGCAACTCGGTCTCATAAACATTAACATTCTGTGCAGAATGTTAAAAATAGCTCTAAGGGGATTTTCTTCAATCCCTGGGAGGGCCTGTAAGGCTATAAGGCTAACCCTACGGCCATACCATTATTACAGTCAGCAGATATTCTCCTCGGAAAAGAGGTGGAAGGATAAGCCAGAGTAAGAATGGGAGCTAAATGCCGCTCCTGCATTTTGACCCCACCCATGAAGACCTAAAGCTCTCGCCCACTTACTGGTAATGGTGTCACTTATATCAATCATAATTGAAGGATATGAAAAAAACTATATTACCATCATAAACGTACAGATAAGAAAATATCTATCCTGCAGCCCACATACCATATCACTTACACAGCGCACTGCTTAGCTGGAAGGAGCATGCTTAGGAGGAACTTCTTCACCCAAAGTGTTGTGAATCTATGGAATTCCCTGCCCAGTGAAGCATTTGAGGCTCCTTCATTAAATGTTTTCAAGATAAAGATAGATAGTTTTTTGAGGAATAAAGGGTTATGGTGTTCGGGCGGGAAAGTGGAGCTGAGTCCACAAAAGATCAGCCACGATCTAATTGAATGGCGGAGCAGTCTCGAAGGGCCAGATGGCCTACTCCTGCTCCTAGTTCTTATGTAAATCTTGGAAGAAAGAGACCCTTGCCCCTTGTGGATCCAGATCCCACCACACCTTGCTGCCTCCAGTACTTTCTCGTGATCCATGAAGTAATGAAAACAAATAATTACAGGCTGGGATCATTGGTTGTCCCTGGGCCTCAAAGACAGGATACAATATGCCCTTTCCGACTTGATATGCCTAGCCTTCACATCCAACTTATGAAGGTGTGGTAGCCAGCTCTCAAAAAACTTAATAGGCATCTTCCCTCCACTCCTGGACAATTTTCTTCCGGACTTGGTTCTCCAGATCCTCCAGGATTTCTGACATAACGTGTAGCTTGTTTTCCAAGGATTGAATGCAGCCCTCAGCAGAGGAAGTTACATTTTTGACATTCAGGATTTTTTCCTCCATTTCATTGATCCTTTTATTAGTATTCTGCAACTCGGTCTCATGAACATTAACATTCTGTGCAGCAAGCCAGGGTTTGTCGTCTATAACTCTAAAGATGGACGCAGTCATCATCTGCAGTACCTTCCAGTGCGCCGAGTCAAAAGCCCACTCTTGCATTCCCAAGATAAATTTGTAAAATGCACTAAGATGTTATGATTTGATCTCTTTTGTTTAAAAGAAAGGAGGAACCTGTACTTGCGGTCAAGAGAAGGACCTGTGACTTAATTCCTGATGAGCAATATTCTCATTGTATTTGTGACTCATATGCTGCCGTGCCTAACTTGAAATGTTATCGGTAAGATCTTAACTCAATTTCATGTTCTATATATCTGTACTATCTTGTATTTAATATACCCTTTCTGTATCTCCATTTTGTCACACCTGTGCTACAACTGTAACAGTAGGTTACCATTAATTGATCGGTATATACTTACCACCATACTTACTTTTTCAGACCTCCCAATTTAAGGTGGCGCTGCTGCTTCTCAAAGGTTAATTCCCTAGCTTTGCCCTAGGTGGTACTTGAAGGTAGGCTTTATTTTTTAAAATGTTGCTTCTAAATGTAATTTAAAGTTTACTTAGCAGCTGCTTCCAACAAGTATCTAATCCAGCTCAGTTTTGATAACTTCAACTGGAGGGATTTTTGAGGAAAGCTAAGATGTACCAGCTGTGCCAATGAATAAAAAATAAGCAAAGCCACACGTCATTCAAAGTCCTTTCTTTTTAGAAGAAAGTTAACTGAAAGTTCAAAAATCCAGAACTAATTTGGGTGAAATAAGAGAGCATAATCAGCATCAATAACTAAAGGTGATATGACATTGGTAAGAAGGAGAGAAAGTAGACAAGATCTTAAAATATTCATGAAAGAAAAAGGATATTGACATGTCCCTGCATATTTTAAACTTCTTGTCAAAACTTCATATTTTTAAAAAACACAAAAAGAGATGGACCACCTGATTCTCCAGTGGAGGGAAACACTCCTCTGTCTCCAGGCGGAACAAAAGGAACTTTCCAAATTGATGTTGGCTCAATTACTTTTTCTGAAACTAATTCAAAAGTGTAATTTCAAATTGAATGGGTCTTTCAGATACAAATATGTTAGTTGCCTCAAACTCCCAAGATGTGAAAGTCATCAACCTAGCCATCCACCTCATTTGGAGTAGGACTCTGAGCTTGAAACAGGTCACATGGTGAGACACCGCTTTTAAAATAGCAAAAAGCTGTTGGAGGGGGGGGGGACAAAAACCATCAGACTGCCATTGAAGCAGCTGCATCAGCCAAGCAGCAAAGGTGATAAGCAACCATACCTTGTAGGTGGGTGAAGAGCTCTCCCCAACCGGCAAGTTCATCCGAGAAATAATCTCCTCAAAAGTTGACTACAAGAAGCTTCACTGCCTGCAGATCCCCTCTATGACAAGACTTTCACTTCAACCAAAGCATTCATTCATCTAAGAAACTGCAGGCCTGCTAGAAAAGAGAGACTGAGACTTATATTGTTTCATTCCCTCATTTGTATCTATTTTTGTGCAAGTGATGGTCTGTGTGAGTTGAGTGAGAGAGATAGCACAGTTCAACCGTCCCAAGGTAAGTGTGTGATAATAAATAGCCATTATTTTTAAATTTTCAAAAAGCTTGCTGCTCCAATTATTTAAATTCGGATACTTTCTAAAGGTAAGAAAATACATACCCCTCATACAAAACACACTAATTATGGGCAGTAAGAAAACACACTTTCTGCCCGTGACAATATGAATATCCAGAGAAAGACTAAGAATTGAGAGGAAATTGACATTTTGGCCTTCCTAATTTAAGAAGGCTATTAAACTAAATTATTAGAGTATAAATGAGGGAATGAAAGAACCAAAGAGGCAGAATTGTGAGGAGGCATTGGCTAACCTGAGACTTGCCTTCATTGAAAGGAGGAGACTAAAGGATTGGATTGGATTGGATTTGTTTATTGTCACGTGTACCGAGGTACAGTGAAAAGTATTTTTCTGCAAGCAGCTCAACAGATCATTCAGTACATGGAAGAAAAGGGAATTAAACAAAATTCAAGAAAATACATAATAGGGCAACACAAGATATACAATGTAACTACATCAGCATTGGCATCGGATGAAGCATACAGGATGTAGTGTTAATGAGGTCAGTCAATAAGAGGGTCATTTAGGAGTCTGGTGACAGTGGGGAAGAAGCTGTTTTTGAGTCTGTTCGTGCGTGTTCTCAGACTTCTGTATCTCCTGCCCGGTGGAAGAAGTTGGAAAAGTGAGTAAGCCGGGTGGAAGGGATCCTTGATTATGCTGCCCGCTTTCCCCAGGCAGCGGGAGGTGTAGATGGAGTCCATGGATGCTTTAATGGAAGTATTTAGGATGAGTGGAGAGGCTTGAAATGCTTTTACTATGTTAAAGGTCGTGATGTGGACATGCCAGCGTTGGACTGGGGTGAGCACAGTAAGAAGTCTTACAACAACAGGTTAAAGTCCAACAGGTTTGTTTTAAACACTAGCTTTCGGAGCACTGCCCCTTCCTCAGGTGTATGAAGAGGTCTGTGCCGGTACCGGCGGGGGGGGGGGGGGGGGGGGGGGGGGCTCTTCATTCACCTGAGGAAGGAGCAGTGCTCCGAAAGCTAGTGTTTGAAACAAACCTGTTGGACTTTAACCTGGTGTTGTAAGACTTCTTACTATGTTAAAGGTGTTCTAAATAAATTAAAATTATGTAGAATTTACAGCACAGAGCAGCAGGCTAACTCCATCCAGTTGATTTATTCTTATGAGGCACATTATTGTTCTCTCACTGTATTTCTTCATTTCTTCTCACTCTATCTGCATATTCTTTATTTCTCCTTCATAAACCTATTCAGCCACATCTTTTAATTTCTTGTGCATTCCCTGTGGATTTATTAGTGACTTACATTTATGGCTCCTTGTTTTGGACTTGCCCACAAGTAGGAGCATGTACACTACCTCTACCGTATCAAACCCTTTTATAATTTTGAAGACATATACTGGGTCGCACCTCAACCTTCTCTGAAAAGACTCCTAACCTGTCCAGTAAAAACTTAACCTCTGTCATAGCACCTTCACCAATCTATCTGTGACCTTTTTGTAATACCGAGACCAAAATGGAGCACAGTTTTCAAGTTCTTCAATGTGAATTCGGAAAATTATTTTTGCCTGTAAAATGAAAAGGCATTTTATTTGTTAACAGTTTCAAATTCGGATGACAAAAGAAAATGTAGTCATAATTTTTGCTCAAAAGCTTAAAAAATGAGAAGTCTACTACCTGCAAAGGCGATGGAATACGAAACTTATAATCCTGAAAATGATTTTCTGATCATTAGATGTAGGAATAAGTAAATTTAAAAATTAATTCTTAGGTGGCTGGAAGAATTGGGGTTTATTTCTGTCCCTGTTTACTCGAGAAGGTAGCCTATAATAGGCTGCTTTCTTCAACCACTGTGTGTCAATTTTGATACAACTGAGTGGGAAGGTAAGATACTTCAGAGGACAATTAAGAGTTACCATGTTCACGTCAGACTGGAGTCACATATGTAAAAGAACTTGCAGCAATGAAGCGCCTTTCATGATCGTGAGATGGTGCAAAGCACTTCACAGCTAATGAAGTACCTTTTGGTTTTTAAAGTGTAGTCAGTTGCATGGGTAAGGATGGCAAGTTTCTTTTCTTCAAAGGATGTTAGTGGACCTGTTGGATTTAGTGATAGTTATTTTTTTCGAACCAGCTATGTATTTTTAAAAACTGAATCCAGATTCTTTCAATTTGCCGTCATAGGATTTGAATTCAGATTTTTATTTTAATTTTAAGAGTATCCAATTCTTCTTTTTTCCAATTAAGGGGCAATTTAGCATGGCCAATTCTCCTCCCCTGCACATCTTTTTGTTGTGGGGATTGACACGGGGAGAATGTGCAAAATCCACATGGGCAGCGACCTGGGGTCGGGATCGAGCCCTGATCCTCAGTGTTATGAGACAGCAGTGTTAACCATCGCAATTCAGATTTGTGGATTTCTTGCTTTTTAAAAAATTTTTTACGGGATGTGGGCGTCGCTAGCTAGGCCAGCATTTATTCCCCTTCCCTAGTTGCCCAGACTTTCACAGTAACTTCATTGCAGTGTTAACATAAGCCTACTTGTGACAATAATTTTTTTATTTTTTTTAATAAATTTAGATTTACCCAATTATTTTTTACAATTAAGGGGCAATTTAGCGTGGCCAATCCACCTACTCTGCACATTTTTGGGTTGTGGGGGCGAAACCCACGCAGACACGGGGAGAATGTGCAAACTCCACACGGACAGTGACCCAGAGCCGGGATCGAACCTGGGACCTCAGCGCCGTGAGGCGGTTGTGCTAACCACTAGGCCACCGTGCTGCCCCTACTTGTGACAATAATAAAGATTATCATTATTATTATTATAAGGTGGTGGTAAATTGCCTTTTTGAGCCACTGCAATCCCTGAGGTGTTGGTACACCCACAGTGCTGTTTAGGAGGGAGTTCCAGGATTTTGGTCCAGCGACAGTGAAGCAATGGCGATATATTTCCAAGTCAGGGTGGTACGTGACTTAGAGGAGAACCTCCAGGTGGTTGGTTCCCAGGTATCTGCTGCTCTTGTCCTTCTAGATGTTCGTGGGCATGGGTTTGGAAGGTGTTGCCGAAGGAACCTTGGTGAGTTACTGCAGTGCATCTTGTAGATGCTAAACATGGCCACCACTGTTCACCGGTGGTGGAGGGATTGAATGTTTGTGGAAGGAGGAGCAATCATGCGGGCTGCTTTGTCCAGGATGGTGTTGAGCTTCTTGATTGTTTTTGGAGCTGCATTTCATCCAGGCAAGTGGAGAGTATTCCAATAATAATAATCTTTATTGTCACAAGTAGGCTTACATTAACACTGCAATGAAGTTACTGTGAAAAGCCCCTCGTCGCCACATTCTGACACCTGTTCAGGTACACAGGGAGAATTCAGAATGTCCAAACTACCTAACAGCACTTCTTTCGGAACTTGAGAGGGAACCGGAGCACCCAGAGCATCTTTAACCTGTCGCTACTCCGCTCCAAGGTCCCCACCTGCTTGAAGAAGACATAATCATACCGGTGCAAAGAAGAACCAGGCAACGGACCTCAATGACTTCCGTCCGGTGGCCCTGACTTCAGTCGTAATGAAGTGCTTCGAGAGGTTGGCCATGAAGCACATCACCTTCATACTCCCAGAATGCCTTGATCCACTGCAATTCGCATACTTCCGCAACCGGTCCACAGCAGACGCTATCTCCCAGGCCCTACTTTCATCCCTAGAGCATCTCGACAACAAGGACTCCTACATCAGACTCCTATTTATTGATTACAGCTCCGCCTTCAACAACATAATCCCAGCCAAGCACATATCAAAGCTCCAAAACGTAGGACTTGACTCCTCACTCTGCAACTGGATCCACGACTTTCTGACCCACAGACCACAATCAGTAAGAATAAACAACAACACCTCCTCCACAGTAGTCCTTAATACTGGGGCCCCGCAAGGCTGCGTACTTAGCCCCGTACGATACTCCCTGTGCACACACGACTGCATGGTAAAATTTGGTTCCAACTCCATCTACAAGTTTGTTGATGACACGACCATACTGGGCCGGATCTTGAATAACAATGAGTCAGAATACAGGAGGGAGATTGAGACTCTAGTGGAATGGTGCAGCGACAACAATCTATCCCTCAATGCCAGCAAAACTAAAGAGCTGGTCATTGACTTCAGGAAGCAAAGTACTGTACACACCCCAGTCTGAGAACACGCACAAACTGACTGAAAAACGGCTTCTTCCCCGCTGTTACCAGACTCCTAAATGACCCTCTTATGGACTGACCTCATTAACAGCACACCCCTGTATGCTTCACCCGATGCCGGTGTTATGTAGTTACATTATGTACCTTGTGTTGCCTTATTACGTATTTTCTTTTATTTCCTTTTCTTTTCATGTACTTAATGATCTATTGAGCTTCTCGCAGAAAAATATTTTTCACTGTACCTTAGTACACGTGACAATAAACAAAATCCAAATCCACTCGGTCGAAACCCACATAGACACTGGGAGAATGTGCACACTCTGCACAGATAGTGGCCCAACCCGGTTATCGGACCTGGGTCTCTGGCGCTGTGAACCAACAGTGCTATCCACTGCGCTACCATACTGCCCATTATGCTTTTGACTTGTGGCTTGCAGATGGTGGGCAGGCTTTGGCGGGGGGGGGGGGGGGGTCTTGCTCCAGCCCACTTGATAGCTCGTTCAGTGACATTACACTGTACCTTGATGTTGAGAAAATAGACTAATGGTATACTGTTCTTGTAAATTATTCCTATGTAATATGTTATAACCAGGCAATGAGGAAATTAATAACTCCCCTCTTTTTGCCCTTTTCTAATTTGACCACAAGTTTTTTTCCAAAAGGTTACACTTTTTCAGTGAATACATAACTGTTTACGCAGTGATCATAAAATAACCAAGAGGACAGATTTTCTTGAGTGTACGAAAGAAAGGTTAGCTTTATTATTCTTAAACTAATGGTGGCACGGTGGCGTAGTGGTTAGCATTGCTGCCTCATGGCGCAGGTTATTGTCTGTGTGGAGTTTGCACTTTCTCCCAGTGTTTGCACTTTCTCCCATTGTTTGCGTGGTTTTCTTCCGGGTGCTCCGGTTTCCTCCCACAGTCCAAAGGTGTGCAGGTTAGGTGGATTGGCCATGCTAAATCGCCCTTAAAGTCCAAAAGTTTAGGCTGCTCTTTCAGAGGATTGGTGCAGACTCAATGGGCCAAATTGCCTCCTTCTGCACTGAAGGGATTCTATGTTCAATGGTCTCTATGCTGCCATTTTAAAGATGTTGTTGGTTAATTGAGCTGGTTTTTCTTCGGGAGACTGTAGTCCTGGATGGGATTCTTTTAAGAAATTTCTGTCTGCAGTGAGCAAAAACAAGGCTTAAAGCTGACCAGGTGGGTTGGAGTGAAAAGGCAGCAAGAGCAACCGCCAGTTAGGTCTTCTCCCCTGTTATAACCCCAAAGGAGGTCCCGGGATTAGGACTTCCCAAAATATGACATGCCCCTTTTAAGGTGGGCAGGCGTTCCCTTTAAGGGGGCAGGGTTTCCCTTTACAAGGGGAGCCACAGTTGTATAAAACCCTGGCCTAGCTGCAGATCAGGGAAGGAGACCCTTTGAGGAGTATTGTAATCATATTGAGATAAACCTTGGTCTGTAATTTTTACTTTCATCTATGCATTCTGCCTATCACAGATTCTACATTCCCTAAGCTACTGATCCTCAGTTCTGCCGGGGGGAAAAGTGCTTACAACATACAATGGGTCAGCCTATCCTGCCTTCCATCTCCAACTAACAGAGGATACAAACAATAGAGATTGCCCATGTATTCCAAAGGTGATTTGATTAGTTCAGGTCCAGAAGCCAATTTAACCAGGGTCCCATTGTCGAAGCAATTAGTCTTGATGGCCCATCTCTAACAGCTGAATACCTCAAGTGATTGCCAGACATGCCTTGCTAATGAGACAGGAGATGCAAGTCCTTTGCACTTCCCATAAAGGCCCTCATTGCTTTTATTGGTTTTTGTATACTGACTCCATTCCCATAAAGTGAAATATGGAATCTAATGCAAATTGAGGTTAGTCTCCTCAGGCTGGGAGTTCAAATCACTTTAGTCTGTGTTTTTAAAAAGCCTCAATTAAAAATAATTATTTGGTATAAAGCACATAGTCAAGACAAATGGCTCAGCAAGTTTTGGACATAAATGTTGAATTTTCCTACTGCGACTTGACAGAGAACATACAGTGCAGAAGGAGACCATTAGGCCCATCAAGTCTGCACCGACCCACTTAAGTCCTCACTTCCACCCTATCCCCATAACCCAATGACCCCTCTTAACCTTTTTGGTTACTAAGGGCAATTTATCATGGCGCAATAAAGAGGGCTAAAAGGGGTCATGAAATATCTTTGGCTAACAGGGTTAAGGAAAATCCCAAAGCCTTTTATTTGTATATAAGGAGCAAGAGGGTAACTAGAGAAAGGATTGGACCACTCAAAGTCAAGAGGGAATTTATGCGTGGAGTCAGAGGAAATGGGTGAGATTCTAAATTAGTACTTTGCGTCGGTATTCACCAAGGAGAGGGACATGACGGATGTTGAGGCGAGGGATGGATGTTGAAATACTCTAGGTCAAGTCGTCATACGGAAGGGGGAAGTTTTGGGTATTCTAAAAGACATTAAGGTGGACAAGTCCCCAGGACCGGATGGGATCTATCCCAGGTTACTGAGGGAAGCGAGGGTCGAAATAGCTGGGGCCTTAACAGATATCTTTGCAGCATCCTTGAGCACGGGTGAGGTCCCGGAGGACTGGAGAATTGCTAATGTTGTCCCTTTGCTTAAGAAGGGTAGCAGGAATAATCCAGGGAATTATAGACCTGTGAGCTTGACGTCAGTGGAAGGCAAACTATTGGAGAAGATACTGAGGGATAGGATCTATTCACATTTGGAAGAAAATAGACTTATCAGTGATAGGCAGCATGGTTTTGTGCAGGGAAGGTCATGTCTTACAAACCTAATAGAATTCTTTGAGGAAGTGACAAAGTTAATTGATGAGGGAAGGGCTGTAGATGTCATATACATGGACTTTAGTAAGGCGTTTGATAAAGTTTCCCATGGCAGGTTGATGGAAAAAGTGAAGTCGTATGGGGTTCAGGGTGTACTAGCTAGATGGATAAAAAACTGGCTGGGCAACAGGAGACAGAGAGTAGTGGTGGAAGGGAGTCTCTCAAAATGGAGAAGGGTGACTAGTGATGTTCCACAGGGACCCGTGCTCGGACCACTGTTGTTTGTGATATACATAAATGATCTGGACGAAGGTATAGGTGGTCTGATGAGCAAGTTTGCAGATGATACTAAGATTGGTGGAGTTGCAGATAGCGAGGAGGACTGTCAGAGAATACAGCAAAATATAGATAGATTGGAGAGTTGGGCAGAGAAATGGCAGATGGAGTTCAATCCAGGCAAATGCGAGGTGATTCATTTTGGAAGATCTAATTCAAGAGCGGACTATATGGTCAATGGAAGAGTCCTGGGGAAAATTGATGGACAGAGAGATCTGGGAGTTCAGGTCCATTGTACCCTGAAGGTGGCAACAGAGGTTGATAGAGTGGTCAAGAAGGCATACAGCATGCTTGCCTTCATCGGACGGGGTATTGAGTACAAGAGTCGGCAGGTCATGTTACAGTTGTATAGGACTTTGGTTAGGCCACATTTGGAATACTGCGTGCAGTTCTGGTTGCCACATTACCAGAAGGATGTGGATGCTTTAGAGAGGGTGCAGAGGAGGTTCACTAGGATGTTGCCTGGTATGGAGGGTGCTAGCTATGAAGAAAGGTTGAGTAGATTAGGATTGTTTTCGTTGGAAAGACGGAGGTTGAGGGGGGTACCTGATTGAGGTCTACAAAATTATGAGAGGTATGGACAGGGTGGATAGCAACAAGCTTTTTCCAAGATTGGGGGTGTCAATTACAAGGAGTCACGATTTCAAGGTGAGAGGGGGAAAGTTTAAGGGAGATGTGCGTGGGAAGGTTTTTACGCAGAGGGTGGTGGGTGCCTGGAACGCTTTGCCAGAGGAGGTGGTAGAGGCGGGCACAATAGCATCATTTAAGATGCATCTAGACAGATATATGAACAGGCGGGGAACAGAGGGAAGTAGACCTTGGAAAATAGGGGACAGGTTTAGATAAAGGATCTGGATCGGCGCTGGCTGGGAGGGCCGGAGGGCCTGTTCCTATAATTTTCTTTGTTCTTTGTAATCCACCTAACCTGCACGTCTTTGGACTGCGGGAGGAAACCCACGCATACATGGGGAGAACGTACAGACTCCGCACAGACAGTGACCCAGTGGGGAATTGAACCTGGGACCCTAACGTTGTGAAGCCACAGTGCTTTACCGTGCTGCCCCATCTCAAATCTCTGAGGATTTGCAAACAACTTCAACACAGTGGATGAGGAGGAGTTCTAGAGGCCAATTCAATTGGATAAATGATTCTAAGGGAGAAAAGTGCAGTTCTATGTAGGAAATGCAGGGAAGGTAAATACTTGGATCGCTGCTTCAAAGAGCCAGAATAGGCAGCAATTGTCAAAGGCTTCTTCGACTACACCTTCCAAACCCACTACCTTGAACACCAAGAAGGACAAGGTGGCAGATGCATGGAAAAACCACCCGCTTGTAACTATGTTGCTTCATTGTGTTGAGTCAAAATCCCCAAACTCACTTCCTAACAGCACTGTGGGGTGTCCCTACATCACGTGGACGGCAGTGGTTCAAGAAGGCAGCTCACCAACACCTTCTCGAGGGCAACTTGGAATGGGCTATAAATGATGTCTAGCCAGCGATACCCACATCCCAGAAATGAATTTTTAAAAATTGGGCTGGCCATTAAATGCTGGCCTAGCCAGCAATGATATCATCCAGTGAAAGAATTTTTAAAAATACCTCTGTGCTTTATCATTCAACAATTCTATGCTCCACTGTGGAATTCTAGAGCTACTATCAATAGTCTAGTCGTCTTGGCACCTCCAGATCTTGACTAACATGGCGTGAATGTTCTGCAGTTTCAACATTCCAAATTAAATGTCACTCAAGCCTGCTCTAGATTAGGAAATTACAATAATAAAAGATAAAATTCTTAACAATAACCCCCATTGGGCTCAGTGGACTTGAAACTAAGTCTGGTTTTGGGTGGATTTAACAGAGTGCTGCTTGGCGGCTGCCAGTTTTTTGAACCTCGGGGAGGTTCTCTCCATTGAGGCCACGCTTTAGTCGATTTCCTGTACTGGCAAGCTGAGCCAGCAAGACCAGCTCCTTGCAGATTGGGCACCATTTTGACTGGCAGCCATGATCTCTTCCCACCCTCCCCTTCCCCCACCTCAACCTATTATTGGCCTTTGGAATTCCCCCTCACCCATTGTCTAATCGACAAAGCCTCCCCCCACCCCCCATGCAGGAGAGAGCAGGGTCCGCAGTGCCAACTGGGGCCAACATGTAGCCCGGTGGACGTGGTCGGACACAGGGGTATGTACCATGCTAACATGTCGGCCTTTCACCCCCTGCAGACAATGCATATAATAATAATCTTTATTATTGTCACAAGTAGGCTTACATTAACACTGCAGATGTTATTGTGAAAAGCCCCTAGTCACCACATTCCAGCGCCTGTTCAGGTACACAGAGAGAATTCAGAATTCTCAGCTGGTACCAGAATTAAACCCGCGCTGCTGGCCTTGTTCTCCATCACAAACTTGGAGCTCTGGCGGGATTCACCCGACTCACGGTGGCTGGATTGTGCCCATTCTTTTTCATCACATTGCCCTACCCATATCTAAAAGAGTGAAAGTCACCATTGGTAGTTGATCGGACTACTGTGTATATCTGTGGAATATCACATTAAATGTTTGTGCAGTTGGCAACCATGTTAATGTGACCTAGTTGGAACTGGTAAACTGTTTCTTTTAGTAATGGAATGTTCTTGTCAACAATATATTGAGTTCTGTTGACTCAGATAAATATTTAACAATTTGTAATCCTATAGTGTCTATTTGTTAATGAGTAACTAAAATAGTGGTTAGAGACAAAAGTATGTTTCATATCAGCAGGATGAGTTGCAAGGTAATTTTATGGCTAAAATCACTGACGATGAAGCAAGTTTTTTGTTTCAAAGCCCTGATCTGGTAGACAAGGAGACTTAACAAAAAGCAAATTAAATGCAAAGTTTTGATTAGGCAGGAAGTGGTTTATTGACTATACTGTCTGACAAAATATTCTCCTATAAAAACCAAAAATAAACAAACAAATGTTTGCACTGTGTAAAAGGTTAACTTGATATGATAACTGAAATTGTTTCAATTGGATAGTTGGATTTGAAGGATTCAATTAGATAGCCATGTTATATGGGCAGCATGGTAGCTCAGTGGGTAGCACTGTTGCTTCACAGCGCAAGGGTCGCAGGATCGATTCCCGGTTTGGGTCACTGTCTGTGCGGAGTCTGCACGTTCTCCATGGGTTTCCTCCAGCAGCTCTGGTTTCCTCCCACAAGTCCTGAAAGACGTGCTGTTTCGTAATTTGGACATTCTGAATTCTCTCTCTATGTACCCGAACAGGTGTGCGGAGTGTGGCGACGAGGGGATTTTCACAGTAACTTTATTGCAGTGTTAATGTAAGCCTACTTATGACAGTAAAGATTATTATAATGTGTCTATTAATGCCAAATTAACTAAATGTAACCTGCTCAGGTTAGCCTGTTTCAGCCCAGGATTACAAAAAAGAGGTGAGGGGTGGAGTTTTATTGATCAATAACACTACTGGTAAAGCAATTAATTCAAAGTCCTGTTTGAATGCATTTCAATGATTTGTTTTTGTTTAAATGAGCAGCTGAAGGCAGCATTTGAAGTGCACTCAAAGCACTTATCTCTATTGAGAGTTCACAGAGCAGGAACAATGATTCAGCAATACATCCACAGATATTGCGGTGGGGCAGGGATTGTGAGGGTGTGGCAACCAAACCCACAGGTCATAAATATAAAATTTACTAAACCTAGTAATGAATTTGGGAGATACTTCTTTATTCAGAATGACATACACCACAACAGGGACTTATCTGAATGGACAAATAGCAAGGGGAAATAGAGTAAGGGGGAACTAGATTAGTACACAAGGGAGAAAAGGGATAGAAGGATATATATAGGGTGAGAGGAGGCTTGTGTGGAACATAAATGCTGGCAGAGATCTGTTGGGTCAATTGGACTCTATACAGCAGTATGAAGTGTGGAATGTAGTACACAGCCTTAGACATTCTGGCTACACCAATCCCTGAAGGCAGTGGGTGATAACATTGGCTCCACCTCAATTTAATCAGCTCAAACCACAGCTCCCTGTTGCTAAAATAGTGAAACATTTGTAAACTGACGTTTGGGGATGGGTGGAGTTAATTAACCCAAAGCATTTTTGGCATTGCCTTTTCACTCCTCCTCAATCTCTCACACAGCCAATCACTATAACTTTTTTTAAACACGGTACTAATGCCCCTCCTTCAAAAAATAACAGTGCCATGTTTATGTTCTGTTGAACTGGTATGATCAACATTTATAAATGTCAGGCATGATCCCTGCATGGGTTAAAATGTTAACTATTTAAGTACTAATTGTTTTTTATGCAGATCAGACTCCACTTGTAGATTCAACATTAAAACAACTTGAATCTCACAAAGCCAGTTTTTGTATCTGAGAAAGGTTCCTGGCCAAGGTGCAAAGGATCTTAGCAAACAAAAGAAAAACTGAATTGCAGGCAGATAAATGGATGAGGGATATGAGAGATTGAATTCCTGTATGATCAGCGGGATTCTCCGTTTGCCGACGCCAAAATCGCGGCTGGCACCAATTTGATGTCAAATTGCGATTCTCTGTCACCTCGATAGCGGCGCCAATGCATTCCGGAACACAAGTTCAGACTTTTGAATGGACTTACCTCGTATTAAGTTGATCTTTTCTCTACACCCTAGCTATGATTTAGCACAGGGCTAAAGTGCTGGCTTTTAAAGCAGACCAAGGCAGGTCAGGAGCACGGTTCAATTCCCATACCAGCCGGAATGTGGCGACCAGGGGCTTTTCACAGTAACCTCATTTGAAGCCTACTTGTGACAAAAAGCAATTTTCATTTCATTTCATTACATTCTGTAGTCTCTCCTTCCTTCCCTATGTACGGTACGCGTTGTCTGTATAGCGTGCAAGAAACAATACTTTTCACTGTATACTAATACATGTGACAATAATAAATCAAATAAGTTCAGTAAACACCGTTTGTATATCATTAGCAGGCCCGACCCAGTATTCTCCGATGCCTCTGCAATTCTCCGGAGGAGGAGAGTTCCCGACGGCACAGTTCACTTGTGCTTTCAAAAATTCTGAAACCAGCATGCTGTGGTGGCTGCTGAGGGAGAGATAGAGGAGGTAGGGCATGGAGAGGAGCCACTGCGGGCTGCTGGGCTGGGCACTGGCTGGGGTGGGGGTCCCTGCCAGGACCGGGAGGGAACAGGCCGAGTGACTGGGATGCCCTCCCACCGTGGGACTGGGGCAGTGTCCAGGTACAGACTACCTTTATGGTGCCCATCTTGCTGCGCACACACTGACCACCCACCTTGGCCCCTAGTTCTGCAGAGTGACACCAGGCATATGGGCACCCCACCTCCTCTCCGTCTTGGACTGCGCCACATTACACTGTGACTGAGCCACCACCTTCTGGGTTTGTGTTACATCAGCCAGTGACTGGACCACCTCCCACTGTGTCTGCGTCACATTCGCCCAACGTTTGGGCAATGCCACCGACCTTCCCAGCCATGGCTTGCTGTGACTGGGCCATGCTCAGGAGCGTCGCTATGATTTCCAGAGGGCTCTGGGACATGGTTGACTGCACAGAATGCCCCAGGCCTTGGACATGCTGATCCATAGGCAAAGCCATTGCTCTCAATGCCTCCACCACATCAGATGCCTTGATTTATATTACAAGAACACTTGTAGCTAAAGCTATAAACGATTTATTAACATTAACTGTGGGTCAAATATATACAAGCGACAGATGGGTAACAGTACAAACATGCACAATCCACTATCTCCCAGATCCCTTGTCAGTCTGAGGTCACCTGACTCTAACATTCACTTATATACTAATGAGACTCCTTGTGGTCAGTCGGTGAATTATAACACAACCCGAGATCACTACATCCCCTTTCCTTTGAAGGAATACATTAATACGTTATCATCAGTATTTTAAAATATGAGATCATTAGCCTGTGAGTCTAACAGTATTAATTTTTTTCTTTAACATTTTTAAAACTGGTTTAACAAACATCTATATAATTAATAATTTAATCATCTTTATTATTGTCACAAATAGGCTTACATTAACACCGCAATGAAGTTACTTTGAAAAGCCCCTAGTCGCCATATTCCGGCGTCTGTTTGGGTACATTGAGGGAGAATTCAGAATGTCCAACTCACCTAACAAGGACGTCTTTCGGGACTTGTGGGAGGAAACCGGAGCACCCAGGGGAAACCCACGCAGACATGGGGAGAATGTGCACACTCTGCGCAGACAGTGACCCAAGTGGGAATCGAACCCTGGACCCTGGCGCTGTGAAACAATAGTGTTAACCATTGTGCTACTGTGCTGTCAAAATATAAGAACAGCAAGCATAGTATGTACAAATAGTCCAAATCTACAAATTGAGTCGATCGGGTTTTCTTCTGACTCTGGTTGTTACTGTCAAAGTTTGACCTTGCTGCTCAGAACTTGTAGGTTCAATGTTCTCCATGACATTCTCATGCTCAGGAACTGCTGAACTATCCGACACTGCAGCTGGCATTGATTCTGACATAGATCCGTCATCCATCACATTGTTGTGAAAGTCTTTTCTGGTTTATAAGAATGCGCAAACCAACCCCTGTATAACGATATCTTCTTCACACCAACCAATCCTCTGTCTGTACATTGTAGGAACGAGGTGCTACTTATTCAAGTACAATGGCTTTCCTCGACCAATTGCCTGAATCTTCTATTCTCACAATGTCATCACTACTCAGAGGTGGTAAAGTTCTCGACACTCTATCATAGAACTGCTTTTGTTTTGCTTTAATGTTTTGCATTTCCTGCAGTATCACTGCATTTTCCTCCCTTTTCCAAGTATGGAAGTGTGGTACACAACCTTCTATTCACGAGTAACTCTGCTGTTGATCTACCATGTGACATTGGTAATGTTTTGTAACGTGATTTTGCAAAATATGGATCAGATTGGCTGTCCATTGCTTTCTGTGATGATTGTTTTACAATATGTTCACTTTTTTTCATTAAGATCTTTGGGGTCCATGCCTATACGAGCATCACCATTTTTTGTTTCACACATACCATGGAATTTACCCCATCGGTAGGTTCTTTATCTACTTGATACGCGCGGTAGGGTAGAAATGAGATTGCGATGCATCTTCTGCAATTTCACTCCTGATAGTTTGTATCCGTGCTTTAGATAATGTGTCTTCAAATTGTATGTCATTGGGGTGAATGGTAGTGCACTAAAATCAGTGAACACATCGCTGAATTTGCTGATAATGTTCTCAGAATCATTGGAGTGTTGATCTAACCCTTTGTGGACACTATATACCAACTGCACTAGACCTAATTCTTCACAGGACTGATCACCTAATAATGAATCCATGCCCTCGGATACAATATAGAATGGGATGGAATAAGCTGTGTTCTTTATTTCTACACTCGGGTCACAAGCATCATAACATTTAATGCTTGAAACATAATTTCTCCGAGATATTTTGTGATTTGTTCTAATCTTCTGAATTTTTAGATTGTTTAAAATCAGTCATGCTGATTCAATTGGCTTTGGTACCAGTGTCTACCTTCAGTTGGACTACTGTACCTACCGTTCACTTCAAGTGGTAGCTGCAATTTGTTCTCGTCAACCTCATTTATTTTAAATGGAGCATCAGTTGGCATTTTTTTTAAGCGCTAGAGAATGTTTGATGTCTCCAAAGAATTGTTCTTTTCTGTTATTACTCCAACAAACAATGATGTTTCATCAGTGGAGACTGTGTCTTCCATTGTGCCAACTGATCTGGGATTGAGCTTAGAGTATCAATTCTGAGCAACGTGATTTTTTTTCCTTTGCATCTGGAACAAAACTGGTCAAAAGCTGGACACTGCCTTAATTTGTGCCTTTGACCACATCTTTTACACAGAAATACTTCGTCCTGATCTTTAACCTGTTGTGCGAGGAGCTGCAAGACCTTTCCTGCCTTTTTAAAAAAGTTTCCCGCCTTTTTAAAAATAGGGTGGCAACCGGAGTTCTTTCCTCCAAGAAGTCACCACCATTACTGAGAACCATTTTAGAATGCTGTGCTGCTAGCTCATGAGCATGACAAATCTCAACTGTTTTTCCAAAGACAGCTCCGATTCCCTCAGCAACCATTCCCTCAGCTTATTTTCATTCACACCAAACACAATTTGATCCCGAATCATGGAAGATTCCACCACAGAAAAATTTAGCTTTTAACTTTGAATCAGTGATGAAATCATCTATGGACTCTTTTGTCTTCTGTAGACGTGATCTGCATACATAGCGTTCATAAATTTTACTCTTTCTGGGGTGCAATGCTCATCAAATCTTCGAATTACTTTGTTTAAATTTTTACTATCTTCATCGTTTGCAAATTTAACATTTTAAACACAGCAATTGCTCCAGGCCCTGCTGCTATTCGGAGCATCGTTACCGTACGCAAATCTGATTGATCTCCTAAATTTACTGCAGTAAGAAACAGATTAAATTGTTGTTTAAACACATACCAGTTGCTGTTCACATTACCATGAAATCTGAGACTCTTTGGTGGCTTCAACGACTCCATGTAGTTCATTAGTGCAGTCTGAAAAATCTTCAAATCTCTGTGGACCTCGTGGCAGGCTTCACCAATTACATGATAAGTTTTTTTCTCAGCGTTTAATACCATCCAGTCCTGGTACCACGTAATATTCTTGTCGAATGGCCTGATTTATATTGCAAGAATACTTGTAGATAAAGCTATAAATTATTTATTAACATTAACTGTGGGTCAAATAGATACATGATAGACGAATAATAGTATGAACATAGAACATTACAGCGCAGCACAGGCCCTTCGGCCTTTGATGTTGTGCCGACCTATGAAACCGCTCTAAAGCCCATCTACACTATTCCCTTATCATCCATATGTTTATCCAATGACCATTTAAATGCCCTTAGTGTTGGCTAGTCCACTACTGTTACAGGCAGGGCATTCCACGCCCTTACTACTCTCTGAGTAAAGAACCTACCTCTGACAGCTGTCCTATATCTATCTCCTGAACATGCACAAACCACTCTATCTCTCTCCCAGCTCTCTAGTCAGTCTGAGGTCACCTGACTTTAACATTCACTTGTATACTAATGAGATTCCTAGTGGTCAGTGAATTACAGCACAATCATGATACTGTATCGCGATAGAGAATATTTCCTCTCAAAAGATCTATCCCTATGTATGTCCCCATTTCAAGTTTTTGAGTGCTTCAGATTTAAAACGCTCCATCTCCTCCACCACACCTCTGTTTTTGATGGTGCTGTTGTGCCAAGGAGAATGGAAGTTTTGTTGCCTAAGTCATTCATCCACTCTGTTGGCTTGTACTAATAGTTCACCATTTGAAAGTTGGATTGTATAAGGAAAGGCCATTCTGCCTGAGGTGAGATAGATCTTGATTTACATAGCTTAGTCAGCACAGGCACATGTTGCAAGATTAACTTTAAGCTTAGCTATTATACTTGTTACGACAAGATAGGAGGGAGGTAATACTACAATGGCACATATTCAAATACTTGTTTTTTTTGTATGGCAATTATAAATCTTTGTGAGGGATTTCACAATTGCAGCAGAGCTATTTTGTGTCAACTTTAGAAATATTTACACTCCAGAGTTTATAAAATCTTAAATGGTCCTGTATATTTTTTCAGAGAGGGCTTGGGAGCCTGAGTTTATACTGAGATATATACTGGCCTTTCACTTCTGGGGCAGCACGGTAGCACAAGTGGATAGCACTGTGGCTTCACAGCGCCAGGGTCCCAGGTTTGATTCCCCTCTGGGTCACTGCCTGCGGAGTCTGCACATTCTCCCCGTGTCTGCGTGGGTTTCCTCCAGGTGCTCCGGTTTCCTCCCACAGTCCAAAGACGTGCAGGTTAGGTGGGTTGGCCAGATAAATTGCCCTTCGTGATCAAAAAGGTTAGGAGGGGTTATTGGGTTACGGGGATAGGGTGGAAGTGAGGGCTTAAGTGGGTCGGTGCTGTCTCGGTGGGCCGAATGGCCTCCTTCTGCACTGTATGTTCTATGTTCTTTGTTCTTGAGATCTGGAATTTTGAAAGGCTGTTATGTGAATGGATTTGGGCAGTCTCACCTCAGTTCCTGGTAGATATAGGTTATCTGAACTTGATTCTGACAGACTAAATGGAGCACTGTTCCATTTTTATATGCTAACATCCCTGATATAAAAGAGCAGAAAACCCACCCAAAATATATTGGTGGACGGGTAGGGTGGTGGCATTGAGGGTGAGCGTGGGTGGGACTGGGGGGTTGCCAGGGAACACTTGGTACCCATGCACACTTCCTTTTAGGAGGGAGATGGTGGGGTTGGTTACCTTTCTCCTCTAACATTTTTATTTTTTACCTGGCACCTCTCCTATTCAGTACCTTCCCGCACATTTCTTGTTAGTGAAGGTGGCCTTTATTTCAAAGTGTTGATATTGCCTGCAGGGAATCACTAATTTACTGTGCTCCCGCCGTCATCATGTGGAACTTGCTTGAAGGATCCATTAGTTTTTTCCTGTCTGCCGATTTTGTATATTTGTAAAGTGTGGCACATCTCCTGGCATTGAATCAGTAGTAGTGAGAGGAAGACACAATTATTCAGAGTGTGGCAGAGAAAGGGTGGAAGTGTGAATTACAACACAAAATGGAGGAAGATATAAATGTGCAGGGTGAGTAAACACAAAATGCTGGAAGGGATACCTGGGCAGTGCCAAAACTCTTTTTTTTTCTCCTTCTCCTTCAATTTTTCTACTCCCTAGTATTTTCCTCACCTACCCAAATTCCGAACACCCCCCTCCCCTCCCACCATGCCTGGGACCTGACTTGAGCCTTGACACATGACATCTAGGTAGTTTGTGATGTGCTGGGGAAGTTTGTTATTTAAAATAAATATGGACATGGGTATAAATTTTTTTTGAAAAAACCAAAGAAAGTTCCCAGCAAGAGTTGAAAATATGGGTGGAGATGGGCTTAGAACCCCAGGTTGGATTAAGAATTGTAGATGACTTAGAGCAGCAGTGGGGAAGGTTCAACATCGGGATTGTAGATCAATTTAGTTATAGATTGGGTGACACTGTGGAAAACAATGTCACTTTGCCACAGCTGCACAGTACTGGGTACTATATCAGTGCTACCCAGTTTGATGTAAGTAAATTGAGTTTAATTTGTGATGGGCACAATGGAATTAGTGTGATGGAAGTAGATGCAATAGCATTGCATAAAATAAGTGTTACTTGGCAAGGGTTGCGGATGCTACGACTTCATATATTAATGCATCTCCTGTGGTTTTGCATATGATGAATTAGTGGTTAGAGGAGAACAGTGGAGTTAAACATTAGGAACATAGATTTATCAACATTGTGAGTGGCACTTGGATCTGAAAAGTGTGTGAAGAGGATCTGGGTCTTAAAGTGTTGGAACAGGGTCACAGCTGTCCCAATACTTTGAAGGGGTGGGGCTGGAGAGAAAGTTTGCTGATTGGATATACTGTATTGGGTTCCACATCCAAGTAGGGTGGCATGGTGCCACAGTGGGTTAGCACTGCTGCCTCACAGCACCAGGGACCCAGGTTCGATTCTGGCCTTGGGTGACTTGTGTGGAGCTTGCACTTTCTCCCCGTGTCTGCGTGGGTTTCCTCCGGGTGCTCCAGTTTCCTCCCACTGTACAAAAATGTGCAGGTTAGGTGGATTGACCATACTAATTTGCCCCTTGGTGTCTGGTGCAGATTAGATGGGTTGATCAATGTGCAGGGTTGCAGGCATAGGCCAGGGGAATGGGCCTGTGTGGGGTGCTGTTTTGGAAGGTCGGTGCAGCCTCTTTGGGCTGAATGGCCTCTTTCTGTACTGCAGAGATGCTATGATTCTATCGGGGAAGAAAGCCCCATTGGCTCAATGCCGGAGTTGGGTCTGAGGGTAGAGAGTAATGGCAAATGTGCCCATGGTTTGTGAGTACTTTGAGGGATTTTGGAGTGAAGTCCAGTAGATGAAGATGTGGATTTATAGGGAGTCAATACCTTTTCTGATCTTTTTGTGCATGGTGTATGAAATGATTTTAGTGGTCATGTATCACTCATTGTTGAGTCCTTTTGAGATCGTCTATCTTGGGATCTAGATAGACTTTTTGTAAGCACACTTTCAAAAGCATCATAAGTTTTAACTTGAAAATAGAGCATACTTTACAAAAGATGGAATAAGCACCCAAATAACAGCACTATACAGTTGACACCCTTTCATCTAACTTCAAAGTATCAAAAAATTAAACAAACTCTTAAGATCTAACCAATGCTTTCAAAATAGTGTGAAAAGAAATGATACTTGCTTTCCTTCAGTTGCTTACCACAGTTGGAAGCCTAATTAATCTAAAATGTTTCCTGACAATTCAAACCATTTTTTTTTCTTGCAGGATTTCAGTGATCAGTTCCTTCAGAGATTTTCAAATGACAGAATGTTAAATTATATATTCTTTGGAAAAAACTACCCGGATTTTGACTAACCCTCATATTTTAAAAGGAATAATATGCTAACAGATCTAATTACACTGCATTCATCTAATTTGAATTTATTCCTGTTACTGTTCAAACTTGTCGCGTTGTGTGGAAATAAACCTGATATAGGCAAACTGCGCTTTTCAGCTGCCTATGTGCTGTGATTGGGTTTAAAGGAACAACTGTTAAAGCCAGAAGTAGACAAAAATGTTCTTGTCAGGGAGAATGAACGATTAAAGTTTGGATTTGGCAAGATTGAGGGTTTAGGTAAGGACCTATGGGATGGGACATGACAAATACCCTTGCTTAGGGCAGCATGGTGGCGTAGTGGTTAGCATTGCTGCCTCATGGCGCCGAGGTCCCAGGTTCGATCCCGGCTCTGGGCCACTGTCCGTGTAGAGTTTGCACATTCTCCCCGTGTTTGCATTGGTTTCACCCCCACAACCCAAAGATGTGCAGGTTAGGTTAATTGGCCACGTTAAATTGCCCCTTAATTGGAAAAAAAGAATTGGGTACTCTAAATTTTTTTTTAAAAATAAATAAATACCCTTGCTTTTTTGGACCATAGTTTGACGGGCCTCATCCTAATCAAGTTCTTCCCTGTCAATTTCCTTACCCATCTACTACTGACAGGCACTCCAGGCTGCTGTCCTGATCACCCTGTCACTTTCTTGAGCATTCCTTGTACTGTTTGAAAACTGCCAACATCTAAAATTACTTGTGCAATTGCATACTTTTGAGTGTTGTAATGTAGGAAACATGGTTGCCAATTTGAACACAGCAAACACCCCAAACAGCAGCAATGTGATAATCACCAGATCATCTGTTTTAGTGATGTTGGTTGAGGAATAAATATTGGCGAGGACACTGGGGATAACTCTCTGGATTGTTTCGGAATTGTTCCATGGGACTGGAGGCAGACAGATCTCATCCAAAAAATTCTCCATAGGCTGACACCGGAATTGGGAAATGCAGTTGGGCGGAGAATGGGTTCTCACGCCGAAATCTAGGCGGGTGCCAGTTTCACGCCAAATAGCAATTCTCTGTTACCTTGACAGCGGCTTCAATGCGTTCCACTCCGCGCATGCAGTAAACGCCATTGATATTTCATTAGCGGGCCTGACCCGGTATCCTCCGGGGCCTCCACGATTCTCCACTGGGAGGAATTCCCGATGGCGAGTTTCACTTGTGCTTTTAAAAATCGACAAACAGGCGTTGTGGCTGATGATGGAGAGAGAGGACGTACAAGACGGAAAGATGCGACCGTGGGCTGCTGAGTTGGACACTGGCCGGGCTTTGGGGGGTGGGGGGGGATGAGACCCTGCAAGGGCCCAGGGTAGGGGGTGGTGACCAGGGAAGAGCCGTCGGGTTGAGTGACCCCCCCACCGTGTGACTGGGGCGGTGTCCAAGCACGGATCACCATTGCAACGGTCTGCAAGGCAGCCACCCCACTAACCACCCACCTTGGGCCTCGATTCCCCTGGTTCTGCTGAGTGACACCGGCTGTATGGGTGCCCCCATCCTCCACCATAACACATCCCCCCAATTTGGCACCATGCCCTTCAGCGAAAGGATAGCGCGGGCCATAGCAGAGTACACGGAGAACAACCAAAACGGGGAAGTCTCACTCTCCACGTTCTGGGATGCGCTTAAGGCCGTACAAAGAGGGGAAATCATTGCCTTCAAAGCGCAAAGAGATAGGGAGGAAAGGGTGGCTAGGCAGAAGCTGGTCGACTCCATTCTGGAGGTAGACCGTAAATACTCCGAGGCCCCGACCGTAGAGCTCCTGGCGGAGAAGAAAGAACTACAAAGGAACTTTGACCTGCTCTCCACCAGGAAAGCAGTGCACCAACTCCGCCAGGCGCGCGGGACCCTGTACGAACACGGAGACAAAGCCAGCTGCCTGTTGCACACCAGCTGAGAAAGCAGGCAGCCACCAGAGAAATTGCGCAAATCAGGGGTACCGGAGGCACGTTGGAAACAGAACCAGAGAGAGTTAACAAAACCTTCAAGGCCTTCTACCAAGAGCTGTACACCTCAGAGCCCCCAACGGGGAAGGCTGGGATGAACCGGTTCCTTGATGGACTGGACATACCAGTCGTGGGATAGGGCAGAAAACGGGACCTGGAAGCACCACTAGCACTGGGAGAGATCATGGACAGCATTAGCTCCATGCAGACGGGGAAGGTGCCGGGACCGGACGGATTCCCGGTGGACTTCTACAAAAAATTTGTAACAGTGCTGGCCCCGCACCTGCAGGAGATGTTCACAGACTCGCTAGCTATGGGCACACTGCCACCCACGTTAGCACAGGCCTCAATCTCGCTGATACCTAAGAAAGACAAAGACCCAACGGAATGTGGGTCATACAGACCCATCTCTCTGCTGAACGCAGACGCCAAAATCCTAGCCAAAAGGCTAGAAGACTATGTACCCGAAGTGGTCGCAGAGGACCAGACGGGCTTCGTCAAAGGTAGACAGCTTACCTCGAACATCAGGCACCTGCTGAACGTGATAATGACCCCCTCCGGGGAGAGAACACAAGAGGTGATCGTCTCCCTGGACGCAGAAAAGGCCTTTGACAGAGTCGAATGGAAATACCTCAGATGTACTGGAGCGGTTCGGGCTTGGAACAGGGTTCACCACTTGGGTAAAGCTCCTATACAACGCTCCCATGGCGAGCGTACGGACCAACAATACCAACTCCCAATACTTCCAGCTGCACAGGGGCACCAGACAAGGATGCCCACTGTCCCCGCTGCTGTTCGCATTAGCAATCGAACCGCTAGCAATCACGCTCAGGGCAGCAAAAAATTGGAGGGGGATCCGAAGGGGAGGCAGAGAGCACAGAGTCTCACTCTATGCAGATGACCTGCTCCTCTACATCTCGGACCCACAGAGCAGCATGGACGGAATCATTGCGCTCCTGAAAGAGTTTGGAGCCTTCTCGGGCTACAAACTCAACATGAGCAAAAGCGAGATCTTCCCAGTACACCTGCAAGGGGTTGGGGCAGCACTAAAGGGGCTGCCGTTTAAACAAGCCCGACACAAATTCCGCTACCTGGGGATCTAAATAGCCCATGGCTGGAAAGGGGTCCACAAATGGAACCTCACCAGTCTGACGGAGGAAGTAAAAAAGGACCTGCAAAGATGGAACACACTCCCGCTCTCCCTCGCGGGGAGAGTTCAGACGATCAAAATGAACGTACTGCCCAGGTTCCTCTTCCTGTTTAGATCTATTCCGATCTACATTCCCAAGGCCTATTTCAAAGCGCTGGACAAACTAATCATGGCGTTCGTATGGGGGGTAAAAATGCTAGGATCCCAAAGAAGGTCCTACAAAAAACAAAATCCAGGGGAGGGCTAGCCCTCCCAAATCTACAATTCTACCACTGGGCGGCAACAGCCGAGCGAGTAAGAGGATGGATCCAGGAGCCAGAGGCCGAGTGGGTGCGTGCGGAGGAGGCCTCCTGCATGGGGACCTCCCTCCGGGCCCTCGCCACGGCAGCACTCCCATCCCCACCCAAAAAACATTCCAGCAGCCCAGTGGTGACAGCCACCCTCCAATCCTGGAACCAACTGCGGCAGCAATTTGGCCTGACCAAAATGTCGGACAAGGCTCCCATCTGCAACAACCATAGGTTCACACCAGCACTGACTGACGCCACCTTCAAAAGGTGGAGGCAGGACGGAGGGACACTGACAGTCAGGGACCTATACACGGACGGCAGGATCGCAACACTGGACGAACTGACAGAAATTTCGGCTAGCCAGGGGTATGAGCTACGGTATCTGCAGCTCAAAAACTTCTTACGAAAGGAGACAAGGATGTACCCACAACCGCCACAACAGACACTACTGGAAGACGTACTGGACGCAAGTATTCTAGATAAAGGGAACTGTAGCGACATGTATGACCGACTGGTAGAAAGGGCTGACACCGTACTGGATGCAACTAGAAAGAAATGGGAGGATGACCTGGGGATTGAGATAGGGTGGGGACTCTGGAGCGAAGCACTGCATAGGGTCAACTCCACCTCCACGTGCGCAAGGCTCAGCCTGACGCAGCTAAAAGTGGTACATAGAGCCCACTTAACAAGAAACCGTATGAGTAAGTTCTTCCAGGAGGTGGAGGACAGATGTGAACGGTGCCAAAGAGGCCCGGCCAACCACGCCCACATGTTCTGGTCTTGCCCCAGACTTGTGGAGTACTGGACAGCCTTCTTCGAGGCTATGTCCAAAGTGGTAGGGGTGAGGGTGGAGCCATGCACGATAGTGGCGGTCTTCGGGGTTTCAGACCAGCCAGATCTATTCCTGGGGAGGAGGGCGGACGCCCTTGCCTTTGCCTCCCTGATCGCCCCCCCTAGAATCCTGTTTGGCTGGCGGTCAGCAGCACCACCCAGAGCTGCAGACTGGCTGTCCGACCTCTTGGAATCTCTCCAAATGGAGAAAATCAAATTCGCCATCCGAGGGTCAGACGACGGCTTCCACAGAACGTGGGAGCCATTCATGCAATTGTTCCGGGCCCTTTTTTGTGGCCAGCGAACAAGAGGAAGAATAGTCGGGTGGCCAGGAATCGGGGAGACATGGACGGGAATCGGGGGAAGGTAGCCGGGGGGGGAGGGCTACGGGTTCGTTATGGGGGTTTGTACTCATGGTTTTATGCTTATTTATTTTTCTTGTTAATTTATTGTTTTTGTATTGGAGGGGAGGGGTTACTGTTTTTCTCTGTTGTGATAAAATTTGTTGTTGAAAACTTGAATAAAAATTATTCCAAAAAAAAAGGAAGGACAAAGCCGCAAGTGACAGTCTGATGGCAAGCTAAGGTTCAAAACCAAATTGTAAATAAATGCCTATAAACATGTGCCTCGGCCATATTGGGGAATGTAAAATATGTAGGCCGGTTAAAGAGGCTGGACACAGTTGTTATTATGAAGATGCTTGCCTGTAAATATACATGTTAATTTTTGCGTATTTTTTTTTCTAATAATTTGTAATTTGTTGGATATAAAATATGAAAACGCAATAAAAAACATTTCCAAAAAAAACTTGTCACCATGCTCCGCCAGGGCAGCATGCAACCCATCCATGCGCAATGCCCACAGTAGTCCCTCCGGGGGGTGAGGGGGGGGGGGGGTGCAGATAGGGGCTACGGAGTGTACCACTGGCAAGGACAGCGCCAGCCGACAGTACCCCGGGAGCAGGGACAGAGGCCCCCACACTGCTGGGCATCGGCGCCAGGGATGCGGGGGATGGGGGACATGAAGGAGGGAGCAGGGACCGCAGTGCCAACCGAGGCCACCGTGTAGCCCGGTGGACCTGGTCGGACATGGGGGTATGTACCATACTAGCATGTCGGCCTTTCACCCCCTGCAGACAATGCATATAATAATAATCTTTATTATTGTCACAAGCGGGGGCAGCACGGTGGCCTAGTGGTTAGCACAACCGCCTCACGGCGCTGAGGTCCCAGGTTCGATCCCGGCTCTGGGTCACTGTCCGTGTGGAGTTTGCACATTCTCCCCGTGTCTGCGTGGGTTTCGCCCCCACAACCTAAAAATGTGCAGAGTAGGTGGATTGGCCACGCTAAATTGCCCCTTAATTGGAAAAAATAATTGGGTAATCTAAATTTATAAAAAAAAAAGAAGGATTATTGTCACAAGCAGGCTTACATTAACACTGCAATGCAGTTACTGTGAAAAGCCCCGAGTCGCCAAATTCCAGCGCCTGTTCGGGTACACTGAGGGAGAATTCAGAATGTCCTAACAGCACGTCTTTCGGGACTTGTGGGAAGAAACCGGAGCACCGGAGGAAATCCACACAGGGTGAACGTGCAGACTCCACACAGACAGTGGCTCAAGTCGGGAATCAAACCTGGGACCCTGGAGCTGTGAAGCAACAGTGCTACCCACTATGCTACTGTGCCTCCCTATTGAAATACAACCAGCAATGCTGGCCTTCCTGCTCGTCACCACAGCCCTGGGGGATGCACTGCGGCTGTACGTGCCGGAGCTGCTCGAGGAGGATGAATCTGCAGCAGCGGAGCATGCCCCAGAGGAACAGAAGGCAATCGCTGAGAATAGAGAGCTGGCCATTTTAACAGGCTGAAGAAGGAGGAGCAAAGGAACCGCTGCATGAGGCCTCGCGTGTACAGGCAGTGGCTGTCATTCAAGGACCTAACGGACCGGGCATGCCGTCAAAGACACCGGTTGACCAGGGGGACAGAGCCGCATATCTGCCAGATCATGGCACACCTGGCACGGTGGAGGAATGGGGGAGGCCACCTGCTCCTGGTGGTTGTCAAGGTGACGGTTGCCCTGAACGTCTACGCCATGGCTCCTTTCAGGTGTCGAGTGGGGACCTGTCAGGGATCTCAGTGCACGGGTGCATCCGCGCCGTAACGGTGGCCCTATGTGCCCAGTTGGCAAATTACATCCACTTCAAAGTTGACCGAGCCCACCCAGGATGCTATCACCGCTATCGCCGAGTACAGGGGATGATCGGGATGCATGTCGCCCGACGAGCACCTGTAAATGACAGGCCACTCTTCACAAACCAATGTTCGGCAGCTGGTGTGTGACCATTAGATGTGCATCATGCATGTCTGCGCCCGATACCCGGGCAGTGTGCACAACGCCTTAATCCTGGTACATTCAATGATTCCCAGCCTCTTTGAAGTGCACCCCCAGCTGGGTGATTGGTTCCTGGGCGACAGGGGTTACCCACTAGGGTCATGGCTGATGAATACTATCCGGAGGCCACAAACCGACGTGGAGACCCACTACAATGATGCCCATGCAGCGACTAAGGGCATGATTGAGCGGTGCTTTGGCCTCCTAAAGATGCAGTTAAGGTGCTTGGACTGCTTTGGGGGGGGCGGGGTCCTTCATGGTACTGGGAGAGTCGCCCGCATCATGGTGGCCTGCTGTGTCCTGAACATTGCGCAGAGGAGCGATGAGGAAGATGCGAGGGGAGGACGAGAGGTGCAGTGAGGAAGAAGCGGGGGGAGGGCGAGGATGGACAGGACATAGGCACAGGAGGCCGCACAATGTGTACGCCAGGGCCAATGCATGCAGGACGCTCTGATCGCCTCCAGTTTCACCGACGTTGGGGGGGGGCTGCACCTGCTGGGAGACTGGCAGTGGCACGGACAACGCCTCCCACCTGCACACCATCCCCCTCCTGCAACGCCCTTCACGATATACACCTGTCGCACTACTGGGTGTGGGCCCTGAGTTGGCAGTAAGAGTGGGTCTGGTCCATAGGCTGGAGGATGATGACAACTCTTTCCAATGAGCTCCGATGCTCATCTGACTCCTGCTCACGGTACCACACTTTCCACAATCCACTGGGTGATCCCTGCGTGCGAGCTGGCCATTCCATCACATGGTCCCATCAAATCCCCTGGGATAGGGGGGGTGAGGGCAGGGGGGGACACCACCGGAGTGGTGAGCGTTGGCTGAACTGCAGTCCCTAAGCCAAGCCCAACCCCAACATCTGCCAATTTCTTCCCGCACCCCCTCTGCGACCAGCCCAGAATATCCCACCCCCAACCCTCAGAGGATCAAGGCAGGTTGTAACATTGTGCACAGGTGTTTAATATGAAAACATATATATGCAGGTACGTGCCCTAGCCCCGAACACTAAACTGTGCCCGTCACCCGTGCCAGCTTAACTGATGTCTAATTTTGTGGCCTTGCGGGCTCTAATGCTACGTCTAGGTGGATCCACAGACGGCACATCAGGAGTGGAGGCGGCCTGCTGTGATTCCCGCCCTGCGCCTGGGTCCCCTTTGGCGGGCATCTTCTGGGGCAACCAAACGTAGAGGTCTGTGAATCCTGCCCCGGTATCAGCACCTAGTCTCAGGAACGGAGAATTCCACCGGATTCTTTGGTAGTTTTGCAGAGAAAATGCTGGCCTGGGATGTGTGTTCAAATCTCTGGAATGGGTCTTGCTGAGATGAAGCATTGTATATTCAGTTTTATAGGTTTTTCAAAGTTTGGGATAAATCAAAGACACTCATAACTCGTCACTCAGGATTAAGTGGACATTGCCTTGGGGTGAGCGGAACATGCACTTCTCCAGGTTGGGAACAATTCATTGTGGAAATGTCTGCGAACTATATTGGTGTCAGACAAGATTCCGCAGATAGCACTCTCTTGTGGGTGAAATGCTCATGAACTCCGGGGGCGGGGTTCTCCAAGCCTCCGTGCCAAAATCTCGCTTGGAGAATCACCACCAATCGGACGTGCGGTCGTCGTGGCGCTTGTCGGGGGCCATTGAAAGAGGCCTCCACAGCTATTCTCCAAGTGCAGCTGGCTGAGTTCCCGCCGGCATGGTTCTCTCATGGACTCAGTCCACAGTCGCACTTGTGGGGGACGGGGGAATCATTCACTGGAGGGGGAGGGGGGCCTCCAAGACTGCCAGGCTATCGATCGGGGGCCATCGATCCACGGGCGCGCATGAGCTGGGGGGTGGCCTATCTCCTTGGTGCCGGTCCGTGGTGTGGGTAGGCCATTTCATGCGGGACGGCCGACACCCCGCCGTGCGCATGCGTGGACCCCCAACCGGAAGTGCAGGGCCCCGTATTGGCAGCCGGAGCTGCGAGGAGCACTCCGGGGCCCTGCTAGCCCCCTCCAGGTAAGTGAATCGCTCCGGACTTTCTCAAGATAAGTCTGGGGTGAGTCGCGTGCGTTTTCTCGTGGGCATGGGGATATAGCCCCATTATTGGCGAATCCCTCTCCAGGTACTTGGGGCACATTGTCTAGGCTGACACTCCTGAGGATCATTGTATGGTTGAAAGTGCCATCTTTCAAATTAAACATTAAACTAAGGCCTTGTCTGCTCCATCAGATGGATGTAATAGATCCAATGACATAATTTCAAAGAAGAGCAGGGTGTTCTCCCCAATTTCTTGATCAATGTTTATCCCTCTACCAGCATCACAAACAGATTATCTGATGATTATCTCATGCTGTTTGGAAGTTTACTGACAGGTTCTTATAATACAACAGTGATTATAATTCAAAAGTACCTCACTGCGGCTCTGGGTCACTGGCCATCTGGAGTTTTCACATTCTCCCCGTGTTTGCGTGCGTCTCACCTCCACAAGATGTGCAGGGTATGTGGATTGGCCACGTTAAATTGCCCCTTAATTGGGAAAAAAAGGATTGAGTACTTTAAATTTATTTTGAAAGAAGTAACTCACTGGTTGTAAAGTGCTTTGAACATCTCAATGATATGAAAGTTAATACAGTAGTCCCCCGTTATAACGCGGGTGTTGGAGTCCAAGACAGCCACCCGCGTTACATCCGAACCGCGGATCATTTTATCATTCAAAACTCATACGAACAGTCATTTGGAATTTTAAACTATATAAACTTAAACTAAACGCATATAAACGTATCATCAGCAACAACACAGGGTAGAAGTGTGGAGGCAGGAATTCTGTAATTTGAGAAACAGGATTTGGACATCACACATTTTGAAGGAGTACAGAGAAAAAGCCTCGCAACACTGCGCCTGGAGGCGTACAGACTGTTCGAAGCGGAGCAGAGACCACAGGGCAAGTGATTGCAGATGTCAACATCCAAGCTTTAAAACTGAGCCCACTCCCCAATGCCCGTGAGTAAGGGTTCCCCTTCCTGAATGCAGCCCATCACTCTCGCTGCTGTCAGCAGGCTTGTTTGCTAAAAATAATCCGCTCCCCGACTGGAAACTTGAAGTTGCCCCAACTCCGTCCCAGTGCAAGTAAGTTGGGGTCCATAAGCACCCCCGTCGTATATCGCGAACCGCGGTATTGCGGGGCGTGGTATAATGGGGGACTACGTATCACGTACGGCACTCTTTCAGAGGTTGGACGGTGTTGGGGGGGGGGGGGGGGGGGGAATGGACTCTATGGTGACCATGGGCGGTCCTGGACTCCTTTTTTCTTTTTTTTCCTTTGTTTTTTGTTTCCACCGTGGGAGGGTTTGTTTTATTGGATGCATATATTGACAGGTGGGGTGTTGTTTGGGGTGGTGGGAGAATGGGATTGTTGCTATTGTTAAGGGGATTGATTTTGTATTTGTTACCGTTTACTGTTTGTGGGTGGGATGTAAATTCTGGAGGAAAATGTGAAAATGGAGAATAAAAATATTTATTTAAAAAAAAAAAGGGCAGCAGGGTAGCATGGTGGTTAGCATAAATGCTTCACAGCTCCAGGGTCCCAGGTTCGATTCCCGGCTGGGTCACTGTCTGTGTGGAGTCTGCACGTCCTCCCCCTGTGTGCGTGGGTTTCCTCCCACAGTCCAAAGATGTGCGGGTTAGGTGGATTGGCCATGCTAAATTGCCCGTAGTGTCCTAATAAAAGTAAGGTTAAGGGGGGGTTGGGTTATGGGTATAGGGTGGATATGTGGGTTTGAGTAGGGTGATCATGGCTCGGCACAACATTGAGGGCCGAAGGGCCTGTTCTGTGCTGTACTGTTCTATGTTCTATGTACTGTAGAAAGTTATTTTACATACACAGAATAGCGAGGAAATTCTAAAAACTACATGTTCAAATTTCTCCTAATGTGCTGGAGAAAATATTCCGTCAAAACCTAGACTTCTGGGTGGCACGGTGGCACAGTGGTTAGCACTGCTGTCTCATGGTGCTGAGGACCTGGGTTCGATCCCGGCCCTGGGTCACTGTCTGTGTGGAGTTTGCACATTCTCCTCGTGTCTGTGAGGGTCTCACCCCCACAACCCAAAGATGTGCAGGGTAGGTGGATTGGCAACGCTAAATTGCCCCTGAACTGGAAAAAAGAATTGGGTACTCTAAATATATTTTTAAAAACCTAGACTTCTGCGGTCTTAAAGTAAAGACGTTTAGGAAGATATGAAAATGACACCCAAACTGATCACTGGATAAATATAAAGTATTTAGTCTTCCATTTTATTTATATTCTTATTTTAGAGGTTAGAAATTTCAGATACTGAGGAAAGCTTTGTAGAGCTTTTCAAAATGTTTAGTCATTTAGTTGGTCCACTATAAGTAAACCTATTGATAGATTCCACTAAACAGTCAAACAGGGTTGCTTGTTTGCATTGCTGCAGCAAATCTTGTATATGGGACTCACACTGCTGCCATTGATGGTGGTGGACGGAGTGAATGTTTAAGGTGCTGTATATGGGGTGCTGATCATGTGGGCAGTTGGCATTTCCCATTGCAGCTTTAATTATTCCATGGGATGTGAGTGCAACTAGCAACGCCAATATTAATTTTTTCAACCCTAATTGCCCTTGAGAACTGCCACCTTGAACGCTGCAGTCCAGTACTGTTACAAAGTTCCAGGCTTTTGACCCAGTTGCAGTGTATGAAGGGTGATATTCGGGTTGGTGAGGCTTGGGGGTACCTTGTAGGTGGTGGTGTTCCAATGCGTCTGCTGCCCTTATCCTTCTAGACGGTAGAGGTGGCAGCTTTGGAAGGTGCTGTCAAAGGAGCCTTGGTGAGTTGCTGCAGCACAGCTTGTGTATTGGATATAGTACCTCCACTGTCAGTGGTAAGTGGAAGTGAATGTTTAAGGTGGTAAATATGAGATGCTGATCATGGGGACAGTTGACATTTCCCATTGTAGCTTTATGGTTGCTTACCCCGTTTATGATTCATAAGTTCCTGACTTCCAGTTTTAATTTGCTTTACTTTGAATCAATTCACAAAGTGTGATGAGTGAAATGTTTACATCGATTGTGCTTCACATGTTTGTCTGCACAATTCACTTTAGCTGATAGGATCACAGCTCGGCCCAAAACTGAAACAAGTCTCTTTATGAGGCTAAACCCTTCAACTTAAAATATTTTAATGACATTAAATCTGAATATAATCATGTTATTGTGAAGTATGTAATTTTCAGAACCTTCTTTTGGACACATTTCAGTTACTGAGGAAAATTGGTGAGAAATTGATTTTCAGAAAACATGATTATGGGGAAAAATATAACATTGCAACTGCATGATATTATTACAAACTTGCTTGTGACTAACACAATAACAGGCAAGTGTGAAAAGTTTAGCTGAAATTTGGATCAGACATGTTTGTATCAGTTATTTATGGAATGTGTATTTAACGCAAGGATTTTAATATCGGTATACTGGGGCATAATGTCTGTACCTTATGGAATTATAACTTAATATGTCTATGTATTGCAGGTAGAGACTATGTTGGCTGCTGCCCTCCTCTTAACCACCTCTCATCAATGCTACACCAATTGCAATCTTTCTTTCCCAGCCACATCAAGACTGATAACTTGTTAATTTTTGTAAACCAATTTTTTACACCAAAGCAAGAAACTTTTCTATTGATAACCACGTGGAAAGTCTACACTTCAATAGTCTATGTGTGAAGTATGTTCACTAAAGAATGGACCCAACAGCCCACTGCTGGGGACGAAGTCTCTCTAATTTAATGTCATTGTCATATTGCTTATGAATAAAGCCATCTTTAACCACACTGGCTAATTATTTACTCTGCTCTGTTAAGGTACTTTCTTTGTGCTGCTGTCTATGGGAGTCTCTGGTCCTGTGTAGTAGCACCTCACAATTCACAATGCTGGGATATAGAGGTCCGTAGCCTCTCAAATTGAATGGCTCATTGTCCATTTACAGCTCCTATCCCCTCCGTTATATGTGGATCTTGGCAGAATTGTTAGTTTACAGAATCAGAATGAAACATGACAAAAAAGGACCATTTGTTCCATTGTATCTTTGCTGACTCTTTGAAGCACTTTCCAATTAGATCCACTTTGCCCTTTCTCTTTCCCAATGCCCTGCAAATATTTCCCCTTCAACTATTTACAAATTCTCCTTTGAATCTACAATCTACTTGCCAATGCGATGTGACCATGCTTGAATTCCTGTGTCATTGCCTCCTTTTCATGGTCTTTGGCCAACAAAGGCAGCATAACATTTCAGAAAAAACGTTTTTAAAGGATCATAGGAACAGTAGGCCATTCAGCTCCTCAAGTGTATGCAGCCGTTTAATTAGATCATGGTTGATCTCTACCCATCCTGTCATGCATGTTCTTGCCTAACAACCTACCAAATCTCAAAGTTTTGAAATTTTCAGTTGACACCCTTGTGAAGTCCGCAGGGATGTTTTACTACTCCATGGAATTGGGTCCCAGAAGAAGACATCATGGGGTAGATATATGTCTTTTCTGAGTGTTGTGGAGTTTGGTGTGTGCGTCTGCAAGTCTATTGTGACGCTGCATCAATTCCTGTGAGGCTATAAATCTCTTGGCCAAACTTTTGGATGATGAAATTTAGGAACAAGACTTTTCTGAAGTAGATTACTTAACTTTTGATCACATTTACTGTAAACATTTCAAAATATTTCCCATTTTCTCCCCAAAATCAAATGTACAACAGAAAATTCTAGTCTCACTTTTAATTAAGATAGCTACCTCCTCAGTATTATTTTGCTATTGTCTTCCGCCTCTACTGACACCATCTTTTCTCCCTGGATAGAGTTACAGCTTCCCCAGTGGCAACTTTCTTGTTTCCCTTTGTGTTGTTACACATTCCCCAGTGCTTGCTGTTTCTATCACTGCCACCTGCTACACAGGAGCAATGGAACACATTTTCCTATTTCTCTCCACTGCTAAATAACAGTAACTTTTAATTGCAAGAAAGGGCGGGGAAGTTTACAATACAAATCATCAAAATGGTGTTGCTATATTTATCTGGTTATAAATATGCCCGTCAATATGGTCGCCTTCCTTAGTCCTAATTATGTTTGCTCTAGAGTCGCCAGGTAGCTTTCGATACCGCCACAAGGTTCAAACCCGAATACTGATCAAAGAACCAATGCACCAGTTAGTTAGTTCAAAGTCAATACTATTTATTTACACACACAGTAATATCTACTCATGCACAAAATACCACAAACTAAACTATCTCTAACGCTAACGCCTATACTTAACTTTGGGTGCCCACTCAGTCAGAGGAACAATGGCCGTTCGGATCTGAGGCTGTTGGGTTCGAAGAGATACAGGAGAACAGCTAAGGTCGTCCGTCTGACAGCGAGCGTTGACCTTGGACGTACTTGTTTCTGGTGCAGCTGGTGGACGGGTCTCTCCGCTTCTGGAGCCGAGTCCATGAGAGCGATTCTCTCTCGGTGGCTTCTTCTTATACCCGAAGGGGCTTCGTGCTCTTTTGGGAGGGCCTTAAACTTGGCCCCAATTAATTGGGCCACATCTTGATCACTGGTATTGATCTTGACCAATAAAGGGGTGGGTGCCCTGATGGCTGGGCGTGTCCTAGGTGGCCGTTGGCCTTGCTTTGTTTACGCTTTTGGTTTGGGGAACTGTCAGCGGGGTGTCTGGAGCTAGATCAGTTGCTTGAGTGTCTTTCCTTTGTTCCCAGAGATGGGCCATCAATATGTTAATTGACCTACAGTTTCAGTCTCGCCTGGGAGTTGCCTTCTCAATACGCATCCAGACTCTGTGCCTGCTTGCCTTCCTAACATTGTCTATATTTCCCTACAGTCATTGCAATCATCCATTTTGTATTCTGGAAGTGGCCATCCCAGATGGCTACAATGGCCACGAATCCCATCTCAGTTATTTAGACACCGTATTTCATGTCCCTTAAGGAGAACAAATGGAGAGCACAAGGTTGGATGATAAATGCTGCCCTTGCTCGTGACACATGGATCCTGAGAATTAATACATTTTTAAAAATAAAAATTATTCACTGCTGCACACTCCCTATTGATTCTCATTTTCCTTCGCTACCCACAGTCACCAATGCTGCTTCAGCTTTTTCTGTACACAGAAATTCTTGATTGCTACAATTAGTACCTCAAACAACTGATAGTTGCAGCCTCGTTGAATCTGCTCCTGCATGCCAATTATATTGTTAACTTTCCTTGTCCGTCATTAAACGTCCATATGGATACTTATGTCTTGTAGGGCAGCACGGTGGAACAGTGGTTAGCACTGCTGCCTCATCGCACCAAGAACCCGGGTTTGATCCTGGCCCCGGTTCACCGTCCGTGTGGAGTTTGCACATTCTTCCCGTGTCTGTCTCACCCCCACAACCCAAAAAGATGTGCAGGATAGGTGAATTGGCCACGTTAAATTGCCCTTAATGGGAAAAAGAGTATTGGGTACTCTAAATTTATTTTTAAAAAGATAAGCATGTTGTTTTGCACTATCATACAGTCTCCAGTGACTGCTGTTTTCTCTCGCTACTAACCACTACACATCCTAATGAACACTTTCTCCTCATTGTACCTAGTCAATCCTAAACAATGGTGCCTGATCTATTACATGGCTCCTAATAGTTGCGCTATCAACCCCCTCAGGAGACTAGCATTACTAAATGAAAACTCCTGGGATATGAACTGGAAGTTGTGAATTGGATTACTAATTGGCCAGAAAGAAGAAGGTGGGGGCATTTATGGTATTAGGGAAACATGACAAAAGGAACCAGAAATAATTTATTCCAAAAGAGTTTTAATCATGGAAGGAAATGTATTCATTGAGGAAAATAGTGTAATTAGAAAAGCTTAAAGGCAGAATTTTGTGTGTTCCCCAAGTGGATTTGGAGGTGAGGGTGTGAGCATAAAATTGCTTGGACAGTATTTCACCCAGGATCCAGTCTGCCCCAACCCAGACGCAATTTCACGGTTGGCCAGGCAAGTGTCTTGGGTGGGAAAGTCACCCTTTATAAATCCACCCTTTCACCTATGAAGGCCCTTAAATGCCTTTCCCTGCCCAGTCCTCAATTTTTAGGCTGGCAGTAACAATGTGAGTGAGGTGGAACACAGAGAAATAAACTTTCCTCCGTTTTGGGTGGGAACAGTAAGGATGCCGCCCTCCAAAAACCCCCTCAGATTTGGGATGCCCACCTCTTTGGGACCTTGGGAGCTCTGTCTCTTACACCCCCCCCCCCCCTCCCCCGCCCCCCACCCATGCAAGTCTCTTCCCATACCTCCCTTCATCAAATCCCATCAACATTTCTTTCCAATCTTTCCTCCCTCATGTCTATCCAGCTTCTCCTTAAATGCTTCTATGCAGTTTGTCCCAACTATTCCCTCATTCTCACCAGTCTCAAGGTAAAGGTTCTCCTAAATTGCCTATTGGATTTCTTAATGACTGTTCTATACTTATAGCCTCTTGTTTTGGTCTCGCCCACATTTTCAAGCTAAGCATCCTGCCACATGCGGGATCAGCCTGGTTTCCCTTTTCTCACATGTGTTTACTTTGGTTCAGTTCTGATCACTGACAATCAGCGTTCAAGGTGCGGCCTCAGGATGATGGCTACTGATTTAACAACAGAGCTCAGTATCCTGTTTGCTTTAACAGTTAACACTCGGTGCCAGTCTGTTTACCAGCCCAAACTGATCTGGTCAATGTGACACTTAAAATTTGAAAGGATTCAGGATGGCACGGTGGCACAGTAGTTAGCACTGCTGCTTCGAGGCTGACGATCCGGGTTTGATCCTGGCCCGGTTCACCGTCCGTGTGGAGTTTACACATTCTTCCTGTGTCTGTCTCACCCCCACAACCCAAAAAGATGTGCAGGGTAGGTGAATTGGCCACTCTAAATTGCCCTTAATGGGAAAAAAAGAATTGGGTACTCTAAATTTATTTTTTAAAAGATAAGCATGTTGTTTTGCACTATCATACAGTCTCCAGTGACTGCTGTTTTCTCTCACTACTAACCACTACACATCCTAATGAACACTCTCTCCTCATTGCACCTAATCAATCCTAAACAATGGTGCCTGATCTATTACATGGCTCCTAATAGTTGCGCTATAATCCCCCTCAGGAGACTAGCATGACTAAATGAAAACTGGGATATGAACTGGAAGTTGTGAATTGGATTACTAATTGGCCAGAAAGAAGAAAGTGGAGGGCATTTATTAGGGAAACATGAAAAAAGGAACCAGAAATAATTTATTCCAAAACAGTTCTAATCATGGAAGGAAATTTATTCATTGAGGAAAATAGTGTAATTAGAAAAGCTTAAAGGCAGAATTTTGTGCACTCCCCAAGTGGATTTGGAGGTGAAGGTGTGAGTATAAAATGTCTTGGACAGTATTTCACCTGGGATCCAGTCTGCCCCAACCCAGACACAATTTCACGGTTGGCTAGGCAAGTGTCTTGGGTGGGAAACCCACTCTTTATAAATCCACCCTTTCACCTATGAAGGCCCTTAAATGCCTTTTCCTGCCCAGTCCTCAATTTTTAGGCTGGCAGTAACAATGTGAGTGGGGTGGAACCACAGAGAAATAAACTTTCCACCATTTTGGGTGGGAACGGGAAGGATGCCGCCCTCCAAAAACCCCCTCAGATTTGGGATGCCCACCTCTTTGGCACCTTGGGAGCTCTGTCTCTTACCGCCCCCCCCCCCCCCCCCCCCCCACCCCATGCATGTCTCCTCCCATACCTCCCTTCATTAAATCCCATCAACATTTCCTTCCAAACCTTCCTCCCTCATGTCTATCCAGCTTCTCCTTAAATGCTTCTATGCAGTTTGTCCCAACTATTCCCTCATTCTCACCAGTCTCAAGGTAAAGGTTCTCCTAAATTGCCTATTGGATTTCTTTTTTGACTGTTCTATACTTATAGCCTCTTGTTTTGGTCTCGCCCACATTTTCAAGCTAAGCATCCTGCCACATGAGGGATCAGCCTGGTTTCCCTTTTCTCACATGTGTTTACTTTGGTTCAGTTCTGATCACTGACAATCAGCGTTCAAGGTGCGGCCTCAGGATGATGGCTACTGATTTAACAACAGAGCTCAGTATCCTGTTTGCTTTAACAGTTAACACTCGGTGCCAGTCTGTTTACCAGCCCAAACTGATCTGGTCAATGTGACACTAAAAAATTTGAAAGGATTCAGGATGGCACGGTGGCACAGTAGTTAGCACTGCTGCCTCGAGGCTGACGATCCGGGTTTGATCCTGGCCCGGTTCACTGTCCGTGTGGAGTTTACACATTCTTCCTGTGTCTGTCTCACCCCCACAACCCAAAAAGATGTGCAGGGTAGGTGAATTGGCCACTCTAAATTGCCCTTAATGGGAAAAAAAGAATTGGGTACTCTAAATTTATTTTTTAAAAGATAAGCATGTTGTTTTGCACTATCATACAGTCTCCAGTGACTGCTGTTTTCTCTCACTACTAACCACTACACATCCTAATGAACACTTTCTCCTCATTGCACCTAATCAATCCTAAACAATGGTGCCTGATCTATTACATGGCTCCTAATAGTTGCGCTATAATCCCCCTCAGGAGACTAGCATTACTAAATGAAAACTCTTGGGATATGAACTGGAAGTTGTGAATTGGATTACTAATTGGCCAGAAAGAAGAAGGTGGGGGCATTTATGGTATTAGGGAAACATGAAAAAAGGAACCAGAAATAATTTATTCCAAAAGAGTTTTAATCATGGAAGGAAATTTATTCATTGAGGAAAATAGTGTAATTAGAAAAGCTTAAAGGCAGAATTTTGTGTGTTCCCCAAGTGGATTTGGAGGTGAGTGTGTGAGCATAAAATTGCTTGGACAGTATTTCACCCGGGATCCAGTCTGCCCCAACCCAGACGCAATTTCACGGTTGGCCAGGCAAGTGTCTTGGGTGGGAAACCCACTCTTTATAAATCCACCCTTTCACCTATGAAGGCCCTTAAATGCCTTTTCCTGCCCAGTCCTCAATTTCTAGGCTGGCAGTAACAATGTGAGTGGGGTGGAACACAGAGAAATAAACTTTCCTCCATTTTGGGTGGGAATGGGAAGGATACCGCCCTCCAAAAACCCCCTCAGATTTGGGGTGCCCACCTCTTTGGGACCTTGGGAGCTCTGTCTCTTACCTCCCCCCTCCCCCCCCCCCCCCCCCCCCCCCCCCATGCAAGTCTCCTCCCATGCCTCCCTTCATCAAATCCCATCAACATTTCCTTCCAATCTTTCCTCCCTCATGTCTATCCAGCTTCTCCTTAAATGCTTCTATGCAGTTTGTCCCAACTATTCCCTCATTCTCACCAGTCTCAAGGTAAAGATTCTCCTAAATTGAGAAAGGAGCAGTGCTCCGAAAGCTAGTGTTTGAAACAAACATGTTGGACTTTAACCTGGTGTTGTAAGAAAACTCTTTAAACCTTTCAGGCTTGCTGGTGGGGGGTGTGTGTATGCCTGGACCTCGGAGTAGCGGAGAACGACTTGGTGGCAAGTACGTGGGCTCAGGATATCACCCTTGGGATCAGGATGCCTTAGCTGAAATCTCCATGCCTGCATTATTTAATTTAAACTCATCCCCTAGATGTAACTTACAGGCACCTGGTTGTTGAGATTGCTGACTGCTCACAGTATCCTGTGTATGCACTGAGGGCTTCTGGTCACGTAGAAACCCACCGATCCCACCCCTCTGAAAAGCCTCATATCCCAGCATCATCAAAGGGATGGGCGTGTCCATGCTCAATTGCTGATCCAACAGGTGTTGGCGGTCCTCAGTGCACTCCTCAGAAGTGCAGACCCACAGCAGGAGATTATCAGGCCTCACAGTGACAGCTAGCCCACCCCTGAGGATCAGTCGATGTCTCCAAGCCCTGCCTGCCCACCCCTCCCAGATCCCATCTGTTGTATCTGTCTAATTCAGATACTTTCGACCAGTTCATTTATTCAAAGGTTTGACCTAGGTGTCTTTAATAGTGAGGTGAACAAAGGACAAACTCGAGTATGAGTCCAACAATCTTTATTAAATAGAGTTAACCCGTAGATTAATCCACATAGATATCATAGAATTTACAGTGCTGATGGAGGCCATTCGGCCCATCGAATCCGCACCAGCTCTTAGAAAGAGCGCCCTACTTAAGCCCCCACCTCCACCCTATCCCTGTAACCCAGCAACCCCATCTAACCTAAGGGCAATTTATCATGGCCAATCCACCTAACCTGCACATCTTTGGACTGTGGGAGGAAACCGGAGCACCCAGAGGAAACCCACGCAGACACATGGAGAACGTGCAGACTCTGCACAAACAGTGACCCAAGCGGGAATCGAAACTGGGATCCTGGCACTGTTAAGCCATAGTGCTAACCACTATGCTACCGTGCTGCCCACATATATACATACAAGAAACACCAAAGATTCGGTTATACAACCTGCAAAGATGGTCTGGTTGAAGAAAAGGTCTTATTCCTGAGTCCCTCTGGTCCGTTGTCAGGAAGGTAGTTTCTTCCTTCCTTCTCTGGTCAGTCTTCGGATGGACAGGATCAGCTCCCGCATGGAGTCTTTGTACTCTATATGCTCCAGGTGTCTGTTTTCATCCCCTTTTCCTTCGAGCCGTTTTGCCACTTCCTTTGGCCTCCTGCCAATGAGGCCTCAGGAGGGTGTCTTACCACCCAATGGTCCCGTTGATAGGACTCCTGGGACTGCCCCATGTGTCCATTTTTAATAGTGCGGCCTGCACGTATACCTTGCCAAGTAAGTTAAGGCGGCAACTCATGGCTCAGGAGTATGGCTCAATCTCGGCTACAGACATAGACTAGTGCATAGCAATAGGGTGCGATGATAACTTGATGAGCGATTGACATGGCAAGACCAGACATGCCCAGGCAGCCTGTCTGAGTTCTGTATATTTGTACTCAGCCAAGTCTGAATTTCCAGCAGGCCATTTGCTGGAGCTGACTGTAGTTTAATTTAAAGTGCCCAATTCTTTAATTTAGGATATCCAATTTTACCAATGGTCACCACACATCCAACCTACGCCCTGCCAGGAAGCCTGACGAGCTTCCTGTCACAACCTCCACATAACACTGCACACCAGAATCTAGCATGGAGGCAACTGGCTGCACAATGTGACCGTCTCCACCACACAATCAGTTGCCACCCCACTGGCAGGATAGCACAAGGCCCATCCAGTGAGGAGATCCACAGTTGACCACACAAAGAGAAAGGAGCCACAGAGTCTATTGCTAATACTGGTTGTGACAACCACCGGTACCCCTGTTGGCAGCAAAGGGTGATGAACGGAGGAATTGCTGGAGTTTATACAGTGTTGTGATCTGTATATCTGCTAGTATGTAAAGGGCTAACAACTGTATCATAGTGTTAGACAACCACTAGATGGCAGCACTAGATTCATGTATATAAACTGAACTCAGAGGATCTTCCCGCATCTTCAATCCAGGAGTGACTAGACAGCAGAGTGTTAGAGAGATATAGCTTAGTTGGCACGTGTAGTTAAACATAGTTAATGCTTCTTCTGATCTACTTTATCATCAGTTATCGTTGTGAAGAGTGAACAATCTCATTAGTCTTTATATTCATTATTCATTAAATGTTATTTGCTTTATGGACTGGAGGGCTCCGTACCAGAGATGGTCGCAGAGGACCAAACGGGCTTGGTCAAGGGTAGACAGCTCACAGTGAACATCAGGCGGCTGCTGAATGTGATAATGACCCCCCCTCCGGGGAGAGAACACCAGAGGTGATCGTCTCCCTGGACGCAGAAAAGGCCTTCGACAGAGTCGAATGGAAATACCTCCTCGAGGTACTGGAACGGTTTGGGCTAGGAGCAGGGTTCACTGCCTGGGTGAGGCTCCTGTACAACGCTCCCAAAGCAAGTGTCCGAACTAACACCCCCAGCTCTGAATACATCCAGCGTCAGAGAGGAACAAGACAGGGCTGCCCCCTGTACCCACTCTTGTTCGCGCTAGTGATCGAACCCCTGGCGATAGCCCTGTGGGATGCGTAAAGCTGGAAGGGAATCTGAAAACGAGACAGATAGCACAGAGTCTCACTCTATGCAGATGACCTGCTCCTCTATGTCTCAAAGCCACAGGAGGGACTGAAGGCAATACTGCAAATACAGAAAGTTTGGAACCTTCTCGGGCTACAAACTTAACCTGGGCAAAAGCGATACATTCCCAGTGAACCCAAAAGGGAGAGTGACAGAGCTGAAGGGGCTCCCGTATAAAACGGCCCAGAACAGATTCCACTACCTGGGGATCCAGATAGCCAGAGACTGGACACAGATCCTCAAGTGGAACCTGACCAGCCTGGTGGAGGAAGTAAGAAAAGACCTTCAATGGTGGGGCTCACTCCCACTCTCCCTGGCGGGGAGAATGCCGACGATCAAGATGAACGTACTGCCAAGGTTCCTCTTCCTGTTTAGATCCATCCTGATCTTCATTCCCAAGGCCTTTTTCCAAAACATAGACAGGTTAATCATGGCGTTTGTATGGGGTGGGTAAGAACCCGAGAATTCCCAAACTGATGCTGCAAAGTGGGAAAGTCAGAGGGGGGCCAGGCTCTGCTGAACCTACAATACTACCACTGGGCAGCAACGGCAGTAATAGTGAGGGGATGGGTACAAGAACCCGACACAGATTGGGTACAAATGGAGGAGGCATCCTGTAAAGGAACGACCCTCTGGGCCCTGGCTACAGCAACACTCCCATCCCCCTCAATAAAGGTACACAACGAGCCCAGTGGTAGCGGCCACGCTGAGAATGTGGACCCAGTTGAGACAGCACTTCGGGATAACCAAAATGTCCCTTATGGGCCCCATCTGCGGCAATCACAGATTCCCCACAGCCATGCTAGATACCACCTTCAAAAGATGGAGGCGGGATGGGGGCACATTGACGGTCAGGGACTTCTACGTAGGGCGCAGATTGGCGACACTGGACGAACTGACGAGGAAGTGGAAACTATCAAGAGGACAGGAATTGAGACACCTCCAAATAAAGCACTTCCTCCGCAAAGAGACAGTAGGGTACCCCGGGGCCCCAGAAACCAAACTACTAGAGGACCCAATAGGCACAAGCAGCGATAAGGGGGGGGCAATGTGGGAAAATATATGGACAGCTACTGGACAGAGCTCGAACACCACTGGACGGGACCAGACAAAAATGGGAGGACGAACTGGGGACAGAGGTGGGATGGGGACTCTGGAGCGAAGCATTGAGCAGGGTGAACTCCACCTCCTCCTGCGCAGGGCTAAGCCTAATGCGGCTCAAAGTGGTGCACAGAGCGCACCTGACCAGAACCCGAATGAGCAGGTTCTTCCCGGAGGTGGAGGACAAATGTGAGCGGTGCCAGAGGGGCCCGGCCAACCACACCCACATGTTTTGGGCTTGCCCCAAAATTTCTGGGTTCTGGATAGCCTTCTCCGAGGCAATGTCCAAGGTTGTGGGGTGAGGGTGAAGCCATGACCAATAGTGGCAATCTTCGGGGTATCGGAGCAGCCAGAGCTACACACAGGGAAGGGGGCCAACGCCCTCGCTTTCGCTTCCCTAATCGCACGCCGGAGAATCCTGCTCGGCTGGCGATCGGCAGCACCACCCACAGCTGCAAACTGGCTCACTGACCTCTCGGAATTTCTCCACCTGGAGAAGATTAAGTACACCATCCGAGGGTCAGAGGAAGGCTTTCTGGATACTTGGGGGCAGTTTGTCAGCCTGTTCCAAAACCTGTTCGAGGCCTGCAACGAGGAGTAAGCCATGGGAAAAAAAAAGATGAAGAACCAAAGGACTGCGCAACCCCGGGTGGTGGGGGGGGGGGGGGGGGGGGGGGGAGGGGGGAGAAAAATGGGGCAATCACGAGAGAAGAGGAAGGTTGCTGAAACCAATGGGGGGGAGGGGAGGAGGAAGGAGAGGATATCATAGACCGATCCAGAGGGCAGCAAAATAGTTTGTCAAATGAAGGACAAAACAAACCTCTCTGCAAAATAAAGCATATTAGCGCGGGCACGAAAAATGTAATGTATATAAGTAACAACTGTTTATAAATATGAGAAAAGCCAATAAAAAGATTTTTTAAAAATGTTATTTGCTTTAAATTGAAGCCTGATAGTGTCATTGAACTACAACTATCATATAATTCTGGAAGTAAGCAAAGAGTAACGATGTATTACAATCACGTAATATAACATACGGGATGGTTTCCCTGACCAATATGTGAGGGACCAACTAGAGAGCAGTTCATCTTAGACTGGGTACTGTGTAATGAGAAGGGAATCAATCTGGCTGTGCGAGACCCCTTGGGGATGAGCGACCATAACATGATAGAATTCTTCATCAAGGTGGAGAGTGAAGTAGTTGATTCGGAGACTAGACTGCTGAATCTTAATAAAGAAAACTGAAGATATGAGGCGTGAGTTGGCCTTGATAGATTGGGGAGAGTTACTTAAAGGGATGACAGTGGATAGGCAATGGCAAACATTGTAATAACAAAGTAATAGGCAATACTCAAAAGGGTGAAGAGAAAGATTTTTTTATGCAGCGAGCTATTGGGATCTGGAATATGGACTGTGGAAAAGGGATGGAAACAGTGTCAGCAGTAACTTTTAAAAGGGAATTGATAAATACTAGATGGGGGAAATGCAGGGCTATGAGGAAAGAGCAAAAGAAATTAAAATAACTGGATATCTCTTTCAAAGAGCTGACATGTAAAATGGGCCAAATGCCTTCTTTCTCCGCTAGATGGCTCTTATAATTCTTGCTCACTTTTACCGATGCAGCTTTTTATTTTTAGATGTTTTAAATTGAATCAAAATTCTCAAACTCCAGTGGTGGGATTTGAATTTGCATTCTCATAGAATCCCTACAGTACAGAAGGAGGCCATTCAGCCCATCGAATCTGCACCAAACCTTCGGATGAGCACTCTACCCATTGTAGCCATCTGGGATGGCCACTTTCAGAACACAAAATGGATGCTCACAGAGACTCTAGGGAAATGTGGACAATATTAAGCAACAAGCAGGCACAGAGCCTGAATGTATATTTGGGAAGCAGTTACCAGACGGAATCAAAACTCCGGGTCCATTAGCATATTGATGGCCCATCTCCGAGGAACAAAGGACTAACACTCAGGTAGTTGATACTGTCGCAGACACCCTGGCGCCTGTACCCCAACAGAAAGACACAAACAAAGCAAGGCCAACGGCCACCTAAGACACGCCCAGCCATCAGGGCACCCACCCCTTTATTGGACAAGATCGATAACAATGATCGAGAAGCGGCCCAATTAATTGGGACCAAGTTTAAGGCCCGCCCAAAAGTGCTCGAAGCCCCTCCAAGTATAAGAAGGAACCCCCACGAGAGATTCGCTCTCTTGGACTTGGCTCTCAAGCGGAGTGACCCATCCACCGGCATCACCAGAAGCAAGTAAGTTTGAGGTCAATGCTCGCTACCAGATGGACGACCTTAGCTGTTCTCCTGTTACCTCTTCGAACTCAACAGCCTCAGATCCAAACAACGGCCATTGTTCCTCTGACTGAGTGGGCACCCGAAGTTAAGTATAGGCTTTAGCGTTAGAGATAGTTTAGTTTGTCGTATTTTGTGCATGAGTAGATATTACTGTGTGTGTAAATAAATAGTATTGACTTTGAACAAACTAACTGGTGTATTGGCTCTTTGATCGGTATTCGGTTTGAACCTTGTGGCGGTATTGAGAGATACCTGGCGACTCTGAAAGTAAACATAATTAGGATTAAGGAAGGTGACCATATTGACTGCTATATTTATAGCAAGTAAACAGAGCAACACCATGTCCACCCTGCCTTATCCTCATAACCTAACCTGCAAATCCCTGGACACTAAGGGGCAATTTAGCGTGGCCAATCCACCTAATGTGCACATATTTGGTCTTGTGGGAGGAAACCGGAGCACCCGGAGAAAATCCACACAGACCCGGGGAGAGCATGCAAACTCCACACAGACAGTGACCCCAAGGCCGTAATCGAACCCGGGTCCCTGGTGCTGTGAGGCAACAGTGCTAACCACTGTGCCATCGTGCCGCCCCAATCCTCTGGATTATTATCCCAGGTTTTTGGATTACATTTGTCTAGTAACATAACTGTTACACCACATAGTCCAGGTAAAACATGTTTTTTTTAAGCTCAAGGCTCACAGTAATTAAACTCCCCTGCTGCAGTTGTTTCAATGTTGCTACACCGTTTATATCGGGGTGCATAAGTACAGGTTTCCTCCCAGGCTGAAGTCTTTAATTACACGACCAGATGTCATGCACAAGGTGGTCGATGGTATGAGCTCTGAGACCCCACATCAGCCTGACCTTTTGCTATATTTAAGTATGCTTTTTATTGTGCGTTTCCATGCTGTTCACGTGCAAGGATTAAAGCAGAAAAATGTACAAGTGGAATTCCTGATGTGTGATGGGGATGGTGCTGTTACATAATTCAATTGTGCATGTATTTTTTTTGTGCAGTCAAATGCCTGTTCACCCTGTGGTAGTTACTGAGATTAGCAGATCTGACCCAGTTTAATAGAGCATAAGTAACTGAAACCGCACATCAGGAAAGAAAAGAAACCATCAATTATAAATGCTAGAGCTTTCAACTCCAAACAGTGTGCTTTTCACAGGTTAGATTGTGTTTATATTGAGTGTGATTGGGGATGAAATTTTCCGTGCCTTTCCAGTTATGTGACCCATCATCCTACTAAATCTTTACCTCTCATAAACGGGCTGACGCCTCTTGATTGGATTTTATAGAATAGACTCATAGAATGCTGGTGTCACTCCCCATTTCAAACTAATACTAATGAGATTTCAATCTATTATAGACACAGAAAATGCTGGAAAATCCTCAGCAGGTCGGGCAACATCTGTGGAGAGAGAGACAGAACAACGCGTAAATTGTAAATTATAACCGTTTCATCCATTTCTTGTACAGTGTAAAAATGCAAACTTTAATTAAAATATTTATTTTAAAAACCCTCTGCCTTCACACAGATGGTATCTGACCTGCTGGCTATTTTCAGCCTTTTCTGTTATTATTTCAGATTTGCGGTATCGGTGGTATTTTTGCTTTTATTCCAATCCCTCGAAGCTTCATTCTCCCTGCAACTTAGCTCACTCATGGCATCATCTTCCACTCCTGAATCTCTAAACTCCGTAAAGTTTTACTTCCGTCAACAATCCTTTTCTTAATCGGTTGTGTTTTAAAGTTTTCTGTTCTCTAACCACTACCTCTTCTTTCCTACTCTTTCTCACAAACTCAAAAATATCCATGATTCCTAGTTAGTTATTGGTCATAACAATATATTATTTCCACAAAACTGTAACTCGGTGTCAAACACACTGTGCCACAAGCCTGCATGGCTACAGTGTGGAGAATTTCATAGAAAATAGGAGAAGGAGGACCTTTGGCCTTTCGAGCCTGCTCCACAATTCATGATGATCATGGCTAAACATCCAACTCAGTAACCTCTTCCCGTTTTCCCCCCCATATCCTTTCATCCCTTTAGCCTCAAAAGCTATATCCAACGCACCTTGAAAACATAAAGGGGTGGGATTCTCCGCCCCCCAAAGCAGAGTTCCCGCTGCTGGTGGTGGAGAATCGCGCGTCAGGCAAAGAAAAGGATCTGCGCCCATTCCAATGCTCCAGGACCCCGCCGGTGAAAACGAGCTCATGACCCCACCGGTGGGAGGATGCAAATGGATTATTTGAACCTGTTTGCATCTGGTTAACGGGCTGTCCCCCTGATTCCCCTGGCCTCTCCATGATGCTTTGGCCCTCTCGACTGGGATTCAGATGGGCTTGGATTGGTGCACGTATTTTTAAGCATGGACCTCACAATGGGTTAAGGGGTAAGTATGTAACATAGGTACCCCAAAGTCCGTCGGAGGGTCCCCCTCCTCCACAACGTCCCCCATCAGACCACCCATCAAACCCCCCCCCCCTCAGAGACCCCTATCAGATACCCCCATATTACAGACCACACCGCCCCCCCCCATACCTGAGACACCCCCCAATATCAGAAACCAACCCCCCTCCCGCAATCAGTTATTTATGCCTAGAAGCTAATAAGCAGTCCTGGCAGAAACAGTGAAAAATCACTATGTTTACACTAAACTGCCCCTTACACCTGTTGCCTCAGACAGAAGTGTAGAAAGCAGCAGGTATTGATTCATAGAAAGCCAAAACATATCACAAGGCTTTGTTCTGCAAAGCTTCTATTCATTTTGAAAGAGAAATAGCTTTTAGTAGGCTGCAACTTACAGGCAGCCAGGTGTCTGGTTTATTCATTTTCATTTCCCTTCATGCTTGAATGCATCCCAAGTGCTCTGCTGCGAAGCTAACCACAATGTTTATCAAAATCTAGGATATAAGTGCTTTCACTTCCTCTTTTTCTCAGTAGAAAGCACTTAACATTTTTTGGTGTGGAAAGACCCTGTCAATCATAGCCAGATGCGCCCTCATAGAACATAGAACATAGAACAGTACAGCACAGAACAGGCCCTTCGGCCCTCAATGTTGTGCCGAGCCATGATCACCCCTCTCAAACCCAAGTATCCACCCTATACCCGTAACCCAACAACCCCCCCCTTAACCTTTCTTTTATTAGGACACTACGGGCAATTTAGCATGGCCAATCCACCTAACCCGCACATCTTTGGACTGTGGGAGGAAACCGGAGCACCCGGAGGAAACCCACGCACACAGGGGGAGGACGTGCAGACTCCACACAGACAGTGACCCAGCTGGGAATCGAACCTGGGACCCTGGAGCTGTGAAGCATTTATGCTAACCACCATGCTACCCTGCATGTGTGTGTGTTGTTGGGGGAGGGTAGTTAGGATGCTCCTACTTGTTAGCAGGGATGGCAGGATTTGCGTAGTGATGGGGACCAACCTCCGGACATCAGTATCGGGCCACCCACTCAAAATGGCGCCCCGAAAGCGGGATTCGGAACAGAATCCTGGGAGCTTCCCACCATGCATAAATCTGTTCGACAAGGGTGAATGAATCGCTCCTGGACACCCATCCCAGCGCCAGTGCAAACCTGGAGCGATTCCAGTCCTGCGGGAGAAGCAAGGGCTGGATTCTCAGATTGCCGACGGTGAAATAATTTTCGGCGATTGGCTGGATAATCTGTTTTGATGCCGAAATCGTTTTTCAGATGCTCTGCCCCCTCGAAAAAGGCATCATTGCTGAGTACATTGCCTGAGGCTCTCCCTTGATACTGTGCCCAACGCTGCCACAGTTGGGGGGTGGGGGTGGAGCCGTTCCGTTGGCTGGAGTAGATTCGGCGGGGGCTGGGGGGAACTGGTGGGGGGTGGCGAAAGGGGTTACAGGGGGGCACTATCTGGCAGACCGGGTCCGCGTGCGGCCGGCGCCATGTTGTACGGCACAACTGCAGCAGGTCGCCGCCGTGAGCATGCGCGGCCACGGATCCAGTAATTCTCCGTCCGTATCTGCAGGTAAAGCCGGGGGCTTTATGTGGCGCGGCTGCTACCACCCACCCAGATGGAGAATCGGCGCAGGGCCGGTGCCGACTTTCTGGTGGTAAGACTAGACTCATGCTCCGGGCATAGCATCAAAATCAGAGAATCCAGCTCATAGACTCCCAAACGGAGAAAACTGCCTTCATGTTTTTTTAAAAATTTAGAGTACCCAATTATTATTTTTTCAACTGAGGGGCAATTTAGCATGGCCAATCCAACTAACCTGCACATCTTTTGGGTTGTGGGGGTGAATCTGCCAAAATGTTTTGGCCTCAACTGCACTCTGTGTTGGAGAATTCCACAGGTTCGCCACTCTCTGTGTGACAAAACGTTTCCTCATCTCAGTTCTAAATAGTCTACCTCATATCCGCAGACTGTAACCCCCCTGGTTCTGGACTCCCCCACCGTCAGGAACATTTTTTGTTAGAAAATATTTTATTGAGGCATTTATAATTTAAACAATTTTAAACATCAAATTTCAACACAAACACAACAATATAACCAACAAACCCCCCCCCCCCATCTCTTCCATGCTTCCCCTTCCTCCCCCATCCCCCGCCCCACCTGCTGACAGCTTAATTTTTGTCGAAGAAGTCGATGAACGGCTGCCACCTCCAAGCAAACCCCTGCAACGAACCCCTCAAGGCAAATTTAATTTTTTCCGAGTCTGTGAAATCACGCCATGTCGCTAACTCATACCCCCGCCTTCGGGGGCTGAGTCCCTCCACCCTAGTAAGGTCCGTCACCAGGCCACCAGAGAGGCAAAGGCCAGGGTGTCGGCCTCTCTCACCCCTTGGGCCCTTGGGCTTTCTGACGCACCGAGGATTGCCTTCTCTGGACTCTGAACCCCCCTCACTTTTAAGATTTAAAAAAAAATAATTTAGAGTACCAAATACATTTTTTCCAATTAAGGAGCAATTTAGCACGGCCAATCCACCTAGCCTGCACATCTTTGGGTTATGGGGGTGAAACCCACACAAACATGGGGCGGGATTCTCCGACCCCCCTGCCGGGTCGGAGAATCCCCGGGGGGTGGCGTGAATCCTGCTCCGCTCTCCGTCGCCGGCTGCCATATTCTCCAACGCCGGTTTTTGGGCAGGGCGGGGATCACGCCGCGCTGGTTGGGGGCCGTTGGCAGCGGCCCACCGGCAATTCTTCGCGCCCTAATGGGCCGAAAGGCCATCCGTTTTCGGCCGGTCCCGCCAGCGTGAACTGGACGTGGTCCCACACGGCAGGACCTGGCTGGTAGGCCGGCTGGTGCGGTCCTCGTGGGGGAGGGTGCGGGGGGATCCGGTGGCCTGACCCGCGATCGGGGCCCACCGATCTGCAGGCGGGCCTGTGCCGTGGGGGTACTCCTTCCTTCCGCGCCGGCTTCTGTAGGGCTCCGCCATGACCGGCGCAGAGAAGACACTCCCTGCGCATGCGCAAAAATACGCCGGCCGTGTCTGTGCATGTGCGGAACCACGGCGGCGGTTCTGCGCATGCGCTAACTCGCGTCGGCCCTTCGGCACCAGTTGGCGCGGCGCCGACCCCTCCACCGCCGGCCTAGTCACAGGAGGTGTAGAGGATTCCGCAGCTTCCGGTTGGCCCGACGCCGGAGTGGTTCGCGCCGTCCTTGGCGCTGGCATCGGGACAATTCGCCGATTGTGGGAGAATCCCACCCAATGGAGAGAATGTGCAAACTCCACACAGACAGTGACCCAGAGCCGGGATTGAACCTCGGACCTCGGCGCAATGCTAACCACTATGCCACCATGCTGCCCTACTTTTAAGGCCTCAGTACATCCTGAAGTAGTCTGATGTCACCAGATTCGTCCACACGCTCGCCCCTGGTGCCTGGTATAGCAATCGGACCCAATCTACAAATCCCTGCCCAAACCCAACCGCCTCAGGACCTCCCATAAGTATTCCCACTCCACCTGATCAAAGGCCTTCTCTGCGTCCATGGCCACCACCTTAACCTCGCACCCCTCTGGAGCCATCATGATTACATTAAGCAACCTCCTAATGTTGGTCGCCAAGTGCCGTCCCTTAATGAACCCCATCTGTTCCTCCCATATTACCCCTGGGATGCAGTCCTCGATCCTTGTGGCCAGGATCTTCGCCAATAATTTGGCATCCATATTTAACAGGGAGATCGGCCTATACGACCCACAATTCTCCGGATCCTTATCCCATTTTAAAATGAGGGAGATCGATGCCTGTGACAATGTCGGGGGGAATACTCCCCAACTCCTTTGCTTCATTGAACGCCCTTAGCAACAGCGGCCCCAGCACCCCTGAAAACGTCTTATAGAATTCCACCGGGTACCCATCTAATCCCAGGGCCTTACCCGATTGTATCGCCTCCAACCCCTATAACATTTCTACAAGTCCAATTGGGGCCCCGAAGCCCTCCACCAGGTTGAAGCCATCAACCTTTGGGAACTCCAACCATTCCCAGAAACCTCCTCATTCCCTCCTCCCCGGCCGGGGGTCCCGACTTGTACAATTAGCTATAAAACCCCTTAAACATATCTCCATTCACCCCCACAGGGTCCAAGACCGTGTTCCTTTCTGTGTCCTTCACTTTCCCAATCTCTCTCGCCGCCTCCTGCTTCCTCAACTGGTGGGCTAACAATCTACTCGCTTTCTCCCCATACTCATATACCTCCACTTTCACCCTTCGCAACTGCCCGACCCCTTTACCCGTGGATAACAACCCAAATTCCGTTTGCAGCCTCTGGTGTTCCTTTCACCAACCTTCCTCCAGGACCTCTGCTTATCTCCTGTCCACCTGCAGGATTTACTCCACCAGCCTTTCTATCTCCACCCGCTCCGCCTTTTCCCTGTGTGCCTGAATCGAAATAAACTCCCCCCTGACCACTGCTATCAATGCCTCCTGAACCGTACCTCCAAAACTTCCCCCATGTCATTAATCTCAACATACCCCACGGGTGGCCTTCCTCACCCACTCACACACCTCTTCCTCCGCTAACAGTCTCACATCCAGTCTCCATTGCGGGCGCTGCCCCCCCCCCCCCCCCCTCCCCCCCCCGCCGCCTTGCTCACTCATAAATCCACCCAGTGCGGTGGCATGGTCTGACACCACTATTGCCGAATATTCGACATCCACCACGAAAAAAAATCTATTCGGAAGTGCACCTTGTGCATGTGGGAGTAAAACAAACATTATTTTGTCCCGGCATCCCAAATCTCCACGGATCCAACCCCCCCATGTGCTCCATGAATCCCCGAAGCTCCTTAGCTGTAGCTGACACACTCACTGACCTAGAGCTCGATTGGTCCAGTCTCAGATCCAGGACCGTACTAAAATCCCCGCCCATAATCAGCCGATGAGAGTCCCGTGGCAGGATTCTTCGGAAACTGGCGGGATGGGCAACTCCGGCGCGAAGGAGTAGCGTGAATCACACCGTCACCGGCCGTCCCGAAGGTGTGGAATCCTCTGTACTTTCAGGGGTAAGGCCGGCCATGGAGTGGTTTGCGCTGCGCCGGCCGGCACGGAAGGAGCTTGGTGCCACGCCAACTGGCGCCGAAGGACCGCTGCTGGCCGGTGCAGGTTGGCGCATGCGCGGGAGCGCCATCCCACTGCATGCGCAGGGGGGGTTCATCTCCACGCAGGCTATCGCGGACTGTTACACCGGCCGGCGCGGAGGAACATAAGAACATAAGAACATAAGAAATAGGAGCAGGAGTAGGCCATCTGGCCCCTCGAGCCTGCTCCGCCATTCAATGAGATCATGGCTGATCTTTTGTGGACTCAGCTCCACTTTCCGGCCCGAACACCATAACCCTTAATCCCTTTATTCTTCAAAAAACTATCTATCTTTACCTTAAAAACATGTAATGAAGGAGCCTCAACTGCTTCACTGGGCAAGGAATTCCATAGATTCACAACCCTTTGGGTGAAGAAGTTCCTCCTAAACTCAGTTCTAAATCTACTTCCCCTTATTTTGAGGCTATGCCCCCTAGTTCTGCTGTCACCCGCCAGTGGAAACAACCTGCCCGCATCTATCCTATCTCTTCCCTTCATAATTTTAAATGTTTCTATAAGATCCCCCCTCATCCTTCTAAATTCCAACGAGTACAGTCCCAGTCTACTCAACCTCTCCTCATAATCCAACCCCTTCAGCTCTGGGATTAACCTAGTGAATCTCCTCTGCACACCCTCCAGCGCCAGTACGTCCTTTCTCAAGTAAGGAGACCAAAACTGAACACAATACTCCAGGTGTGGCCGCACTAACACCTTATACAATTGCAACATAACCTCCCTAGTCTTAAACTCCATCCCTCTAGCAATGAAGGACAAAATTCCATTTGCCTTCTTAATCACCTGTTGCACTTGTAAACCAACCTTCTGTGACTCATGCACTAGCACACCCAAGTCTCTCTGAACAGCGGCATGCTTTAATATTTTATCGTTTAAATAATAATCCCGTTTGCTGTTATTCCTACCAAAATGGATAACCTCACATTTGTCAACATTGTATTCCATCTGCCAGACCCGAGCCCATTCACTTAACCTATCCAAATCCCTCTGCAGACTTCCAGTATCCTCTGCACTTTTCGCTTTACCACTCATCTTAGTGTCATCTGCAAACTTGGACACATTGCCCTTGGTCCCCAATTCCAAATCATCAATGTAAATTGTGAACAATTGTGGGCCCAACACGGATCCCTGAGGGACACCACTAGCTACTGATTGCCAACCAGAGAAACACCCATTTATCCCAACTCTTTGCTTTCTATTAATTAACCAATCCTCTATCCATGCTACTACTTTACCCTTAATGCCATGCATCTTTATCTTATGCAGCAACCTTTTGTGTGGCACCTTGTCAAAGGCTTTCTGGAAATCCAGATATACCACATCCATCGGCTCCCCGTTATCTACTGCACTGGTAATGTCCTCAAAAAATTCCACTAAATTAGTTAGGCACGACCTGCCTTTTACGAACCCATGCTGCGTCTGCCCAATGGGACAATTTCTATCCAGATGCCTCGCAATTTCTTCCTTGATGATAGATTCCAGCATCTTCCCTATTACCGAAGTTAAACTCACTGGCCTATAATTTCCTGCTTTCTGCCTACCTCCTTTTTTAGAGGAATAGAGCGCTCCCACGGCACAAGCCCGCCCGCGGATCGGTGGGCTCCGATCGCAGGCCAGGCCACCATGGGGGCACCCCCGGGGCCAGATACCCCCGCATCGCCCCGAAGCCGCCCGTGGAACCAGGTCCCGCTGGTCAGTACCTGTTGTAACATACGCCGGCGGGACCGGCCGAAAACGGGCAGCCACTCGGCCCATCGCAGGCCGGAGAATCACGGGGGGGGGGGGGGGGGGGGGGGGGGATGTGCCGCTGCCAACGGCCGCTGACCAGTGTGGTGCGATTCCCGCCCCCGCCAAATCCCCGGCGCCGGAGAATTTGGCAGCCGGCAGGGGTGGGATTCATGCCGCCGCCCGTCGATTCTCCGACCCAGCGAGGGGTCAGAGAATCCCACCCAAAATCTGGACTCTCCCCCAGCACCCACCTCATAACTTCCATGTCTTTAGAAGAATCTTTAGAACAGTACAGCACAGAACAGGCCCTTCGGCCCTCGATGTTGTGCCGAGCAATGATCACCCTACTCAAGCCCACGTATCCGCCCTATACCAGTAACCCAACAACCCCCATTAACCTTATATATTATTTAGGACACTAAGGGCAATTTAGCCTGGCCAATCCACCTAACCCGCACATCTTTGGACTGTGGGAGGAAACCGGAGCACCCGGAGGAAACCCACGCACACACGGGGAGGACGTGCAGACTCCGCACAGACAGTGACCCAGCCGGGAATCGAACCTGGGACCCTGGAGCTGTGAAGCATTGATGCTAACCACCATGCTACCATGCTGTCATCCCAGTTCAGGGCATAGATGTTGACTAACACCACCAAAACCCCCTCCAATTTCCCGCTTACCATAATGTACCTCACCCAGAATCTGCCAGTATATTTCCCACCTCAAACGCCACCCACCTTTCGGACAAAATCTCCACTCCCCTCATCTTAAAATCCAGTTCTGAATGAAACACTTGCCCAACCCAACCCTTCCTCAGCCAAATCCGGTCCCCCACCTTCAGGTGCGTCTCCTGTAACCTGGCCACATCCGCCTTTAATCGTTTTAAGTGTGCGAACACATGGGCCCTCTTGACTGGCCCATTCAATCCTTGCATGTTCCACGTGACTAGCCTGGTCGGGGGGGTATCCTGACCCCCCCCCCCCCTCGCCCTGCCGATCAACCACAGCCCCCTCAGGCCAGCCTCCAGTCTGTGTCCCGCACCTCCCCAGGCCCACCTTCGGGCGCCCACTGTCATCGATCCTCCACGCCTTATAGTTTAAATACCCTTCCCCTCTCATCAGTACTCCACCTCCCCAAGAGCCCCCAGCAACACCCCCTGCCTCCAACCCCCCACTGACCTTCCACTCAACCCCCATTGCACTTCCGTGAACTGGCCCGCCCAGCTCGCCTGGCGGCCCCCACCCATGGCGCCTAGCATCCTACCCCCCACTGATTCCCCCCACCCCCCCCGCCCCTGGCTTGAACATTAGTGCAAACAAACCAAAAACAACCCCTCCCCAACCCAAACAAAGAGACCACCCCCCCCCCCCATCTCTTACCAAAGGACAAAAAGCAAATCTAAAGCCTAAAAAGAAACAAATGGCCCCAAACATAAGTTAGCAACAACATCATAACAGCACCTCCACCAAAGTTCAAAGTCCACCTTCTCCTGCCAGTCCATTGTCATGATAAATTCTATCGCCTCCTCCGCCGATACAAAGTACAATTCCCGGCCTTCATAGGTCACCCACAGACGTGCCGGGTACAGTAGACAAAACTTCACCCCCTTCTTGTAGAGGGTCGCCTTGACCTTGTTGAAGCTTGATCTTCTCTTGGCCAACTCTGCACCCAGGTCATGGTACACTCAAATTTCACTGCCTTCCCAGGGTCGGCGCCTTGTCTGCCTGACACACCTCATAATTTGCTCCTTGTCTTGGAACTGGTGCAGCTCCACCACCATTGCCCTCGGTGGCTCTCTCCCCTGGAGCTTCCTCATTAGCGCCCTGTGCGCTCGATCCACCTTCGGCGGCCATCAAAACACACCATCTCCGAGTAGCTTCTCCACATACATGCCAGCATCAGCTCTTTCACTCCCCTCCAGCAGGCCCACGAACCTTATATTCTGCCTGTTGACTGGTTTTCTAGGTTCTAGACCTTCTCCTGAAGCTGCCTCTGCTGATCGAGCATCAGCCCCATCTCCGCTGCCATCGAGGCAAACTGCTCCTCATGCTCCCCCACCACCTCGCCATCTTCTGGATTGCATGACCCTGGCCGCCATCTTCGTTTCCACGTGGTCAACCACCGCCTTGATCGAATCCACTGCCCGAGCCAGGTCCTCCTGACACTCCTTGGGTGAATTTGTCGTTTAGGAAGCTCATCAGCTGGTCCGTCGACCACTGAGCCGGCATTTACAGTGCAGGAGGCCATTGGGCCCATCGAATCTGCACCGGCACTTGGAAAGTGCACCTTACTTAAGCCCACACCTCCACCCTATCCCTGTGACCTAGTAACCCCACCTTATTATTTTGATGCCCTGCAGGGCATTAAATTAGCTGATCTTTTTTAGAGGAATCTCTGGAGTAAAACTCTAGCGTTCTTACGCCGGCGTGGAGACGTAGTTCCATTTTGGGAGAACCCAGCCCCTTGACCTTTAATGAAATTCACTCTGCTTCCGTTTGTGATGAGCTGAAACGTTTGACTGAATGATCCCTGGGCATTTTACAATACTTCATGTCATAGCTGACAATGCTAGTTGCTTCATTTCTCCATTGTCAGTAACACTTGGCATTGATGTTGTGAATGTTAATGCAGGTTTTACCTGTGTTTTATTTCCTTTAACCTTCAGGCACAATACAGCTCCTGTCACATTCATCTGTGAGATCAGAAATAAGGGCATTCTATAGAAGCTGCTACTTTCTTCCTTTGCTGTTCTATTTACCATTGAAAACAAGAGCAATATTGAAACATTCTCCACTTTCCTGAGAAATATACGATCTGTCACTGCAATGATAAAAGAAAAATATTGAGGTAGAAATTGCACCCATTCCATGGATTTAAATAGGGCCATGAACACAGTTTTAGAAACTGACATCCCCCAGAACAGCTGAAAAATGCCCTCCCCAAAACTGGATTGGATAATTTCTCAGGTTTCTGGGCGGGTGACTAAAGGAGTGGTTAGACCTCCTTGGAGATGGTAACGATGACAACTTTCATTTACACAGCTCCTTTAACATAGCAAAATAATCCAAGGCACTTTATAGGTGTGTTGGCAGACAATATTTGGCACTGAGCCACATTAGGAGATATTAGGACTGGTAATCCAAAAAGCTTGGTTAAATCTGTATGTCCAAGGAACATAAAAGAGGAGAAAATGCAGGGAGGAGAGATTTATGAAGGGTACACTGGAGTTTAAAATGAAAAACAAAATTTGTGTCAATATGGCCTGAAGAATCTAGGGCGGGATTCTCTGATCCTGAGGCTAAGTGTTAACGCCGTCGTAAACTGCGTTGCTTTTCACGATGGCGTCAACATGCCCCTGGGAGCAACGATTCTGACCCCTACAGGAGGCCAGCATGGCACTGGAGTGACCCACGCCGTTCCAGCTGCCAATACCGGCGTCAGGTGGGTGCCGCGGGTCTGCGCACGCGGGGTGGCTTCCTCGTCCATGCCGGCCCTGACGCAACATGACGTCGGGCTAAAGGGGCTTGCACGGAGCAAAAGAGACCCCCGGCCCAAGAGGCCGGCCCGCCGATCGGTAGGCCCTGATCGCGGGCCAGGCCACAGCGGAGACACCCCCCCCGGCCCGGGGTCGGACCCCCCTCCCCCCCCCCAACCTGGCCGCCCCAGATGGATGCACGCCGAGGTCCTGCCGGGTAAGACTACACATGGACGGCGCCGGCAGGACTCGGATTTTGTTTACGGTCGCTCGGCCCATCCCAGACGGAAAATCGCCGGGAGGGGTCGTGTATAGCGCCCCCAACCGGCGCCACGCTTACCACGCCAGTGCCAATGGCGCTGAATGTTTGCTCTCCGGAAAATCGGCGGACCGGCGTCGGGGGGGGGGGGGGGGGGGGTTACACGATTTTGCCCCCGGTCCGCCGATTCTCCGGCCCAGCCTGGGCTGAGAGAATCCCGCCCCTTGCGTTTAGAATTTCTAGCATGGAATGGGAAAGGTTGTTCTACCAACCAAATCCATTACTTGCAGAAATCTTTACATTATTCCATCACAGACCTTTTCCTTAGTAATAGGATTGAAAAGCCTGTTGGTGAAGGCTAAAACAGAGACAAAGAACTTTTCTTCATTCAGATATATTGCCTTGTTCAGTCTCACAGCTCTCCTTCCACTCCATTCAGTGTCCCAGCTATCTCCTATTTATACCTGGCAATTAAGACAATTAATATCCATTACATGTTTCTGTTAGCTGTAGCAATGTAATAGAGTACCCAATTTATTTTTCCCCAATTAAGGGGCAATTTAGTGTGGCCAATCCACCCACCCTGCGCATCTTTGGGTTGTGGGGGTGAGACCCATGCAGGCACGGGGAGAATGTGCAAACTTCACACGGACAGTGACCATGGCCAGGATCGAACCCGGGTCCACGGCGCCGTGAGGCAGCAGTGCTAACCACTGTGCACCGTACAGGTCAAATCTAACTGAATGATAGATCAGGCTCATGTGGCTGAATGGTCTGACTAAGATCACGGACAGGTTAGCTGCCTGTCACACAGGAGGAGTTCATTCGGCCCAATGTTCCTGGGTGAAGCTTTCCAATTAACCCCACTCCCTTGTTTTTTCCCCATAGCCCTGTCACCTTTGTTTGCCTTCAAGTATTTATCCAATTCTCCTTTGAAAGTCACGATTGAATCTGTTTCCTCCAGCTTTTCAGGACATGCATTCCAGATTGTAATAACTTGCTGTGTACAAAATTTTTCTTCAAGTTGCCAATCATCTTAAATCTGTGTCCTCTTCTTACTGACTGTCACTCAAAGCAGTTTTCTTATTTACCCTGTAAAAACCTCCATCACAAAGCAATATTCGGGCCTCGGCTGATAAGTGACAAGCAACAGTAGCACAAAACAAATGTCAGATAATGGCACCTCCAACAAGAGGGAATTTAACCACCTCCCCTTGATATTGAACAGCATTACCATTGTTTTTTTTATATCTTTTTATTGCCATTTTCAAAATTTCTAAACAGTTATGTACATTGTTAGCTGTGTTTATTTTCTGTATTATACAGAAAGGTTTGTCTTGTCCTTCCCTTAATTTCCCCTATTTACATTCTGCCTTCCTCTGGCTCGGCATGTGGTCCCTCCTGCCCCCCCAGCCTGCCCCTCAATGCCCTCCCCCCCCACCCCCCTTGTGTCCCGCTGGTCGGATTTTTGGGGGGCACGTTTCCCTCCCACCTCCTCTTCACTTCCTCCCTCCCCTTCTTTTCTTCCCCTGTCAACTTTGGCTGTGTTTCCCCTGTGATTGGTGGGGGGGTCCCCCTCCCTCCCACGTTGTCCCTTTTGTGTCCCTCCAGCCTTTTCTCCTCTTCCCCTCCCTCCCCTCGGGTTGCACGTTCCTATGTTCCCCCCCCCCCCCCCACCCCCACCCCCCCCCACCCCCCCCCCCCCCACCAACGTCTTTATTTTTTCTTTTTCCTCTCCCTTTTCCTTCAAACTTTCCAGTTTCCCCATCTTTGTTGCTGACCTCAAACAGGTTCTACAACAGGTCGGCCAACTGCCCCCATGCACTTAGGAAGCCATCCTCCGACCCTCAGATGGCCTGCTTAATCTTCTCCAGGTGGAGAAATTCCGAGAGGTCAGCGAGCCAGTCTGCAGCTGTGGGTGGTGCGGCCGATCGCCAGCCGAGCAGGATTCTCCGGCGTGTGATTAGGGAAGTGAAAGCTAGGGAGTCGGCCCGCTTCCCCTTGTGCAGCTCTGGCTGCTCTGATGCCCCGAAGATTGCCATATTTGGGCATGGCTTCACCCTCACCCCCACAACCTTGGACATTGCCTCGGAGAAGGCTGTCCAGAACCCGGCAAGTTTGGGGCACACCCAGAACATGTGGGTGTGGTTGGCCGGGCCCCTCTGGCACCGCTCACATTTATCCTCCACTTCCGGGAAGAACCTGCTCCTAAGGGTTCTGGTCAGGTGCGCTCTGTGCACCACTTTGAGCTGCATTAGATTGGGCCTTACGTAGAAGGATGTAGAGTTGCCCCTGCTCAGTGCTTCGCTCCAGAGTCCACACCCCACTTCTGTCCCTAGTTCATCCTCCCATTTCCGTCTGGTCTTGTCCAGTGGTGTTCGGGCTCTGTCCAGTAGCTTTCCATACATTTTCCCCCGAAGAGTCCCCCTTCTTTTCTGTCTGTGTTTATCAGGTCCTCTAATAGTGTAGTCTCTGAGCCCCGGGGTACCTTACTGTCTCTTTGTAGAGGAAGTGCTTTATTTGCAGGTGTCTCATTTCCTATCCTGTCGGCAGTTCCCAGTCCTTGTCCAGTGTCGCTAGTCTGTGCCCTACGTAAAAGTCCCTAACTGTCAGTGTGCCCCATCCAGTCTCCATTTCCCGAAGGTGGCGTCTAGCATGGCTGGGGGGAAATTTGTGATTGCTGCAGATGGGAGCCATAGGGGCCACCCTAGTTAGCCCGAGGTGTTGCCTTATTTGTCCCACGTTTTCAGTGTGGGCGCTACCACTGGGATTGATGTGTATTTTGCCGAGGGGGATGGGAGTGCTGCTGACCTCCTCCATCTATCCCATTCTGAGTTGGGTTTGTGCACTTATCCCATCACTCTTTCCACTTAGCCATCACCGGAAGTCATTATATCAAATTTTTTATCAAACATCAGCGAGGCTTCGGCTGGTTTATGGTGTTCAATTCCAGGTTGGATGTGGGGGGGCCTTGGTGTGGGAGCAGAAGAAAGAAGTGTATGGTACCAGAGATGAGGGCCTTTGTTTATTTGGAGAGATGCCATTCCAGCTTTTTGCGGCCCGCAGGGCTATCGCCAGGGGTTTGATTGCTAGCGCGAACAAGAGCGGGGTCAATGGACATCCTTGCCTTGTGCCTCTTAGTAGCTGGAAGTATTCAGAGCTGGTGGTGTTGGTTTGAATGCTCACCTTGGGAGTGTTGTACAGGAGACTCACCCAGGTGGTGAATCCTGCTCCGAACCCAAACAACATTACCATTGTTGTAACGCCCATCATCAATATCCTGGGGCACCATTGGCCATAACTTTAATTGAACCAGCCCTATAAACATATGGCTACAGGAGGAAGTCAGAGGCTAGGAATTCTGCAACCAGTAAAGCCTCCCCACTATCTACAAGGCACAAGTCAGAAGTGTGATGGAATGTTTTATATTTACTTACTTTGATGAGTGCAGCTCCAACCACACTTAGGAAGCTCAACACGATCCAGGACAAAGCAACCCGATTGATTGGCACCCTATCCATCACCTTTCACATTCACTCCCTCCATCACTGATGCACAGTAGCAGCTGCATGTACCATGTACAAAATGCATCACAGCAACTTGTCACGGCTCCTTCGATAGCACCTTCCAAATCTGTGACCTCTACCATCGGAAGTCAAGGCAGCAGATGCATGGGAACACCACCACTTGCAAGCTCCACTCCAAGTCACATACCCTTTCCTGATTGGAAATATATTGCCATTCCTCACCTTCACTGGGTGAAAATCCCGGAATTCCTTCCCTAACAGCACTGCGGTTGTACACACAATATGGATGGCAATAGCACAATATAGCAGCTCATTGCCACCTTCTGAAGGAGGATAATGGGTGGGTAGTAAATGCTGGCCTTTCCACTGATGTCCACATTTCATGAATAAATGAAAACCCCTCTTAACTTTCTCTCTGCTCTGTGGAGAATAATCCTAACTTTACCACTCTCTCCAAATAAACAAAGGCCCTCATCTCTGGTACCATAAACTTCTTTCTTCTGCTCCCACACCAAGGCCCCCCACATCCAACCTGGAATTGAACACCATAAACCAGCCAAAGCCTCGCTGATGTTTGATAAAAAAATTTGTATAATGACTTCCGGTGATGGCTAAGTGCTGATCGGCCGTACAGGGTAGCTCCTACACAAAGGTTTTGGATTGCGCCCTTTTTAGCCCGTTTAATGGGTGCTTGGTCAGAAAATTTACAATAAGGGTGGAAAGTGATTTCTCCTTTGAGGTGCTATGGTGGCAGATTACTGTACACGATAACAGTCGGTTAAGGCAATGGTGGAAATGGAAGGTTTACGTTGTGCAGATACAGAGAATATGGCGGAAGAGGGGACGTCATCGTCGTTGTCCACCCCATTTTCAGTGGAGCAACTGATGGGACTGATCATAGGGGAACTACAGGAACATCGACACGAGATGCCGGAAGATTGGTCAAAGGCGATCGAAGGAGCAGTTGCTCCTCTTTGCGGTGCCATGGAGCGGATGGAGAAGAGTCATGAGTCACAAGGGGTGATGATTGGAGAGGTGGACCGGGTGGTCCCCCAACACAGTGACTGAATTGTGGAGCTATGACAGAGGTGGCATTGTCGGGTGCTGCATGCATGGAACTGAAAACCAGGGTGGACGACCAAGAGAATCAGTCCAGGTTGAAAGATCTACGGAGGAGGTGGAGGTAACGAATGCCATGGACTACATTTCTAAGATGTTCACTTAGTTGGTGGATGAGGGGATCCATCAAAAGACCCCAGAGGTGGACCGTGCAGACTGATCGCTAAGGCAAAGGGTGCTCTTTCAGAGGGTTGGTGCAGACTTGATGGGCGGAATGGCCTCCTACTGTATTGTAGTGATTTTCATCGAGCCAAGGCGATACTTTTTTGTTACAAGGTTCAGTTTGGCGTATTGTAACTGGCCACACTTTGGGTGATATTTAAGGGGGTGGAACATTGCTAAGGGGAGCCACCAAAGGCGGTTATAGTGAAGATACACTGATTCCAGGTGAAGGAACAGATCCTGAGATGGGCGAGGATGACGAAAGATTGTACATGGGAAGGCCAGCGGATCTGAATATATCAGGACATTGGAGCCAACCTGACCAAACCATCTTGCTGGCTTCAATTGCTGGTGGCACGGTGGCACAGTGGTTAGTACTGCTGCTTCACAGCACTAAGGGACCCGGGTTAAACTCCAGCCCGGGGTCACTGACTGTGTGGAGTTTGTACGTTCTCCCTGTGTCTGCATGGGTTTCCTCTGGGTGCTCTGGTTTCCTCCACAGTCCACAAAAGTCAGGTGGATTGGCCATACTAAATTGTTCCTCAGTGTCCAAAAAGGTTAGGTGGGGTTACTGGTTTACAGGGATAGGCTGGGTGGTGTGGGCCCAGGTAGGGTACTCTTTCAGAGGGTCGATGTGGACGTGATGGGCCGAATTACCTGCTTTTGCATTGTAGTGATTCAAATTGGGCCAAGGCGATACTTTTTTGTAACAAGGTTCAGTTTGGGGTGTTGTATCTGGCCACACTTTGGGTGATATTTAAGAGAAGGAACATTATTTCACATTGCCTGAAGAGGCACACAGTTTTATTAAGGAAGATGGGTTAGAGGAGGGTTGACTGGAGAACGTTGTTTGGATATTTAGAGTCTTTTTGAAATGTTTGTATAAATCAAATTCTCGTTCTATTCCTACACGTTGACCACTTTTAGGGGTTTAAATTTTTTAAATATTTGCACTTTGGTATCAATGTTTTGTTATATTTCCACATGTTTGCCTTGTTCTTGGTGTGTTAAAATGGTTGGGGGGGGGGGGTTGGAGTCTTAGGTGTCTTGCTCCTATAGGTTGGGGGAGTCTCGAGGCCGGGACCCCTCATAAAGGTTGGAGGTGGACAGGGGGCGAGGGGGAATGGGCAGTTTGGGCGATATGGGCGGGCAGTTTTGTTTCGATCTTCATGTGAGAGTTACCAGGCTGGCAAATATGCTGGTGAATGGAAGCAACGTTAGGGCGGGTGTGTCATGGATAGCGAGATTCCTGGGGGGGGGGGGGGGGGGAGGAAAGAGAAGGGTGGGAGAGAACGGGGGGGAAGGAGGGAGGAAGGGGTGGGATGCTGGTGACACAGGTGTGGTTTATATCTTATTGAGCAAGGACAGGACAGGGTGAAATGGGCAGTCATTTGTGTGGGCTCGGTGAAAAGGCCGGTGGGGGGGGGGGGGGGGCGCGCAAAGTCCCCGGTGAGAATAGTGACCTGGAATGGACGGGGTGTAAAACAAGTAGTGAAAAGTTCCAAGATATTCGTGCATTTGAATATCTTGAGGGCAGAGGTGGTATTTCTCCAGGAGACACTGTTGTGTTATGTACTCTGGGATAACACAGGCTGCAACTGGATGCAGCTTTAACCAAAAGATACTCCAGACCTTGAAGTTAGTTCAATCTGATTCATTGAACCAGTAGCACAGTTAGCACAGTTCTCTATGAATTCGACTCTCTGCTAACCTAAGTGTGGTTACTTTGTCTGACTGAACCAGACTAGCTCTTAGCCACGTGCTGGAGGTGTGATACTGTACATACACCTTGACTCACTCTGTAGATGTTCATCAGTGGAAAGAGGCAGAGTGTGAGTGCCTCGTGCCTTTTATAGTGAGATACCACCTCTGAGTGTCCTGCCTGCTCATTGGTCATGTCCTGTTCTCTGTGTTCATTAGCTGCCTATCTGTATATCATTATCTACATGTCTACATATCATGACAGACATATTTGCTGTTTAAAGACCAGGTTAGGCTGTGAAGGAGATGGCAGATATTCCATTTGGGATTTGACTTTTCGAGGGGGGCGCTTTCGATTTAGAAAGAGGGTGTAATTTGTGCTGGCCAGGGAGGTACGTGATCCGGGAGGTCAGGTTGTATGGTTAGTGGGATCTTAGAGGGGGCTCCGGTGGTGCTGGTAAGCCTTTATGAGCTAAATTGGAAAGATGCGGAATTTGTTAAGTGGGTGGTGGCTGGCATTCCGGACCTGGTCTTACACAAATTGATCATTGATGGTGGCTTTAACTGTGTGATGGATCCTCGACTGGCAAAGAACATTAGTTAAGTCAGGAATGGTGAAGGAGGTCGGGGTGATTATGGACCAGATGGGGAGGACAGGGAGGGGGAGCTGCTGGATAGTGAGGGTGGAATATGAGATGATTGTGGTCTCGGACCACGCGCCACATTTGGTGGATATAAGGTTGAGAGTAGGAAAGTCTCAGTGAGTCTTGTGGAGGATGGACTCGCCATTACTGGCAGATGTAAGATTGTGCGGAAAGATGCTTTTGGTCATGAAGGAGTACATAAAGTTCGATCAGAAAGGGGCGGTCTCACCCGCCATGTTCTGGGAGGCATTGAAGTGGTGGTATGGGGGAAAGTGATCGTATTTAAAGTGCATAGGGACAAATTGGAGAGGCCAGAGAGGCAGCGATTGATTGATACAATTAGGGAGGTAGATCGGCGGTACTCTGTGGCCCTTACCAGGAAACTCTTGGCGAAGTAGAAGAAGCTGCAAGGGGAAGTTGATTTGTTGATGACAGGGAAGGCAGTGGGCCAGCTTTGTAGAGCAAGGGGTGTTTTGTCTGAGTATGTGAAGAACGCGACAGACTGCCACAAGGCAGATAGTATAAGTGAAGGAAGAGGGAGGGGAACTGGAGACGATGCTGGAGCATGTTAATAAAGTGTTTGAGTCATTCTATAAGAGGTTATACAGGTCTGAACCCCTGGGGGACGGGGGTGAAATGGGACTGTTTTTTGAGGGATTGGTTTTCCTGGAGGTTGACAGGGAGAAGCGGCAGAGACTGGAGGCTCCGCTGAGGTTACAGGAGGTGATGGAGGCAATTGTCGCAATACAGTCAGGTATGGCGCCGGGCCCGCATGGTTTCCTGGTTGATTTTTATAAATGCCTTGCGATGGAGTTGGCCCCACATCTCCTGGAGATGTTTTCTGACTCCTTAGTACAAGGGGAGTTACTGGCCACACTGATTCAGGCATCTATTTTGTTAATCCCCAAAAAAGAAAAGGACCCGGTGGAGCGTTTAAAAAAAAAAAATTTACGGGATGTGGGCGTCGCTGGTTAGGCCAACATTTATTGCCCATCCCTCGTTGCCCTTTAGAAGGTGGTGTTGAGTTGTCTTCTTGAACAGCTGGAGCCCTTGAGGTGTAGGTACACACACTGTGCTGGTAGGGAGGGAGTTCCAGGATGTTGTGGGTCGTACAGGTGCATCTCCTTTTTAAATACAGACTTGAACCTTCTGGCTGAGGTAGTAGCCTGACGGCTTGAGGGGTGTGTTCCAGACGTGGTGTCGGAGGATCAGACTGATTTTGTGAAGGGGAGGTGTTGTGTTATGCTGCTTCGGATAACACAGGCTGCTACTTGATGCAGTTTTAAATAAAGGATGCTCCAGACTCTGAAATTAGTTCAACGTGTTTATTGAACTATTAACACAGTTCTCAAATGAGTTCGCCTCTCTGCTAATCTAATTGTAGTAACTCAGCCTAACTGTACCAGCTTGCTCTAAGCCACGTGCTGGGGTGTGAGGCTACTGATCAACCCTGTCTAACTCTCTAGATGTCTGTCTGTGGAAAGAGGCAGGTTGTGAGTGTCTCATCCCTTTTATAGTGTTTATGTCATGCCCCCTTGTGGTGATGCCACCTCTGAGTGTCCTGACTGCCCATTGGTTGTTTCCTATTTTGAGTGTTCATTGGTTGCATGTGTTATGGGTCAGGGTTTAGAGAACCCCAAAGTGTATCATGGAGTTCACCTGACCCACAACTTTTAATAGGTTGTGGTATGGGGAGCACATGGCCCACTCTACAGGTGTGGTACAGCAGAAATGGAAAAGTATTTTTTAAAAACAAAACAATGTTTATTCTATGAACTCAAATTAACCTTTTTAAAACAAACCGTGAATATCTTAGCAACCATCAATTCAAATACAACCCCCAAAGAATACAACACTAAGTAACCTGTATGCTGTCCTTTTACATCAAAAGACTTAACAAACCTTTAACCAGAAGCACATCAGGGTTTACATTCAATACTGAAAACATTTACATTTCTGAATTCACCAAATGATCAAGAGATACTCCTTCATGGCAGAGAGCAACAGTACATCTGCTTTTTCTGACTTCAGCTGCAACACACTGAAAAACGAAACCAAAAAGACAGACACACCCAAGCTTTTCTTTTTTTTTTTTTCTTTTTTTTTTTAAAATTTAGATTAGCCAATTATTTTTTCCAATTAAGGGGCAATTTAGCGTGGCCAATCCACCTACTCTGCACATTTTTGGGTTGTGGGGGCGAAACCCACGCAGACACGGGGAGAATGTGCAAACTCCACACGGACAGTGGCCCAGAGCCGGGATCGAACCTGGGACCTCGGCGCCGTGAGGCGGTTGTGCTAACCACTAGGCCACCGTGCTGCCCATACCCAAGCTTTTCTTAAAGTGAAACTAAAAAGCAGAACCAGAGCTCAGCTCCATCTACACTCTGACATCACTGCAGTAACATGAACAGCTAACCATTTCTTAAAGCGACTGTCTCATGACACATGTTTGCATATCATGACAGGAGGCAGCTAACTAGTAATAGTAGTCCATTGAATATTGTTATGAAGCCATCTAAGGGCAGAGTTCCAGAGGTAGTGGTGGCTATGGATGCGGAGAAGGCATTTGATAGGGTAGAGTGGAGGTATTTGCTGGTGGTGTTGGATAGGTTCGGATTTGGGGCAACATTTATCTCATGGGTGGGGTTATTGTTTGTGACCCCCACAGCTAGTTTTAGGATGAATGCAGTTAGCTTGGGGTATTTCTGTCTATATAGGGCCACATGGTACGGCTGCCACTTACCCCGCTTCGGTTCGTATTAGCGATAGAGCCTTAGGCTATTGCACTCTGGGCTTCTGTGGAGTGCTCAGGTATGAGAGTGAGTAGGGAGCACAGAGTTTCACTGTATGTCGATGACTTATTATTGTATACATTAAATCCGCTGGGGTGTATGGATAAGATTATGAGTATATTGGAGAAAATTGGCATCTTCTTGGGCTACAAATTGAATATTACCAAAAGTGAAGTATTTCTGTTAAATTCATTGGGGAGAGGGACAGATTTGAGTGCCTTTCCATTCAAGTTGGCCAGAAATAGATTCAAGTGCTTAGGTATTCAGGTGGCTGAGGGCTGGGCCACGATGTATAGGGATGCATAAGGAGGTGAAAGAGGTGGGATGTCCTTCTGCTTTCATTAGCTAAGCAGGTGCAGACGGTCAAGATGACAGTAGAGAACAACCACGTGACATTGCTACCTCAGGGAGTGAGGAGATCGTCGTCATAGTGGATAGTCACATTTGTAGTAGCTCTTAGATAAGTTTTTTGCTCATGTTCCAGTCCCTCCCGATATTCCTGCGAAGGCGTTCTTCTGTAAGATGGGTAGAATAATTTTGGACTTTCTATGGGCTGGTAAGACATCGTGGGTTTGGAGGGTGTTTTTCCAAAGGACGTGGCGGATGGGGGCTGGCACTCACTAATTTTCTGTATTATTATTGGGCGGTGAATGCAGAGAAGGTTCGGCATTGGTGGGTGTTACGTTCTGGTGCTTGGCCCGTAGGAATCATGCTCTGGAGAACGTCTAGTTCTTGACTAGTTAAATGTTTATTGTTACAACTACTTACCTGGGTTAGATAACCATAAGAATATTATCAAAATCTACTACCACCATAAATTATCTAAGAGCTACTACAAATGTGACTATCCACTATGGTGACGATCTCCTCACTCCCTGAGGTAACAATGTCACGTGGTTGTTCTCTACTGTCACCTGCTAGTTGGAGGTCATATATATTACTATTTACATGACTGTTTATGCATGTCATCAGAGTGGGGAGGGGGAGAGGCGGAGTGTGTACAGGTGGAGCAGGCATCGTGTATGGAGGTTAGCTTGCGAGCTTTGACTGTTGCCCCGCTCTCATTTGTCCCCGGGTAGTATACGGGAAGTCCAGTGGTGGTGTCTTCCTCAAAGATCTGGAGCCAGTTTAGATGGCATTTTGGTTTGGGGAACAGGTCAGTGCTGGTCCCTGTTTGTCGAAATCATTGGTTTGCCTGGCACGGTTGGATATAACATATAAGCAGTGGCAATGGGGGGACAGGGATGTGTGAAGGGTCTGCTCTTAGAAGGTAGGTTTGCGAGCTTTGACGAGTTGTGGGAGAAGCACGACTTGCTGGAGTGGGGGTGGAATTTAGATAACTACAGTTGTGAGAGTTCATGTGGAAGGAGATGTCCTCGTTCTCTCGATTTGCAGATCACGACTTGCTTGATAGGCTGCTCTTGCCAGATGAGTTGGGGGATAGAATTATGGACATCTATGGATGGCTGGTGGACACAGGGGTTGCACCGATTGAGGAGATCAAGCGGATGTGGGAGGGAGAGCTGGGTATTGAATTGCGATAGGAATGTGGAGTGAAATTGTGCGCCGGGTCGATGCTACATCGTCATGTGCTAGGATGAGTTTGATACAGTTCAAGGTGGTGAATAGGGCCCATATGGCATGGGTGCGAATGAGTGGGTTCTTCGCAGGGGTGTGAGAGGTGTAGAGGGGGACCCGCTAACCATATCCATATGTTCTGGTCATGTCTGTGGTTGGGCCTTTGTCACATTGGTTGAGGGTGGCAGCCAGAGCGACGTCTCTTGCATCACTCTCGACCTGGAAGGGGAGCGTCTCGTCGACTGCGTGCATCACGGCCTTGGAGATGTTGTGCTTGATACGGTTGAAGGCCTGGTGAGCCTCGGCCGTCAGAGGAAAAACAGTGGATTGAATTAGTGGGCGGACCTTGTCCGAATAGTTTGGGACCCACTGGGCGTAATACGAAAAGAACCCCAGGCATCGTTTGAGGGCCTTGGGGCAGTGGGGGAAGGGGAGTTCCATGAGGGGGTGCATGCGATCGGGGTCGGGCCCCAGAACTCCATTCTGGACCACATAGCCGAGGATGGCTAAGCGGTTCGTGCTGTACACGCACTTCTCCTTGTTGTACGTGAGGTTGAGGAGAGTGGCGGTGTGGAGAAATTTGGCAAGGTTGGCGTCATGGTCCTGCTGATCGTGGCCGCAGATGGTGACATTGTCCAGGTATGGGAAAAAGGCCCGCAATCCATTGCGTGATGCGACCGTAAGTGAGAGCGCTAGTTGTTTGGTCGCCGCGAGGTCGAGCGTGGCCCCTTCTAAGAGGTGCTGGCGGATGCAGTCAGACCCTATACCCGTAACAAATGCATCCCGCACCCTCCATGCCTCTGAAATTCAGCACTCCTCCGTCGAAAAAGAGGTCCAAGCCATCGTTGAAGCTGTGCGGCATTGGAGGCATTACCTCACCGGCAGGAGATTCACTCTCCTCGCTGACCAACAGTCGGTAGCCTTCATGTTTAACAACACACAGCGAGGCAAGATCAAAAACGATAAAATCTTGAGGTGGAGGATCGAGCTCTCCACCTACAACTACGAGATTTTGTATCGCCCCGGTAAGCTCAACGACCCCCCCGATGCCCTATCCCGAGGTACATGTGCCAGTGCACAAGTGGATCGACTCCGGACCCTGCACGACAATCTCTGTCACCCAGGGGTTACATGTTTTTACCATTTCATCAAGGCCCCCAACCTGCCCTACTCCATCGAGGAAGTCAGGGCAATCACCAGAGACTGCAGGTCTGCGCGGAGTGTAAACCGCACTTCACCGCCAGACCATGCGTGCCTGGTGAAGGCCTCAGCGTGGACTTCAAAGGGCCCCTCCCCTCCACCGACCGCAACACGTACTTTCTCAGTGTGGTCGATGAATATTCCCGATTCCCCTTTGCCGTCCCATGCCCCGATATGACGTCTGCCACCGTCATCAAATCCCTCAATACCATCTTCGCTCTGTTCGGCTTCCCCGCCTACGTCCACAGCGACCGGGGATCTTCATTCATGAGCGATGAACTTCACCAGTACCTGCTCAACAGGGGCATTGCCTCGAGCAGGGCGACCACCAGCAAATTCGAGTGTTCCGTGGCCGAAACGGCCTGGCAGTCACAGTCTCTAACTAGGGCACGCAGGACACGCCAGAAATCTCCCACCGACTCACCGGGAAGTTGGTGCCGCGTGGAGAGGAGGTGCCTAGATTTTGTTAATCCGCTGAGCGTAGCTTTCCTTCAGTAGCGCCATGGCCTCTGCATAGGTTGGCGTGTCCTGGACGAGTGGAAAGATGTTGGAGCTCAGCCGCGTGTAACGGATCTGGAACTTCTGTGCTTCGGGGATTGTGTCTGGCACAGACCTGATGTACGCTTCAAAACAGACTAGCCAATGTTCGAAGTCCTTTTTGGCGTTGTCTGCTTGAGGATGCAGCTGCAGGCGATCCGGCTTGATGCGGAGGTCCATCTCTGGAAAAACTCGGTGTAATAAATTGATGCACCATCAATTACGCAAAGACGAGAGTAGGATGTAATCGAGGCTTTATTACACTGAGTGGTGTGGCCTCCTACAGCAGCTGACAAAATGGCTGCTGTACGGGGAGCACATCATATTTATACTCCGCCTACTGGGCGGAGCCAGCAGGCAGGGATCTACCCCCGTACCTGTAGTACAGGGGCCTTTGTTGCTCATTGTGCTCTCTCTTTAATTGCTCTGTTTTAATAACCTTTGCTCTAGAGTCGCCAGGTATCTTTCTGATACCACCAAAGGGTTTACAGCCAAGTACTGATCAATAACTCAATACACCAGTTAGTAAGTTTGAAATCAATACACATTTATTATACTCACAGTCAATCACTAATCATGAATAAACTATACTTACTAAACTATCACTACTACTAAAAGCCTATACTTAGCTTCGAATGGCCCACCAGGTCAGAGGAACAATGGCCTTTGTCCGGTCTGAATCTGTTGGCTTCGAACTGGTACAGAATAGTAGCTAGGAGCGCCTATCTCGTAGCGTTCGTTGACTGGAGATTTACTTGGTTGGTGCAGCTGCTAGGCAGGTCTCTCCTCGCTGAGAGCCAAGGCCAAGAGTCCTTTCGAGAGCTGCCAAGAGAGCGAACTGAACTTGGGGACTCTACTTTATAGTCCCCAGGGGTTTCGCGCCCTTTTAGGCGGACCCCGGACTTGGTCCCAATTAATTGGACCATGTCCCAATCGTTCTTATCGATTTTCTCAAATACCGGAGTTGTCACGGTGGCCTAGTGGTTAGCACAACCGCCTCACGGCGCTGAGGTCCCAGGTTCGATCCCGGCTCTGGGTCACTATCCGTGTGGAGTTTGCATATTCTCCCCGTGTCTGCGTGGGTTTCGCCCCCACAATCCAAAAAATGTGTAGAGTAGGTGGATTGGCCACACTAAATTGCCCCTTAATTGGAAAAAATAATTGGGTAATCTAAATTTAAAAAAAAAAATAAAAAAAATACCGGAGTTGTTCCCTGATCGTTGGGTGGGCCCTAGGTGGTCGTTGGCCTGCCTTTGTCGTACCTCCCGCTGGCGCCAGGGAGTCTGTGTTGGTCTCGATTGTTTTAATGTTGCTTTTTGTCCCTGGAGATAGCCCATTAATATGTTAATGGCTATTGGTTTCAGTTCTGTCTGGGTTCTGCAAATCTTAATACACAGGAAACCTTGCACCTGCTTGTGTTCTCTGGTGTTATTCAATTTTCCCTACACTCCTTGCGAGTGTCCATTTTGAAATCGGGACGTGGCCATCCCAGGTGGCTACACCTTACCGTAAAGCACCTATACAACCTATATATACAATATATACATCAGTGGTGACTACCACAAGGTCATATGATAAAACCTCCATTTACTCACAGTTGGCAACCCTATTGACTTAAAGAACAAAGAAAAGTACAGCACAGGAACAGGCCCTTCGGCCCTCCAAGCCTGCGCCGTCCATGCTGCCTGTCTAAACTAAACTCTTCGACACTTCCGGGATCCGTATCCCTCTATTCCCACCCTATTCATGTATTTGTCAAGATGCCCCTGAAACGTCACTATCGTTCCTGCTTCCACCACCTGCTCCGGCAGCGAGTTGCAGGCACCCACTACCCTCTGTGTAAAAAACTTGCCTCGTACATCTCCTCTAAACCTTCTCTAGTCTTTCATGAATCTAGATCTCTCTCTCTCTCTTGAAAAGGTTATAGTTGCTTGGGGCCAATGGGAGCTTTAAATACCGAGACTGATAGGTTTTCGTTAAACATATAATCAAGGGATATGGAGTTAAAATGGGTAACTGAGGTGCAAATCAGCCATGATCTAATTGAATGACTAAGTAGGCTGGAGGGGCTGAATGGCCTACTCTTGTTCCCACATTCCAATGGCACCATCTTCCTACAGTGTCTCTCCTCTGTGGTCCAGATGAATGTACAGTGCTTACCGAACTACTTTGAGCAGAATTATCTGTAGCATTGCTTTCTTTATTTGCCTCTATATCGTTACTGCAGTAGTTCCATAAGGATCTACCCTTCCCCCCCACCATTTAAATGTTTCTACTTGGTGACATCATCCAGAGGCATAGGGTCAGATTCTGCATGTACCTTGGGATCACCAAGGGCAACCTTACGACTACATCTCCTGACCATTGGAACATAAAAGGAGGCCCTCAATTCTGTTCCACCATGTAGGGAGACCATGGCTGATCTCACCATGGTCAGGCCGTAACGTATGACATTCTTGTTTTGGAATAGCCACAATTTCCTCCAGTTAATCATTCGGAAGGCCAAAGTGACTACCTCACTCTGTTAAAGATGGAAGTTGTTGTTGTTGTTATGGTCATCCAGTGCTTAGACAGAGCAAATAGAGAGAAATGGAATGGGCTGCCTTATGGTTGTGAATGTCCTCCCGCCTGATATTCCCAAATTCATTGTGGCCAAACCAGAGCCTCACATCAATCTTGATTCCATAGCCCAGATTCTCAGCTGCTGCGAGACAATATCTGTTTCAAACAGCAGATGGCGCCAAAACAAGTTGGAATGGAGAGGTCCAACCTGTCTCTCGGGTCATTGTGCCCTCTGGAGTCAAAGGTTTGAAGGGCAATTATAGTTCCAGTTTAAAAGATTATCCCTTGATGCAAGCTCTAAATTGCCTTTTGAAAAAATTCTTTTCAAGAAGTAAATCTAATCTGACATCGACTTCTGTGTATTGCAAACGTATTGGCACAGTTTGTCCCAAATTTCAATGTTGCCTGCAGCCTCGGCAAGCTCATTCAAAACTCTGCTGCTTGTGTCATAACTCAAATCAAGTCCTGTTCACCCATCACCCCCTGTACACACTGACCTACACTGGGCTACCCACCTGGCAATGCCTCCATTTTAAAAGCTGAAGGCACAGTTATATATGATGATAAATGGCCACGCTTAAGAAACCAGAATTGGAAGAGCACAAGGCTCTCAAAGGATTGTTTACGGCTGGGGGGAATTTTGGAGACAAGGGGAGGAGAAAGGCTTGGTGAGCTTAGGAGCAAGGATGAAAATTTTTCAAAAGTACCCCATGAGTGATGTACATTAGTGAATTCAAACTGGAGAGACACTTCATGATTGGGAGGCCAGTGGCAGCTTTTATTGTGAAAGAAATAATGCCGAACATTAAACCTGCAGGGGGTGATTCTCCGAGCCCCCCCCCCCCCCCCCCCGCACGTCACGATGCCCCGATGCCGGTGTGCGATTCTCCGAAGTGCGGAGAATCGGCGCCATTTGGTGCGTCGCCGGCCGCGGGCCGCTGGAATCGGCGGGGCCACCAATTCTCCGGCCTGAATGGGCCGAGCGGCTGCGCCGACACGACAGAGTCCCTCCGGCATCGTTCACCCCTGGTTGCTACCGGCGGGAACTCTACGGGAACAGTCGGGTGGCGGCCTGGGGGGGGGGGGGCTCCTTCACCGGGGGGGGGGGCCTCCGATAGGGTCTGGCCCATGATCGGGGCCCACCATTCAGCGGGCCAGCTTCTGCCCCCCCCCCCCCCCCCCCCCCCCCCGGGGCTACTTCCTGGCGCAGCCGGCCCCTGAACACCAACACCATGTTGATCGGGGCCGGCGCACTAAAGAAGTCCCCCTCGCATGCGCAGGTTGGTGCGGCCCAGCTGCGCATGAGTGGGTGGGCGCCGCGTAAGGAGGCTGGTGCAGCGTGAACCGCTCCAACGCTGTGCTGGCCCCCTGTGGGGGCCAGAATCTGCCGTACCCACGCCCTGTTCACGCCGTCGTGAAACGCGACGGCGCGAACACTTGGGCCCAATATTGGAGAATCGTCCCCGAAATTCCTGAATTTGCTCAGCAAATTTTGGTGCAAGTATTGTGCTCTTTAATTTGCAACATAAAGGGGTTTGCACTAACCATAAAACACTCACTTCTCATAACCATGTCCCTGTCTCTTTGAGACTGCAATTCAATAATGGTTAATGCTAAATAAGGTAGATAAGGTCAAATAGGAGTTAGGCTGAGACTACCTGAACTAATTGCATGAAGAACACTTACAGCCGAGCCAGAGACTTTCATTTGATTGATTGAGATTAAATTTGGTCCCAGGTGAATGGACAACATCAAGTCCCTCCATTTTGTGACCTTAATAGCACCTCATTAGTCAGTGTCACAGCTGATTTTACAGTTATTACATCACTACAGGCCAGTGTTGCTTAAAGGTAGGTACAAATAAAGACATTTTTAAACCTACAAACTTTAATTTACAAAGAAAGAATTGTATTTATATAGCACCTTTCATAACCTCAGGATTTTCCAAATTGTTTCACAGCCAATGAATTACCTTTTGAAGTCACTGTCATCATATAAGAATGTCAGCAGCTGAATTATGCACAGCAAGCTCCGTATCAGCAATGTAATAATCACCAGAAAGAAACACAGAAACAATAGGAGCAGAAGGAGACCGTTCAGCCCTTTGTGCCTGCTCTGCCATTCATTATGATCATGGTTGATCATCGAACTCAATAGCCTAATCCCCCTTTCCCCCTGATCCTTTGATCCCCTTCGCCCTAAATACTACATCTAACTGCTTCTTGAAACCATACAATGGGCACAATTCTCCGCTGCCCACGCCGGGTGGGAGAATCGCGGGAGGGCCGGGCGACTCACGACATGCCCCCCTGCCCCCCCCCCGCGATTCCCCCCCCCAGCCCCCCCCCCCCCCCCCCCCCCAGCCGCCCCCCCCCCCCCCCCCCCCCCCCGGGCTCGGATGAATTGCCGCTCGCTGTTTTTCACGTCAACCGGCGATTCTCCGGCCCGAATGGGCCGAGCGGCCTGCCGTTCCCGACCGGTTCACGACGGCGGCAACCACACCTGGTCGCTTCATCCATTTCCTGTGGTAACGAATTCCATAGGCTCACCACTCTCTGAGTGAGGAGATTTCTCCATGTTTCTGTCCTAAATGGTCTACCCCGTATCCTCAGGCTGTGATCACTGGTTCTGGACACACCCACCATCGGGAACATCCTTCCTACATCTACCCTGTCCAGTCCTGTTAGAATTTTATAGGTTTAATGAGATCATACCCTAATTCTTCTGAATTCCAGCAAATACAATCCTAACCGATTCAATCGCTCCTCGTACGTCAGGAATTAATCTGGTAAACCTTCGCTGCACTCCCTCTATAGCTAGGACACTCTTTCTCAGAAAAGGAGACCAAAACTGCACACAATATTTCAGGTGTGGCCTCGCCAACAAGGCCCTGTATAATTGCAGCAAAGCATCCCAGTTCTTGTACTCGAATCCTCTCGCAATGAAGACCAGCATACCATTTGCCTTCGTTACCGTCTGCTGCATCTGCATGCTTGTCTTCAGTGACTGATAGACGAGGATACCCAGTCTCGATGCACATTCCCCTCTCCTAATTTATGGCCATTCAGATAATAGTCTGCCTTCTTGTTTTTGCTACCAAAGTGGATAACCTTGCATTTATCCAAATTATACTGCACCTGACATTCATTTGCCCACTCACTCAACTTTTCCACATCACATTGAAGGATCTCTGCATCCTCCTCACAGCTCACCCTCCCAACCAACTTGGTGTCATCTGCAAATTTGGAGATATGCCATTTTATTTCCTCATCCAAATCATTAATATATATTGTGAATAGCTGGGGTCCCAGCACCAATCACTGCGGTACCCCACTAGTCACTGCCTACCAATTTGAAAAAGACCCATTAATTCCTGCTCTTTGTTTCCTGTCTGCCAACCAGTTTTCTATTCATCTCAATACACTACTCCCAATTCCATGCGCTTTAATTTTACACGGTAACCTTTTATGTGGGACTTTGTCAAAAGCCTTCTGAAAGTTCAAATAAACTACATCCATTGGCTCCCCTTCATCAATTCTACTTGTTACATCCTCAAAGAGTTCCAGTAGATTTGTCAAGCATCATTTCCCTTTCATAAATCCATGCTGACTGTCCGATCCTGCCACTGGTTTCTCAATGCTCTGCTATAAAATCTTTGATAATTGATTGAAGAATTTTCCCCAGTACCGATGTTAGGCTTACTGGTCTATAATTCCCTATTTCTTCTCTACCTCCTTTTTTAAATAGTGGAGTTATATTAGCCACCCTCCAATCTGCATGAACTATTCTGTTCATGGGCTGGTTCAGGGGCTGTTTAGCTCACAGGGCTAATCGCTGGCTTTGAAAGCAGACCAAGGCAAGCCAGCAGCACGGTTCGATTCCTGTAACAACCTCCCTGAACAGGCGGCGGAATGTGGCGACTAGGGGCTTTTCACAGTAACTTCATTTGAAGCCTACTCATGACAATAAGCCATTTTCATATTCCGCAGACTATAGAATCCTGGAAGATGACCACCAATGCATCCACTATTTCTAGAGCCACCTCCTTTAGTACCCTGGGATGCAGATTATCAGGCTCTGGGGATTTATCCCCAGAACTCAGCACTCCCTCTACTGCAATGGGAATGCCAGCCTGGATTATGTGCTGAAGTCTCCAGAGTGGGTCTTGACTCCTGAACGTTTTGACTTAGAAGTGAGAGTGATGAACAGTGCGAACACTTATAAAAAATAATCATAGAATCATTCTCTTACCTTTACTCCTAAGATTGACCCCTTCCTTCCTTACAGGCTCACTTTATCTTATTTGGTCTCACTTTCTCCCAGAGTTGAAACTGCAGATCTTACCTCCCTCAGGCTGCCCATTCCATGCTCTATCACTCTTTGCTTTTGCACATTTCAGCCTTGCTGTGAGTCTTCAACTTGATCCTTCACCTGGGATTTACAATGAAATAGCCATCATCACCCCTACCTTGCTCCTGACAACACGATTGTGGCATTGGCACAGACAGATTATGATGTCACTGCCTTTATCCCCATGGAAACACAAACATGTTACAAAGTGTGTCCAATCAGAAATAGGAAACGTTTCAGATAAATATCATAGCGCTACAATTGATAAATAGTAAAATGTATTTAAATATAATTGTATATTTGTTTTATTTGGTGAGAATTAAATCAGCTTCAGATCTGAGAAATGTAATACTGTACCAGTAACATAAATACAAGTCAGAGGTTGGGAATTTTAAAAAATGTATTTTATTCCAAACATATTGAAAAGTACAAAAACATAAATAAATGGAAGAACATTCTCCACATCTCACAGTTCACCAGTTTGCACAAGTTTTTCCCCCTTTTCACCCCTTCCCCTCCCCCTCCCCTCCCTCCTTGCCCCACCCTCTGCGATGAACAATTCCTCAAACATGGTCATGAATAGTGCCCATGTCTCAAAACCCTCGCTGATCCCCTCAGTTCAAACTTAATCTTCTCCAGCTAGAAGAAGTCATATAAATCCCCCAGACAGGCCCCCACCCACGGCGTTGTCGACCGTCATTCCAGCAGAATCCTTCACTGGTCAACTAGAGGTGAAGGCCACAACGTCGACCTTGCTCTCCTCCATCAGCTCCGGCATTTCTGACACACCAAAAATAACCACCACAGGGTCCGGCCCGGCCTTTACCCCCACAATCTTTGATAATGTCCCAAACACTCCCTCCCAGTATCTCTCCAACTTCTCAACCCTAGAACATATGCGCGTGATTCACTGGTCCTCGCCCACACTTCTCACACTCGTCTGCCAAGCCCTGGAAGAACCCACTCATCCTTGCCTGAGTCATATGCACCCCGTGCACCACCTTAAACTGAATCAAACTAATCCTCGCACACGAGGAGGTCAAATTCACCCGACGCATTGCCTCACTCCACACTCCCCATCCTATTCCCCTCCCCAGCTCCTCCTCCCATTTCTCCTTAATCCTCACCACCTGTGCTTCCCCCTGCTCCCCCAGCCACCTGTATATATCCCCAATCCTGCCCTCCCCTTCCACACGTGGAGCAGCAATCATTCTAATAGGGTACACTCTGGCATCTTGGGAACCCTCTCCATTCCTTCCACACAAAGTCCCTCACTTGCATATACCTGAATTTACTTCCCTTCGGAAGCTCTACCCTCTCCCCTAGCTCTCGAAGATTTGTAAACTTCTCCTCCAGCCCCACCCACTCCATCTCCTATACATGCCATCCGTCTCCCCCGGCTTAAACCCGTGGTGTTAGCACTGACATTCCCTCCGTCCTAAAGTGCCTCCTCAACTGTTTCCACGCCCTAATTGTGGACTGTATCACCGGGCTCACCATGTACCTCCTCTGCGCCAACGGTAGCATCATCATCACCATGGCCCTCAGGCTGGACCCCCGACAGGACTCCTCCTCCATCCTAACCCACTCTAACCCCTCTCCTTCTCACCACCGCCTCACCTTCGCATTCACCGCCCAGTAGTAGTGCAACAGATTCAGTAATGCCAGCCCCCCTTTCTGCCTCTGGCTCTGTAGCAGGGCCCTAGGTACTTTCCCAGCCAATGTAAACTCCAAAATCGCTGCATCCAGTTTCTGCAAAAAGGCCTTCGGAATAAAGTTCGGGAGAGTCTGGAATACAAACAGGAAACTTGGTAGAACGCTTATTTCTACCACCTGGACCCTTCCCACCAGTGTCAGGTGTAACATATCCCATCTTCTAAAGTCCTCTCTTTCCTCTACCAACTTTGTTAGGTTCTATTTGATAAATGACACCCACTGCCCTGTCACCTGAACTCCCAAATATCTAAACCTATCCCGAGCAACACACCCAAATTGGCTCCATGATCCGCCTCATTCACTGAAACACCTCACTCTTTCCGGCATGCAGCTTATAGCCTCAGAAGGCCCCGAACCTCGCTAGTATGTCCATACTTCGCCCCATACTCTCCGATGGGTCTGACACGACAACAGCAGGTCGTCTGCATACAGTAATACCCGGTGTTCCCTAGTCCCCTCACATTCCCCTGCCACACTACTGACCCCCTATGGGCCATCGCCAAGTTCTCTACCACCAGCGCAAACAGCAGCGGTGATAACGGACACCCCTGCCTTGTTCCCCTGTGCAACCTGAAACTCTGTGAACTCATCTCATTTGTCCCTATGCTCGCTACCATGCAGCAGACTCATCCATGCTGCAAACTTCAGCCCAAACCTAAACCTTCCCAGAACCTCAAACAGGTACCGCTATTCCACCCGGTCGAAAGCCTTCTCCACGTCCACACAGACCACCAGCTCCGGTACCTGCCCCTTCAACGGGGTCATGATCACAGTTAATAACCGCCTAGTGTTACTGGAAAGTCTTCTGCCCTTCAGGAAACACATTTGGTCCTCTGCAGACACCCCCAGAACGCATCCTTCCATCCTCCCGCCACTAACTTAACCAACACTTTCACATCCGTGTTTAACAATGCTATATGATCCAAACTCTATCAGGGCCTTATCCCCAATTGGCCAACCCCTGTGGCCACCTCTCACACCTCACTTCTGTTCACCAGTATTACCTGCAAGCGCGCCAGTTCCTGCCTGAAGGCCCCTCCTATCCACCCTTCCAACCCTCCCCCCACCTTCTCCTCCTTGGTCTGTGCAAACTTCTCCCTCTGGATCCCACCTTCCCCCACACAAACAAAGTCACACCCTGAACCGAAGGTCACCTCCTTGAAAAAAGAAAAACACCATAAAGGGAGGGGTGATGGGCGGGCGATGGGGTCAGTTGCCCCCTTACAAACTTATTGGCGCTTAGCAAACAATCACAATGACAAAATCACCCCACCTGAGAAGAAACATCCCCCACAATACCCGTACCTTCCGATCTCTGTTGTTCCAGCTCCTCCGTCTCCCATCAGCATTCAGTTCTCCTCCAGTTTATGGTCTCCAGAAAGTCATTGGCCCCCTCTGGGGTTTCGAATTAGTACTCCCACCCTTCAAAGGTCACCCATAGTTTCATCGGGTACACCACCCCAAACCTGATCTGCCTTCAGTATAGAACCGCTTTGGCCTTGTTGAACCCGATTTGCCTGTTCGCCAGCTCCGCTCCAATGTCCTGATAGATTTGGATACTGTCCCCCTCCCATTCGCAGTTCCGCTTCTCCCTGGCCCACTGCAGGATCATCTCCTCCACAAACTTATGGTGCATCACAATCACCGCCCGTGGCGGCTCCCCAGCTCCTGCCTCCACCTCCGGGGCCTTGTCCAGCACCCCCTCCGCCACCAGCCCCGCCAGGATCCTTGAGATGTAACTCATGGCACTCGTGCCTTCCACATCCTCAGGCAAGCCAACGATCCTTCTGGAACTATTCTGCTGCTCCTCTACCTTTGCCCTTAGCGACTTGCAAAAGTCCCTTTGGAGCCCCACCACCGCCTCCAATGCCACCATCCGACCACTGTGATCGGACATCCCCTTCTCCATCTCCCAGATCTCCCTGAGCCTCCAGGCACTTCTTGACTCTACATTGATCCTTTCAAGGGAGCTACCTCTCCCTCGATGGTCTTTGACCAATCTTCCTGCATCTCCTCTCGTTGCTGGCGGAACTCCTCTCTGATGAACACCATCAACTGCTCCATCTGGGGTTTTCCAACTTGCGACACCCCTTCCCCCACCGCCATCATTCCAATTGGTACAGTGCCACAGGTCTCTTCCAGTTCTTCGGCCAGGTCTTTAACATTTTTCTGCAAGGTCTGATAATCAGCTGGCATGCCACCCCCTGGGGAAAATTCTCCTCCACACCTTCAGCTCCACTTTACCGTCCAAAATCCCCTGCTTTTGGGTAAAAAGAGCTGAAACTAACGCCAACGAGCCAGAGCTGCATTGTGTGCGCCCACTCACTCCATGGTCGCCACCGGAAGTCGTCAGAGGCTGGCAGTTCTGTGGCAAGTAACTCACTCTCTGACTCCTCAAAGTCTCTGCAACACTTTAAAGCCAAAAGTAAATAGTATGATGGAATGCTCTTCACCTGCTTGAATGAGTGCAGCTACAATACTTACTTAGGAGAAATCAGGCAGCTTGATTGGCACACCATCCACCACGAAACATTCACTCACCCCTCGGATGCCACAAGAGCTGCAGTGTGTACCATCTGCAGGAGGCACTGCTACAGCTCGCCAAGGCTCCAGAGACAGCACCTTCCAAACCCATGACCTAAAAGAACAAGGGCCAGCAGATGCATGGAAACACTAATAATTCAAAGTTCCCGTTCAAGTCTCTAATCATTCTGACTTGAAACTATATCATCATTCCTTCACTGTCACTGGGTCAAAATTCTGAAAGTTCTTCCCTAGCAACACTGTGGAAGCACCTTCACCAGATGGTTTACAATGGTTCAAGTCGACAGCTCACTGCCATATTCTGAAGGGCCAATTAGGAATGGGCTTGGCCCATATCCTGAAAATGAATTCAGATAAAATAATTAGTACAATTAAAATTTTATAACATTGAAAGGTTAGAACAGTGACTGTTACTGTCACAGAGTCTGCAATCACATCATCTGAGTGTGACAGGCAATCTCAACATTTTATTTTAAAAGGTTAAATCCATTTTGTTGTGTTACCAATTATTGTTTTTTCTTAGTTATTCTCCTCCATTTCTGTGTTTCTCTGTTATTCTTCTATGGCTTTGCTATCTTTACATTTCTCTCTCTTATTTCCCATCTCTGTGTTACTCGGTTACCTTCTATCTCTGTGTTTCTGTCACCCTCTATCTCTCTTATCCACTATCTCTGTGTTATTCTGTTACCCCTACCTGTGTTATTCTGTTATCCTCTATCGTAGTAAAAGGGTCTGTCATAGAAAATGTTAGCATATGACTGGGCACAATATTAGTTATTATTTACTAGGGGGCATAGGTTTAAGGTGCAAGGGGCAAAATTTAGAGGAGATGTAAGAGGCAAGTTTTTTACACAGAGGGTAGTGGGTGCCTGGAAATCGCTGCTGGAGGAGGCGGTGGTAACAAAGACGATAGTGACATTTAAGGGGCATCTTAACACATACATGAATAGGATGGGAATAGAGGGATATGGACCCTGGAAGTGTAGAAGATTTTAGTTCAGACGGGCAGCATGGTTGGCACAGGCTTGGAAGGCCAAAGGGCCTGTTCCTGTGCTGTACTTTTCTTTGTTCTTTGTTCTACTTATATGATTGCTTCAGGTCGGACAAAAAGACAGAACCTGGACAGATTAACACGCTGCTTTATTTGGTGGGCCCAATAGTCAAAGATATAATAGGTAGGCAAGGAATCGGTGAATGCTCAGCAAAATTTAACAAAGTTTTAAAATTATTTGGCATATACTTTAATTTGAGCAGCAACAAGATCCTTAAAAGCTTGAGGTTTAACAAATTTGTCCAACAGTCAGGAGAACCTGTTGGCTTCATTTATGAGCTGTACAGAATGGCTGAAGGCTGTGACAACGGGGACCTGAAATCAGAGCTAATCAGGGGCAGAATTGTTGTCAGAGTGGCAGACGATGCCCTCTCAAACATGCTTCAAGCTAAGGAAGAATTGACCCTTGAAAAGGCCATTCCGATTGTCAGGCACTCTGAAACCAATAAAAGAACAAAAGAAAGCCATGGTACAGAGAACCTGCACTGTCCAACATTTACAACAGCAGAGGAGCAGGGACACTCCAGGCCAAGGAAAACAATAACCTAACTGACCATCAAAGAGTGGATGACCATGCCAGTGCTGTGGTTCCATGGGTGTGATCAATGACTGGCAATCTCAGCACAGTTTTTCAGTTGAATCACATCGGACATTTTGGAAAACTATGCAAAGCAAACACATCCTGACGAATAGATGATCCCAAGACAGTTCATGAGGTCGGGGTACCCCACCAAGAGGAAACATAACCATGCTTCTTAGGTCAGGTCAAAGATCAGGGATTTTAATTCTGGAACGGGAATATCTCAGTTAATGGCCATCTTTAAATTGGACACGGGAGCCAGTGTTACTGTCCTCTCAGACAAGGAATGGTGGCTGAGAGACCTCTGATTATGAACATCAGACAAATCATTTTATGTCCCTGGAGGATTCTGCCTTGCAGTTATCGCCATAATTCTGGAACCATCAAGTTACGATGGCAATACATCTTTGAAATCATGTACGTCATCCATAACCAGTCTTTTCCTCTTTTGAGAAGAGATGCTTGTGGTGCCCTAAACCTTCTTAAAATGGCTGGAGATGTCAAATCAACCTTTGTCACCAATTACACAGAACTGCAAGTTCCCTGGAGCCCCAACTGAAAAGATTATGTCGACGGGGACTTCAGCTCTGCAATGTCTTCACTCTTTTCAGAGCCCCTTTGTCAACTTTTATTGCAGGTGTCAGAAGCTCCTCGTGGGTCAGGCCAGGCAATTCACTTATTGGTTACCACGACACCTAGAGTGGAAGACAGCCAAGAGATAACCCAGCAGGAAGAAGAGCCTCAACCTCAGGCTCCGATATCTGTTGGTAAGACACCTCAAGACACCACGACACAGACACTGCGTCCTCCGAGGTGTAGAACCGTTAACCAGACAATGCTGGAACAGAGAAATAATCATCAACTGTCAATATTACATTTGACAGCCACATCCAAATCATTGATACATATTGTTAGTAACATCTTCAACAAACTCCAACAAATTCATCAAACCTGATTTCCGATGGGTAAATCCATGCTAACTAGGCCCAATTAGATCATGATTGTCCAAGTGTCTATTTATCACATCCTTTATAATAGATTCCAGCATTTCCCCTACCACTGATATAAGGCTAACAGGTCTGTGGTTCTTGCTTTGTCTCCCCCTCCCTTCTTAAATAGTAGGGTGACATTTGTTACTTTCCAATCTTCAGGAACCATTCCGGAATCTATGACATTTTGGAAGGTGATCACCAACGCATCCACCAAATCTACAGCAACCTCTCTCAACACTCTGGGATGCATAATATCAGGTCGTGGGGAGTTAGCAACTTTCAGTCCCATTAATTCTTCCAATGTCACCTTCTTACTTATACTAATTTCTTTCAACTCCCCATTCTCATTAGTCTCTTGGATCTCTATATCTGGAAGATTTGCTGTATCTCCATTAGTGAAAACAGCCACAAGATAATCATTTAGCTTCTCTGCCATTTCTCTATTCCCCATTATGAATTCTCCAGACTCTACCTGGAATGGATCCACATTTGTCTGGGCCAAATGTTTCCTTGTTCCGTACCTGTAGAATGCTTTTTTGTCTGTTTTTATGTTTTTTGCTACATTGCGTTCATATTCTATTCTCTCTTTCTTTATTAATTTCTTGGCCTTCCTTTGATATATTCTAACAATTTGCCAATCCTTCGGTTTACTACTATTTCTGGCAACTGTAAAAGCCTTTTCTTTCAATCTTGTACAATTCTTCCTTTGCCAGCCACGATTGACTGACCTTTTGTCGGATTTTGGGTCCTATAGGAATGTATAGGTGCTGTACGCTATGTAAGAGTTCTATGAAGATTATCCATTGCCCACACGCAGTCATCCCTTTTAATGTATTTTCGCAATTTACCTCAGCCAATTTGTCCCTCATGCCTTCATAATTTCCTTTGTTCAGCTTTAACACCCTGGCTTCAGGTCGGACTTCCTCACTTTCAAACATAATGTAAAATTCTATCAATTGTGATCCCTCATCCCTAAAGATTATTTTACAATTAGATTATTTTTTAAAAATAAATTTAGAGTGCCCAATTTTTTTTTCAATTCAGGGGCCAATCCACCTACCCTGCACATCTTTTTGGGTTGTGGGGGTGAGACCCACACCAACACGCGGAGAATGTACAAACTCTACATGGACACCGACCTTGGGCCGGGATCGAACCCAGGCCTCAGCGCTGTGAGGCAGCAGTGCTGATCACTGCGCCACCGTGCTGCCCTTACAACTAGATTATTAATTAGCCCTAACATGGAGCTGGGTACAGTACCACCCACAGAGTAATGTAGGAGAACACATGATTCGAGTCTAGAGGGCAGTGTTATACTGAAGCGAGACGTATGTAGAGGTAAGCATGAAGATAACTCCTGTCTTAGACTTTATACTGTATATATGTATACTGTTACTAGTAGCAAATAAACACTTGCTGTTAAACTATACAAGACTGGGCCGCATGGTGGCGCAATGGTTAGCACTGCTGCCTCTCACCGCCAAGGACCTGGGTTCAATCCTGGCCTTGGGTCACTGTGGAATTTGCACATTCTCCACATGTCTGCGTGGGTCACCACAGACCAGGGTGGATTGGCCACGCTAAATTGTCCCTTAATTGGAAAAACAAAGAATTGGATACTCTAAATTTATTTTTTAAAACTAAAGACTCCGAACCTTCTAATTAGACCTACCGAACAACATGCAACATTTTACAACATATCTCTCTAATTCTCTGTTACCCTCTATCTCTGTCTTACCCTGTTAGCCTCTATCTCTGATTTTCTGTTACTCTCTATTTCTGTTACCCTCCAGCTCAATTTCTCTGTTGCCCTCTATCTTTGAGTCCCTCTGTTGCCCTCTATCTCTGTCTTACCCTGTTACCCTCTATTATTGTTACTCTGTTAACCTCTATCTCTGTGCTTTTCTGTTATTCTCGATCTCTGTCTTATCCTGTTATCATCGACCTCTGTTACCATCTATCTCTGTGTCACCCTGTTACTCTCTCTGTCTGTGTTTCTGTTACCCTCCAACTTTGTGTTTCTCTGATAGTATCTAACTGTTCTTGCTGCTTTGTCTGCTACTCGAATGCAACTCTTGCTCTGAATCACCCAGCAGAGAGGGCCATGAAGCTGTTCCATTGGGAGATTAGACTTCAACCAAAAGAGAGAGCTAAGAACAGATGCAAGAAATAAAAATCTTACTCTGTGGAGCAAAGGTCCCTGAATTGCTGCCCCCACCTATTTTAGCAGAAGCATGAAACTATTTAAGATAAGCACAGTGAAACTGTACAGTGGAGAGACTGGCAGGAGAGTTGTTTCTATGTTAGCCCCACAGACCATTGACTCAGTATGAGACTGATAGTTTTTTATTGGGTGAAGCTATCAAGGGATAGAGGGAAAGGCAAGTAACTGAAGTTGAGAGGCAGATCAACCTCAATGTCATGGACTCAAGGGACTGAATGACCTGCTGTTACATTGTCATTTCAGTCTTTCCTTGGGCGGGATTCTCCAGTCTCCGATGCTGAAATCGTGTTCGGCGGTCGGCCGGAGAATCCCTGCTGGTGCCGAAATCGGGGGCAGTGCCGCTTTTGCGATGCTCTGCCCCCTCCAAAATGCCATCCTCGCAGAGTAGGCCGCAAGCCTTTTGGACGGCCTCAGGATGTCACCTGAGGCTCATCCCCGATGGGCCGAGTTCCCGACGGCATGGGTCACTCATGTTATTTTTTTCGGGAACCCGATGTGGCGGCTGCGGACTGAGTCCAGCGCCGCCATAGTCTTGGGGAGGAGCCAATACACGGGCAGTGGGGGCTTTGGCGAGGGCTGGGGGTGCTGTTGGGGGATGGCCCCAGGGTGGCGAGCCTGGCCAAAGGGGGGCACTATTTGGCAGGCCGGGTCTGAGCGCGGCCGGCGCCATGTCGCACGGCACGGCCACTACAGGCCGCCATCGTGCGCATGTGCAGGCACGGACCCGGCAGTTCTCCAGCCGTATCTGCAGCTAGAGCCGGGGGCTCTACATTGCGTGCCTGCTGGCCCCCCCTCCCCACCAGCTGGAGGATCGGTGGAGGTTTCGCGCCATTTTTACGGGACAATAAGCACTGGCGGGATTCTCCATCAGAGTGTTGATGCCGTTGTAAAAACTGGAGAGTTTAACAATGGCGCCATCGGACCGCTATGTGTAGCAATCCTCTGCCCTAGAGGAGGCCCGCACTGCACTGGAGTGACCCATACCACTCCAGCTGCCGATACCGGCATCAAATGGGCGCCCCGGGTCCGCGCATGCGCACTGCGACTGGCGCGCATGCCTCTTTCTCCGCGTTGGCCCCGACGCAACATGGCAGAGGGCTACAGGGGCCGGCGCGGAGCAAAATAGGCACCCACCACAAGAGGCTGGTCCACGAATTGGTAGGCCCCGATCGTGGACCAGGCCACGATGGAGGCCCGCCCCTGGGGCCGGACCCCAGCAGGCCGCCCCAGACAGGATGGACGCCGAGGTCTTGCCGGGTAAGACCAGATGCGAACGGCGCCGGAGGGACTCAGGCTTTTTTGGGCGGCCACTCAGCCTATCCCAGGCGGAGAATTGCTGGGGGGAGGGCGTGTAGAGCGGCCCCCCACCCGGTGCCGCGCCGGTCCACCGTCGGGACGGCGTCGTGCCCGGCCTGCCGATTCTCTGACCCGCCGTGGGCTAAGAGAATCCCGCCCACTTAGTCTCAAAATCGGAGAATCCAGCCATTTGTCTCAATAACGAGTGAGGGTCAGACAAATGTATGACCACTAGGTGGAGATAGATGGTTACCTGTGAATGGCTGAGAGTGTGTCTGTGAGGAATCACAAAATAATTGCAGCATTCAGCATAGGAAGGCTATTCGGCCCCTTCTTGTTCATGCACCAATTCTTTGAAAGAGCTGTCCAATTAGCCCTACACTCCCACACTCTGCCCATATTTCACTTGCAAATTTCTCCTTTCCAATATTTATCCAATTCCCTTTCAAAGGTTACTATTGAATCATCGTTTCAGACAATGTATTCCAGATCGGGCAGGATTCTCCAGTCTGTCTGGCGTATGTTCCTCAGCGGGTGCATCCTTGCCGGCAGTGGGATTCTCCGATCTCGCCACCCGCCAATGGGATTTCCCATTGTGTCCACCCCACGCCGTTGGGAAACCCGCAGGTGTGGGTGCGCTACCGGCGGAACGGAGAATCCCGCACCATAACCTTTGTACATACGAGGGGAGTCCACACCGACTTGAGCAGAAGAAGAAAGATTTATTTACAAGGCTTTAGGTACATGTCTCCCAGTGACACCCAACCGGGGAAGGACACTTGGGAATGCCGGCTGACATACAACGCGGGGAAACGCGTATTCCGCAAAGGACTCTGTGAATCCAATTGGCCCATCCCAAAGTTCCATACAGGTACATCTTATGACAATAATAACTTGCTGAATTAAAAAATAAATTCCTCATGCAGTCTCTGGTTCGTTTGCTCATTGCCATAGGTCTGTGTTCTCTGGTTACCAACCCCCCTGTTACTGGAAACAGCTTCGATTTTGAAGACTTGTATCAAATCTTCCTTGTACACAGGACTGACAGGAATCATCCAACTTTGTGAAATGAAGAGCCTGTTTGCTTACCAATTGGCCATGAGGATAGGCGCATTGGCCAACCAATCGTGGGAGGAGTGGGGCGGGGCGACAGGAAGCCATGTGATGACATCTCTAGGAATATGTCCAACCAGAGTTGGAAAGGCCGACAACTATAGCCCAATATGTTATTTGGAACTTGTCCCTTGTATGGAATTAAAGAGGGGCAGGGTCCTAGGTCATTGGGCGATTCATGCGCTGCTGTAATTGTGGTATTAAGACTGCATCAGTTGACTATCCCATCGTCTTTGCCCACAGAGGGCTTCAGAACATTTTCTGTCACAAACCAGCTCATAAATTCTTTTGAAATTCTGTAACACTGTTGGAGGTGCTGGTTGCCGCATCAGATGTTCAACTGTCTGCCTGTTCAGATTGATATAAAATAGCACATGGCACTATTCAAGGATGACCAGGGAATTCTCCTGGTGTCCTGACCAAACTATCCCCTCTGACCTAACACAACCAGAAACAGATGGACTGGGCATTTATCTTTCTGTCGCTTGTGGGAGATTGTTGTGCATTGATTGGTTGCTGCTGCATGGCTTACACAAATATCACCACACCTCACAAAATCATTCGTTGACTGTTAAGCACTTGGGTTTGTTTTGAAGGTATGAACTGATGCTCTAAGAATTGTGTTTCTGTGGTGCCACTCACAATCCCAATGTTCTTTCAATCCAATTCATTATGTTTGAAATGTAGCCACTGTTGTAATGTAGGAAACAGAGCAGCCAATTTGCATACAGCAAGTTCCCAGAAACAGCAATTAGATAACAGTAAGGTAATCGGCTAAGGTGATGTTGGCCGAGAGAATAAATGTTGACCAGGACGCTGTGGAGAATTATGCTCTTTGAAATAGTGCAGTTGGATCTCTCACATCCACTTGAGAGGACAGATGTGTTGGCCTAGGCCTTGTGTTCAAATCTTTGAAGGGAAACTTGAACCTATGATGCCCTGACCAAGAAGGTTTTTATAAATGAATTTACCGGATGTGACATTGCCAGCGGTTATTGTCCATTCTTAATTGCCCTTAAGAAGGTGGCGGTGAACTGCCTTCTTGAACCGTTGCAGCCCCTGTGATGTAGGCACACCCACAGTGCTGTTAGGGAGGGAGTTCCAGAATGGTGACCAAGTGTCAGTGAAAGAACAGAGATATAGGGCGCGATTCTCCGCTCCTCACGCCAGGTAGGAGAATCGCGGGAGGGCCGGGCAACTCACGACACGCCCCCCTGGCGTTCCCCGCGATTCTCCCACCCCCGCTCGGAAGAATCGTTTTTCACGGCGACCGGCGATTCGCCGACCCGGATGGGCCGAGCGCCCTGCCATTCGTGACCGGTTCACGACGGCGGCGTTGTTTTGACGCTTGTGGGGGGCGGAGAGGGGAGTGAGCACCACGCCCATGCTTGGGAGGGGACTGGCCCGTGATCGTCGGGCCAGCGTCTCAAGGGGACGCACTCTTTCCCGTCCGCCGCCCCGCAAGATCAAGCCGCCACGTCCTGCAGGGCGGCAGAGGGGAAGACGGCAACCGCGCATGCGCAGGTTGGCACCGGCCAACCTGTGCATGTGTGGCTGACGTCATTAGGCGCGCCGGCCGCGTCATTCTCGGCGCGCCGGGCCTTGACGCCAGCAACAAGGCCCGGCGGACGAGAATAACAGAGCGCCGCTCCTAGCCCCCCGGGTGGGGGTGAATAAGGTGAGAGGAGCGGCCTCCGAGGCCGTCCTGAAACTCGCCTGAGTTCACGATGGCCTTCTCGATTTTCAACGGGAGCGGAGAATTCCGCCCATAGTTCCAAGTCAGGACGATGAGTGGCTTGGAGGGGAACGTATAGGTGGTGATGGTGTTCCCATATATCCGCTGCCTTTGTCTTTCCAGATAGGTTGTGGATTTGGAAGGTGTTGCCTGAGGAGCTTTGCTGAATTCCTGCAGTAAATCTTGTATGTGGCTGCCACTGTTCACTGGTGGTGGAGGCAGTGAATGTTTCTGGAAGAGGAGCAATCAAGCAGGCTGCTGTGATCTGTATGGTGACAAGCTTCTTAACACAGACTGTTATCATTAAGAAACAACTTGGGCGGGATTCTCCCCTAACCGGTGGGGCGGGCCGTACCGGCGCCAAGGAGTGGCGTGAACCACTCCAGCGTCGGGCCGCCCAGAAGGTGCGGAATCCTCTGCACCTTCAGGGGCCAGGTCGGCCCTGGCGGGGTGGGCGCCATGCCAGCCACCGTCGAAGGGCTTGCCCGCGCAACCGGCGCCGAAGGGCCTCCGCTGGCTGGCGCGAGTTGGCGAATGCGCGGGAGCACCAGCGTGTGCTGGCGTCATCCCAGCACATGCGCAGGAGGATTTTTCTCCGCGTCGGCCATGGCGGACCGTTACAGCGGCCGGCGCGGAGGAAAAGAGTGCTCCCATGGCACAGGAAGGCCCGCGGATTGGGGGGCCCCGATCGTGGGCCAAGCCACCGTGGGGGCCCCTTCCGGGGCCAAATCCCTCCGCACCACCCCAAGGACTCCGCAAGCCGCCCGCAGAGCCAGGTCCCGCCGGTAAGGACCTGGTCTAATTTACGCTGGCGGGACCGGCTGAAAATGGGCGGCCACTCGGCCCATCGTAGGGCGGAGAATCGCCGGTGGGGGGGCCACTGCCAACTGCCCCCGACCGGCACGGCGCGATTCCCGTCCCTGCCAAAAAACTGGCGCCGGAGAATCCCGCCCCTTGTATTTATATAATCCCTTACACAAACTCAGGATGCCCCACGACGAAGATACTTCCCATCAGTGCTCACCGATCAAGAACAGTAACTTGATCAATGTTTACTACCTCCCCGCCGCCGACCCTCCCTCCCACCTTCCTAACCCAGTGGGAAAGTAGCTGCACCAAATTAATCCGTCACTGATGGGAAATAAAATTGTGCAACTTGACCATTAAATATTGCTTGAAGATAAGGAATCAGGGCCTCACGGTAGCATGGTGGTTAGCATCAATGCTTCACAGCTCCAGGGTTCCAGGTTCGATTCCCGGCTGGGTCACTGTCTGTGTGGAGTCTGCACGTCCTCCCCGTGTGTGCGTGGGTTTTCTCCGGGTGCTCCGGTTTCCTCCCACAGTCCAAAGATGTGCGGGTTAGGTGGATTGGCCATGCTAAATTGCCCGTAGTGTAAGGTTAATGGGGGGATTGTTGGGTTACGGGTATACGGGTTACGTGGGTTTAAGTAGGGTGATCATTGCTCGGCACAACATCGAGGGCCGAAGGGCCTGTTCTGTGCTGTACTGTTCTATGTTCTATAAGCTTTTAAACTGAAAACTGGAAGATGTCTGCTTAATAATAATAATCTTGAATGGTGTCTGTTCAAGATGTTGTGTGGTACAAGGAAAAGGGCCATTAGTCACAGCAGAATGCTTGAGATAAACCTGTGGGACTGTGCACGGAAATCCAATCCATCAAACCATTTCCTCATTATTCCCGTAGGATAAAACTCCAGATCCAGGCAAAACACTTCATCATTTATGAGTTTGCTGTGACAGTGATGCAAAAGTAACAGAGTGGAAGTCAAACTTTTCTATTTGATAAAAAGAGTGCAGTACAGGGAGATGGAAATGGTCAGTCTCTGAGGCTCTGCCATTATTTTAGGTATTTGTGATGGCAGCACGTGGCGCAGTGGGTTAGCCCTGCTGCCTCACGGCGTTGAGGTCCCAGGTTCGATCCTGGCTCTGGGTCACTGTCCATGTGGACTTTGCACATTCTCCCCATGTCTGCGTGGGTTTCGCACCCACAACCCAAAGATTTGTAGGCTAGGTGGATTGGCCATGCTAAATTGCCCCTTAATTGGAAAAAATTAATTGGGTACTTTAAATTTATTTAACATTTTTTTTTTAGGTATTTGTTAAATTAAACGAGGATGAAACTGTGTGAGGAAATAAATAACAGATGCTAATTTGTGGAAGCTGAGGTTACAGAATGTTGGAGCTCTAACTGATTACATGGGTTACAAACCGTTTCTCTGTCAGATTATTGTTCAAAAATCCAGTCTGACTCATTGGCTCTGTGGTGAATGTATTCACCATAATACATGCATGATACCATGACCTGTGACCAATGACCTGGAAGTGGTGATATGAACTGTACTGTAACCCCGGTATGGCTCCGCCCACACCGGGGTATATATAGGCCGCCCTCTTGTGGGCGGCATTCATCTGTACTACTGACTCTGGCTAGGCACGTTCATGACTAATAAAGCCTTATGTTCACTCGCGCTCTTTGCCTCTTGGTGAATTGAAGGTATATCGATTTATTAGTCATCGACACTATGGAAGCCGCTCTGAAGCCAGACAGGCTCGAACTCGACGCCCGCGCGTCCGAGGCCAAGGAAATATTCAAACATTGGCTCCGATGCTTTGAGGCCTACATCAACTCCTCTACAACGCCTCCCTCAGGGACTCTCAAGCTGTGACTCCTCCACACCCGGGTGAGCCATCGAATCTCTGCAATGATTGAGAAAGCGGCCACGTACGAGGCGGCGGTCGCAACTCTCAAGGCACACTTCGTGAAGCCCGTAAATGAGATGTTCACCAGACACCTCCTCACTACTCGCCGTCAACATGCTGGAGAATCGCTGGACGAGTATCTCGAAACCCTGACCCTACTCGCGAGGAACTGCAGCTATCGAGATTTGACGGCGGAGGAACATATGAACTCACAGATCCAGGACATCTACGTGGCGGGTGTCTGCTTGAACTATAACACCGACCGACATGTGCGACTCATGGGGGCCGCTATCTTGGCCGCCGGCCCCGGTACCAACCAACACGTGCAACCGATGGAGGTGGCCATCTTGGTTGCCATCTTCGCCCCTGCCTGACACGTGCGACTCATGGGGGCTGCCATCTTGAGACTCCACCGACCACACAGACTATCCGTAGCTGGGCGCAGTCACACTCGACCAGTCGCAGCCAAAACAGCTGACGAACTCCTTGATGGTCCTCCGGGTCAACGGGCACGAGACCCCTGCCTTTTCGACTCCGGGAGCACGGAGAGCTTTGTGCACCTTGACACGGTAAGGCGCTGCTCCCTCCACACCTACCCAACCTCCCAAATAATATCCCTTGCTTCCGGGTCCCATTCGGTTCAGATTCGGGGGTACTGTATCGTCAATCTCGCTATGCGGGGCGCAGAGTACGCTAGTTTTAAGCTCTACGTCCTCCCCCACCTCTGCGCCCCCCTACTGCTCAGATTGGACTTTCAATGTAACCACCGAAGCCTGACCCTACTGTTCGGCGGACCCTTGCCCCCACCTCATGGTGTGCAGCCTCGCAACCCTCAAGGTCTCCCCCCTTCACTCTTTGCGAACCTCACTCCTAACTGTAAGCCCATCGCCACCAGGAGCAGATGGCACAGTTCGCTGGGCATGACGTTTATCAAGTCGGAAGTTCAGCGACTGTTGAGTGAAGGGATCATTGAGGCCAGCAACAGTCCCTGGAGAGCGCAAGTGGTGGTCGTCCTGACGGGAGAAAAGAATCGGATGGTTGTGGACTACAGCCAGACAATTAACCGATTCACACAACTCGATGTGTACCCCTCCCCCGCATAGCAGAGATGGTCAACCAGATCGCGCAGTACTGTGTGTTCTCCATGGTCGATCTGAGGTCGGCCTACCACCAGCTCCCAATCCGCCCGGAAGAGCGCCATTACACTGCTTTCGAGGCAGCCGGCCGGCTCTTCCACTTCCTCAGAGTCCCCTTCGGCATCACAAACGGAGTCTCGGTCTTTCAGAGAACAATGGACCGAATGGTGGACCAGGACCAGTACGGTTTGCGGGTTACATACCCGTATTTGCACAATGTGACCATCTGCGGCCATGACCAGCAGGACCGTGACGCCAACCTCCAGAGGTTCCTCTAGGCCGCCCAATCCCTCAATCTCACAAACAACAAAGAAAAATGCGTCTTCCGTACTACCTGACTAGCCATCCTCGGCTATGTTGTAGAGAACGGAGTCCGAGGGCCTGATCCCGACCGTATACGCCTTCTCACAGAACACCCCCCTCCCCACAGCCTCAAATCCCTAAATCGATGCCTGGGCTGTTCTACTACGCCCAATGGGTCCCCAACTGTGCGGACAAAGCCCACCCACTAATTCAAACAACCACTTTTCCCCTGATGGATGAGGCCCATGTGGCCTTCAGCCTCATCAAGGCCGATATCATCAAGGCCGCAATGCACGCGGTGGATGAATCCATCCCTTTTCAGGTAGAGAGCGACGCGTCAGACGTCGCACTGGCCTCCACACTCAACCAGGTGGGCAGGTCAGTAGCATTTTTCTCTAGGGCCCTCCACACTTCTGAAATTCGACACCCCTCGGTCGAGAAGGAAGCACAAGCCATAGTGGAAGCCGTACGGCACTGGAGGCACTACCTAGCCAGTAGGAGGTTCACCCTCGTCACTGACCAACCATCGGTAGCCTTCATGTTTGACAACGCACAACGGGGCAAAATAAAAAATGATAATATCTTGAGGTGAAGGATTGAACTCTCCACCTACAACTACGATATCAAGTATCGTCCTGGGAAGCTCAACGAGCCCCCAGTTGCCCTGTCCTACGGCACATGCGCCAACGCGCAAGATGACCGACTTCGGGCTATCCTCAATGACCTCTGCCACCCGGGGGATCACCCGGCTTACCCACTTCATTAAGGCCAGCAATCTGCCCTTCTCCTCCGAGGAGGTCAAGGCCATGACCAGAGTCTGCCAAGTCTGCGCAGAGTGCAAACCGCACTTCTGCCGGCCAGGTAAGGCCCACCTGGTAAAGGCCTCCCGGCTTTTTGAGCGCCTAAGCATTGACTTCAAAGGGCCCCTCCCCTCCACCAACTGGAATATATACTTTCTCACCATCATTGATGAGTACTCCTGCTTCCCCTTCGCCGTCCCCTGCCCCAACATGACCTCAGCCTCCGTAATAAAGGCACTGCACAGCATCTTCACACCGTTCGGTTTCCCTGCCTACGTCCACAGTGACCGGGGCACATCGTTCATGGGCAATGAGCTGCGTCAGTACCTGCTCAACATAGGCATCGCCTCGAGCAGGACTATGAGCTATAACCCGCAGGGAAACGGGCAGGTGGAGAGAGAGAACGCGACGGTATGGAAGGCCGTTCTTCTGGCCCTTAGGTCTAGAAGTCTCCCAATCCCCTGCTGGCAGGAGGTCCTCCCTGACGCCCTCCACTCCATCAGATCGCACCTCTGCACGGCCACGAACGAGACTCTCACGATCGTTTGTTTATCTTCCCCAGGAAGTCCATCTCTGGGTACTCGCTTCAGTCTTGGCTGAAAACTCCGGGACCAGTCCTTCTCCGGAGGCACATAAGGTGCCATTAGACCGACCCCCTGGTTGAGAGGACCCAGCTGCTCCACACTAACCCCCCGTATGCTTACATTGCGCCACCAGGACGGACGGCTAGATACGGTCTCCCTACGGGACCTGCCGCCAGCTGGTTCCCCCGCCAACGCGCCCCCCCCCCCCCCCCCCCCGCCGACATCCCCCCCCCCCCGCTGCCCGCCGCCACTCACGGCGCCCCATATGCTCCCTGGGTCTCCTGTATTGTCCCGCGCCAACACTGCCGCCACCCATTACCCCCCTACCCTAGCCCCGCACCCCAGCCGTCTCCAACACCCTGGACTGAGGCTTAAGCTCCAGACCAAATGCCTCTGTAATCACCACCTGCGACAACTGTGCTGCCGCACCGCCAGAGCTGCGGAGGTCGAAGAGAATGATCCGGCCTCGAGATAGACTGAACATGTAATGTCACCCCCACTGGACTTGATTTTTTTAACAGGGGGTGAATGTGGTGAATGTATTCACCATAATGCATGCATGATACCATAATCTGGGACCTATGACCTGGAAGTAGTGATATGAACTGCTTCCAGGTACTGTACTGTAACCCCGGTATGGCTCCGCCTCTGGCTCCGCCCACACCGGGGCATATATAGGCCGGCCTCTTGTGGGCGGCATTCATTTGTACTACTGACTCTGGCGAGGCAAGTTCATGACTAATAAAGCCTTATGTTCACTCGCGCTCTCTGCCTCTTGGTGAATTGAAGATATATCAGGCTTTAAATGCAGATCTCTTCCAAATAATGGAACAATCCCACTTGTCCCCCTTCAAATTGTGGGGAACGCTCTTCCAGGCCCCTTTCCAAATATTGGAGGTGAAATTTGTAAATAAAAATCATTCTCCGTTTGTGTAATGTTGACTTGTGTTTGGTTGGGTGAGGTAATCGCATGAAATGGCTCATCTATCAGCAGCTCATGAGATTCAAGTGTTACTGTGACAGGGAGGTTTGCTGTGAGCGACTGATCAGATGCCTCCAGAAAACCGCTGCAACTTCCCAGGTTCTGTTGCTGTTCCTGTCACATCTGGTGACTAATCCGTGTCCGTGTGGAGTTTGCACTTTCTCCCCATGTCTGTTTGAGTTTTGTCCGGGTGCTCTGGTTTCCTCCCACAGTCCAAAGATGTGCAGGTAAGGTGGATTGGCTATGCTAAATTGCCCCTTAGTGTCCAAAAGCATAGGTTGGCTTACTGGGTTGCGGGGACAGAGTGGAGGTGTGGGCATAAGTAGGGTGCTCTTTCCAAGAGCCAGTGCAGACTTGATGGGCCTCCTATGTTGCTCGTTATGCTTTTCCTTAATTTGCTCTGTTTTAATTACCTTTGCTCAAGAGTCACCAGGTATCTTTCTGATACCATCACAAGGTTCAAAGCCGAATACTGATCAATGACTCTATACACCAGTTAGTAAGTTTGAAATCAATGCACATTTATTTACACACAGTCAATTATTACTCATGCACAAATTCTACTCACTAAACTACAACTACTACTAAAATCCTATACTTAGCTTTGGGCGCCCACTCAGTCAGAGGAACAATGGCCGTTGTCCGGTTCTGACACTGCTGGCTTCGAACTGGTATAGAATAGTAGCTAGGAGCGTCTATCTCGTAGCGTCCGTTGACCTTAGACTTACTTGGCTGGTGCTTGGCGGCCTCTCGTCACTGAGAGCCAAAGGCCAAGGTGAAGATGGAGAAAATAAGAGAGCGCTCTGACCTTGGGGACTCTGTTTTATAGCCCCCCGGGTTTTGCGCCCTTCTGGGCGGACCCTGGACTTGGTCCCAATTAATTGGACCATGTCCCAATCGTTTGTATCGATTCTCTCCAATAACGGGGTCGTTCCCCGATCGTTGGGCGGGCTCTAGGTAACCGTTGGCCTGCCTTTGTTTTAGCCTCCACTGGCGCCGGGGAGTCTGTCCTGGTACCGATTGTTTAAATGTTTCTTTTTGTCCCCGGAGATAGCTCATTACTATGCTAATGGCTTGTAGTTTCAGTTCTGTCTGGGTTCTGCAAGTCCTAATACACAGGAAACCTTGTACCTGCTTGTTTTTCTAGTGCTGTCCATTTTTCCCTGCACTCTTTGCGAGTATCCATTTTGGAATTGGGGCATGGCCACTTCAGGTGGCTACACCTTCTGCACTGTAAATTGTATGATTCTTTGATTCTAATAGTGTCCTCTCCTGGTTCTGCTTGAGGCGTCTCATCGACAAGAATTTTTAGCATGCAAGTCAAATTTCAGATCAATTGTTTCACAATGCACTCATTTTTTTTATTTTGGAGTACCCAATTGATTTCTTTTCCAATTAAGGGTCAATTTAGCACAGCCAATCCACCTATCCTGCACATCTTTGGGTTGTGGGGGTGAGAGCCACGCAGTCACAGGGAGAACGTGCAACCTCCACACGGACAGTGACCCAAGGCCGGGATCGAAATGGCTCCTCGGCGCCGTGAGGGAGCAGTGCTAACCCACTGCACCACCGTGCCGCCCCTTCACAATGCAATAATAACCTATGATGTGCTCTGCAAATAAATTAGAAAGAAAGAATGTGCATTTACATAGTGCCTTTGAAAAGAAAGAAAGATGGAGGGATCTCAAGACCTCGCAAAGTGCTTTACAACCAATTAAGTACAAGTTTCACTATTGTAATGAAGGAAATGTGACAGTTATGATCTGCAATCTCCCACTGCAAGCACCAACCCAATAAAGGCACACTTAATCTGTTCTTTTTCATTGTTTCTGGTTAAGGGATAAATATTGGTCTAGTACACTGGAGAGGACTTGGTAGATATAAACACATTGTTACAGTACATTTAAAAAAAAAAAATTTAGATTACCCAATTATTTTTTCCAATTAAGGGGCAATTTAGCGTAGCCAATCCACCTACCCTGCACATTTTTGGGTTGTGGGGGCGAAACCCACGCAGACACGGGGAGAATGTGCAAACTCCACACGGACAGTGATCCAGAGCCGGGATCGAACCTGGGACCTCAGCGCCGTGAGGCGGTTGTGCTAACCACTAGGCCACCGTGCTGCCCTTTGTTACAGTACATTGAACATCCGCCTGAGATATACTTTAGTGTCAGTACCTCAGACTGTAGTCCCTCAATACTGTGCAGCACTCATCAGCCTAGATTAGGTGCTCATGTCTTTTTGGAGTAGGATTTGAACGCGCAATCTTTTTTATCCAATTAAGGGGCAATTTAGCGTGGCCAACCCACCTATCTTGCACATCCTCGGGTTGTGGGGGGTCAGACCCATGCAGACACGGGGAGAATGTGCAAACCCCACAAGGACAGTGACACGGGGCCGGAATCAAACCCGGATTCTCGGCACCCTGAGGCAACAGTGCTGTCCACTCTGCCACCGTGCCGCCCTGAACGCACAATCTTCACGCAGAGGTGAAGGTGCCAACCACCAAACCACAGCCAACACTGGGCAGAAAGTATTTGGTAGTATTTGCTCCAAAATTGAATTTTCTTTCATTTTTAAAAATTTGTGGTAGCTCTTTGGGGAAGAACATATGCAGAAGCTGCATAATGAGGTCTAATCGCTTTAGAATTGGAGTAGCAGTTAATGTACCAGCATCATGGCAGTAGAATAGTGATAATTATGGGTAATTTGATTTGTTGCCTACTGATCCTAGAAGGAAGCATCACCTTTAGTTGAGACAAATTAAACTATGTGAGTTTAGATTAGGATCTCAGTATAACTGCTGAAGGAGGAGATTCAGGCTCCTTCCAGGAAAGATGATTCAACAGCCTTTGGCCTCTGTTCTCTCGAAAAAACGATGTGAAGTGGCTTAAAGTGGTTGCTTATCAGCAAGGCCACTAATTTGTAATGTTAGCGGAAAATTGGATGGAATTTATTGAGTCTTTTTCACCTAGAGTTTACTCAAGTGGAGAGGACTGCACGCTGTCGCTGTCTCACCGACTGAGGAAAGTCTTGACTATTTGTTTTTATTGCTTGAATACATCCTGTACCAGTCAGCACCAGGCCAGTGACCGGGAACTGCTTCCAGCAACATATGGGAATCCTCCTGATCTGAGAGTTTCCCTTGGGGGTTGGGGGAAGGGTACAGAAATAGGGTTGTGGAGGTTGGGCCATAGACATTCTGGAAGACAATAGATTGGCACCAGGACTTATGGAAGGGCAGGATGGAGTCCTTAAGTGTTATTACAATAAGACAAACAGGAACTGGGGTGGGCCCTGGTGAAATCTGGGGCTGGATTCTCCAAAAAAAGGGGCTATGTCCCCACGCCGGAGTAAAAACACTGGCGATCTACTCCAGACTTTTCTTAGAAAAATAAAGAGCTATTCACCTACCTGCAGGGGACTGGCAGGGCCCCGGAGAATCGCCTGTGCGCAATTTATGCGGCGTGACTGGGGGGCCATTGCCAGAGGCTCTCCCAGCGATGCTCCGGTCCTGACCGGCCAAATTCCCGATGGCCTGGTTCTAACCACGTCTGACCAGTCGGGACACTCACATGGTGGCTGTGGACTCAGTCCGCGGCAGCCCTGGTTGGGGGGGGGGATCAAGTACAGGGGTGGCCTGATGGGTGGCTGGGGCAGTGATCGGTCATTGGCACCTTGTTTGTTGGTCCAGGTGCGCAGTCTGAATCCGCCATTGCGTGCAGCTCAGTCGCCAGAGGCCGCCGCCGTGTGCATGCGCGGACTCGGAACCGGAGGTGCGGGGGCCGTATCTGCAGCCAAAGTTGCAAGAAGCTCTCGGGCCCTGCCAGCTCCCTGCAGGTAGGTGGACAGCTGTATATTTTTCTAAGGAATGTCTGGAGTCGAGCGCCAGCATTTTTACGCCGATGTGGGGACATAGCTGTATTTTTGGAGAATCCAGCCTCTTATGTCCTCTTCACAACATACTTTCCTACCTAACTTTGTGTCATCTGCAGTTTAGCTATTCTGCTTTTTCTCACCTCATCTAAGTCATTGATGTAAATTGTAAAAGGTTGAGGCCCCAGCACCGACCCATGTGGGACTCCACTTGTCACATCCTGCCAATCAGAAAACGACTCATTTATGCATATTCCCTGTTTTCTGAAAGCCAGCCCCCAATTTTTTTATTCATGCTAATATGTTACCCCGTAGAGTAGACCATAACATTTTATTTTTCACAATAAGTTTTAATGTGGCACCTTATCAAATGCCTTCTTGAAATCCAAGTACAGTATGTCAACAGGCTCCCCTTATCCACAATGCATTTTGCTTCTTCAATAAACTTCAATATATTGATTAAACACAATTTTCCTTTTGCAAACCATACTGTATCGTCCCGATTACCTTGAGCTTTTCAAAGTGTCTATCTATAACCTCCTAATGATTGTTTCTCACACTGTCCCATGACAGACATCAAGCTAATTGGCCTATATTTTCCTGTTTTCTGCCTCCCCCCTTCTTGTACAGAAGGGCTACATTTGCTACTTTCCAGTGCGATGGAATCTTGCAAATTTGGAAAATTTACACCAATACATTTACAACCTGATTAACCACTTCTCTTTTTTTTAAATAAATTTAGAGTACCCAATTATATTTTTTTCCAATTAAAGGGGCAATTTAGCATGGCCAATATACCTACCCTGCACATCTTTGGGTTGTGGGGGCGAAACCCATGCAGACACGGGGAGAATGTGCAAACTCCACACGGACAGTGACCCGGGGCCGGGATTCGAACCCAGGTCCTCAGCGCCGTGAGGCAGCAGTGCTAACCACCGCGACACTATGCTGACCCTGTTCTGTATATTCTAACCAAACATCTGACCTTCCACTCATCTTTGCTCAGTTATATGCTTTTTCCTTAAGTTTGATGCTTTTCTTAACTTCTTTATTTATCCAGGGATGGTGGGTCCTCCACTTAGAATTCTTCTTTATTGTAGGAATATACGCATTCTGAGTATTCTGAAATATTCCTCTAAATGTCTGTCACTGCTTCTCTATTGATCTATCCTGAGCCTCGTGTCCCAGTTCACGATTTCATGCAAACATAGTTACCGCTATTTAAGTTTAAATACTAGTCTTAGAACCATTCTTCAGCCTTTCAAGCTGGATGTAAAATTCAATTATATTGTGGTTGCAGCCTTTACTCTGAGCTCGTCAATTAATCCTGTCATGTTACACAATACCAAATCTGAAACAACCCACTCTCTGTTTGGTTCCAGAGTGTGCTGTTCTAAGAAACTGTCTGAAAAGTATTCTATGAACTCCTCATCCAGACTACTACTACCAATCTTATTTTTACAGTTTATATTTTTCTGGTTCGAAATCACCCATGATTATTGCTGTCATTGAACACAACCACCCAATATTTATGCTTATATACTCTGTTCTATATTCTGGTTACTGTTTGGGGGTCTGTAGACCACTCCAACGAGTGACTTCATTCTGTTATGGGCCAGGACTTAGAAACTCCAAAGTGTAGATACAAACATAGATACATAGAAGATAGGAGCAGGAGTAGGCTTTTGGCACTTCAAGCTTGCTCCGCCATTTATAATGATCATGGCTGATCATCCAACTCAATAGCCTAATGCTGCTTTCTCTCCACAACCTATGATCCCATTCGCCCCAAGTGCTATAACTAGCCGCCTCTTAAATATATTCAAAGCTTTAGCATCAACTACTTCCTGTGGTAATGAATTCCACAGGCTCACCACTCTTTGCATGAAGAAATGTCTCCTCATTTCTGTCCGTAATATTTCACCCTGAATCCTCAGACTGTGACCCCTGGTTCTGGACACACCCACCATCGGTAACATCTTCCCTGCATCTACCGTGTCTAGTCCTGTTAGAATTTTATAAGTCTCTATGAGATCACCCTTCATTCTTCTGAACTCCAGCGAGAACAATCCCAACCTAGTCAGTTTCTCCTCATATGACAGTCCCACCATCCCAGGAATCAGTCTGGTAAACATTCGCTGCATTCCCTCAAGAGCAAGAACATCCTTCCTCAGAAAAGGAGACCAAAACTGTGCACAATATTCTAGATGTGGCCTCACCAAGGCCCTGTATAATTGCAACGACACATCCCTGATCCTGTACTCGAAACCTCTCGCAATGAAGGCCAACATACCATTTGCCTTCTTTACTGCCTGCTGCACCTTCTAGCAACTGGTGCACAAGGACACACAGGTCCTTCTGCACACTCCCCTCTCCCAATTTACAACCATTCAGGTAGTAATCTGCCTTCCTGTTTTTGCTTCCAAATCAAATAACCTCACACTTATCCAAATTATACTGCATCTGCCATTGATTTGCCCACTCACCCAACCTGTCCAGATCATGCTGTAGGATCTCTGCATCCTCGTCACAGTTCACCCTCCCACCCAACTTGGTTTCATCCGCAAACCTTGCGATGTTACGTTTTGCTGCCTCATCCAAATCATTAATATACATTGTGAATAGCTGGGGTCCCAGCACCGATCCCTGTGGTACCCCACTAGTTACTGCCTGCCAATTTGAAAAGGACCCATTAATTCCTAATCTTTGTTTCCTCTCTGCCAACCAGTTTTCTGTCCACCTCAATACACATCCCCCAATCCCATGCGCTTTAATCTTGCACAATAAGCTCTTATGCGGGACTTTGGCAAATGCCTTCTGAAAATCCAAATATACCACATTGACTGGCTCCCCCTTGTCAACTGTAATAGTTACATCTTCAAAAATTTCCAACAGATTTGTCAAGCATGAAAATCGGGAAATAGGCGCCGTAACTGCTGAGGGAGAGAAAGGATGCAGGACATTTTCCCCGAGGCATGACCGTGGATTGCCGGTCCTGCCACTGGCATGGCTGGCTGTGCGGAGGACGGAGGGGGGGCACCGGCCATGGCTTAGGGCGGGGTGGGGGGGTCGTGTGAGGCAACCAGGGGATGGTCCGTGGGGTTGGAGTGACCCCGGGGGTCCAGGCATGGACCACCATTGACGCGGTCTGGAAGGCAGCCGTCTTGTTGCACACCCCACTGTGGCCCGTAGTTGCACAGAGTGACACCGGCCATATGGGTGCCCCCACACCACCACCCCCGCATTCCACCCCCTCCTCTACCCCACCAAATCCCCCCCAACAACCGGGTGTCAACCGCCAGCGGGGCATCACGTGGCCCATCCAAAGGGGATGCCCACACTCACCCGTACAGGAGTATAGAGTCATGGATGTTTACAGCACGGAAACAGCCCCTCCGTCCCAGCTTGTCCATGCCGCCCAGTTTCTATCACTGAGCTAGTCCCACTTGCCCGCATTTAGCCCATATCCCTCTATACCCACCCTGCCTATGTAACTGTCCAACTGCTTTTTAAAGGACAAAATTGGACCCGCCTCTACCACTGCCTCTGGCAACACGTTCCAGATTCTCACCACCCTCTGTGTGAAGAGAATTTCCCTCTGGTCCCTTTTGTATCTCTCCCCTCTCATCTTCAACCTATGCCCTCTAGTTCTAGACTCCTCTACCTTTGGGAAAAGATGTCAACTAACTACCTTATCGATGCTCCTCATTATTTTATAGATCTCTATAAGATCATCCCTGAGCCTCCTGCGCTCCAGGGAAAAAATCCCAGCCTATCCAGCCTCTCATAATTCAGACCATCAAGTCCTGGTAGCATCCTCATAAATCTCTTCTACACTCTTTCTAGTTTAACAATATCCTTCCTATAATAGGGTGACCAGAACTGAACACAGTATTCCATGTGTGGTCTTGTCAATGCGCGCAGTATATGGAACAAGGTAAATGAGCTTGTTACGCACATTGAAATTGGCGGTACAATGTTGTGGGCATCACAGAGACATGGTTGCAAGGGGATCAGGGGTGGGAACTAAATATAAAAGGATATGTGTCCTATCGAAAGGGCAGACAGATGGGCAAAGGGGGCGGGGTTGCATTGTTAGTAAGGAATGAAGTTCAACAATAGCAAGGAGCGATATAGAATCAGAAGGCATAGAATCTCTGTAGGTAGAGTTGAGGAATCGCAAAGGTTAAAAAGACCCTGATAGGAATTATGTACAGGCCCCCTAGCAGTAATCAGGATGTGGGGTAGAAAATAAATCAGGAGATAGAGAAAGCATGTAAAAATGGCCATATTACAATAATCATGGGGGACTTCAATACAGTATGCAGGTGGACTGGGAAAATCAAGTTGGTAGTGGATCCCAAGAAAGGAATTTGTGGAATGTTTAAAAGATGTTTTTTTTGGAGCAGCTTGTGGTAGAGCCCATTAGGGAACAGGAAATTCTGGGTTTGGTGATGTGTAATGAGGCAGACTTGATTAGGGAACTTAAGGCGAAGGAACCCTTAGGGGGCAGTGACCACAATATGATAGAATCTACCCTGCAGTTTGAGAGGGAGAAGCTGGAGTCAGATGTAACGGTATTACAATTAAATAAGGGTAATTACAAAGACCTGAGGGAGGAGCTGGCCAGAGTTGATTGGAGAAGAAGCCTAGCAGGGAAGACAGTGGAACAGCAATGGCAGGCGTTTTGGGAGGTTTTTCGGGACGCACAGCAGACATTCATCCCAAGAAGGAGGAAACATGCTAAGGGCAGGACAAGGCATCCATGGCTGATGAGGGATGTCAAGGACAGCACAAAAGCAAATGAAAAATCATACAAAGTGGCGAGGATTAGTGGGAAGCCAGAGGATTGGAAATCCTTTAAAAGCGAGCAGAGGACAACTAAAATAGCAATAAGGGGAGTAAAGATTAAATATGACTGCAAGCTAGCTAGTAATGGCAAAGAATTTAGGAAGAGTTTCTTTCAATATATGAAGGGTAAGAGAGAGGCAAAAGTAGACATTGGACCACTGTGAAACGTGGCTGGAAAAGTAATAATAGGAAACAAAGAAATGGCAGACAAACTGAATAATTACTTTGCATCTAACTTCACGGTGGAAGACACCAGTAGGATGCCAGAGCTCCAGGAGAATCAGGGGGCAGAGGTGAATGCAGTGGCCATCATTAAGGAGAAGGTTCTGGGGAAACTGAAAGGTCTGAAGGTGGATACGTCACCTGGACCGGATGGACTACATCCCAGGATCCAAAAAGAGATAGCTGAGGAGATTGTGGAGGCATTGGTGATGATCTTTCAGGAATCATTGGAGGCAGGGAGGGTCCCAGAGGACTGGAACGTGGCTAATGTAACACCACTGTTTAAGAAGGGAGGGAGGCAGAAGACTGGATATTATAGGCCGGTTAGCTTGACTTCGGTCATTGGTAAGATTTTAGAGTCCGTTATTAAAGATGACATCACGGAGTACTTGGAAGTGCATGGTAAAATAGGACTAAATCAGCATGGCTTTGTCAAAGGGAGGTCATGTCTGACAAATCTGTTAGAGTTCTTTGAGGAATTAACAAGGAAGTTAGACAAAGGAGAACCAGTCAACGTCATTTATTGAGATTTCAAGAAGGCTTTTGACAAGGTACCGCATAGGAGACTGTGAAATAAGTTAAAAGCCCATGATGTTGAGGGTAAGATTCTGGCATGGATAGAGGATTGGCTGACCGGCAGTGCAGAGAGTGGGGATAAAGGGGTCTTTTTCAGGATGGCAGCCGGTGACTTGTGGTGTGCCTCAGGGGTCGGTGCTGGGACCACAACTTTTCACAATGTACATTAATGATCTGGAAGAAGGAAATGAAGGAACTGTTGCTAAGTTTTCAGATGATACAAAGATCTGTAGAGGGGCAGGTAGTATTGAGGAAGCAAGGGGGCTGCAGAAGGGTTTGGACAGGCTAAGGGAATGGGCAATGAAGTGGCAAATGAAATACAATGTGGAAAAGTGTGAGGTTATGCACTTTGGAAGGAGGAATTTAGGTATAGACTATTTTCTAAATGGGGAAATGCTTAGAAAATCAGAAGCACAAAGGAACTTTGGAGTCCTTGTTTATGATTCTCTTAAGGTTAACGGGCAGGTTCAGTCGGCAGTTAAGAAGGTAAATGCAAATGTTAGCATTCATGTCAAGGGGGCTAGAATACAAGACCAGGGATGTGCTTCTGAGGCTGTATAAGGCTCTGGTCATACCCCATTTGGAGTATTGTGAGCAGTTCTGGGCCCTGTATCTAAGGAAGGATGTGCTGGCCTTGAAAAGGGTCCAGAGAAGGTTCACAAGAATGATCCCTGGAATGAAGAGCTTGTCGTATGAGGGACGGTTGAGGACTCTGGGTCTGTACTCGTTGCAGTTTAGAAGGATGAGAGGGGATCTTATTGGAACTTACAGGATACTTTGAGGCCTGGAAAGAGTGGACGTGGAGAGGATGTTTCCACTTGTTGGAAAAACTAGAACTAGAGGACACCATCTGAGACTAAAGGGTCAATCCTTTAAACCAGATATGAGGAGGAATTTCTTCAGCCAAAACGTGGTGAATCTGTGGAACTCTTTGCCGTAGAAGGCTGTGGAGGCCAAATCACTGAGTGTCTTTAAGACAGAGATAGATAGGTTCTTGATTAATAAGGCGACCAAAGGTTATGGGGAGAAGGCAGGAGAATGGGGATGAGAAAAATATCAGCCATGATTGAACAGCGGAGCAGACTTGATGGATGAGTGGCCTAATTCTGCTCCTATGCCTTATGATCTTATGGTCTAATGTCTTGTACAACATCAACAAGATGTCCCAACTCCTGTATTCAATATTCTGACCAATACAACCAAGCATGTTGAATGCCTTCTTCACCACCCTGTCTACCTGCGACTCTACCTTCAAGGAGCTATGAACCTGCATTTCTAGATCTCTTTGTTCTGTAACTGTCCCCAACTCCCTATCATTAGCTGAGTAGGTCCTACCCTAATTTGATCTACCAAAATGCATCACCTCACATTCATTCAAATTAAACTCCATCTGCCATTCATTGGCCCACTGGCACAATTGGTCAAGATCCTATTGCAATCTTGTATAACCTTCTTCACTATCCAATATGCCACCAATCTTGGTGTCATCTGCAAACTTTCTAACCGTGCCTCCTACATTCACATCCAAGTCATTAATATATATAGCCAATAACAGCGGACCCAGCACTGATCCCTGAGGCACACCACTAGTCACAGGCCTCCAGTTTGAAAAACAATCCTCCACAACCACCCTTTGGCTTCGGTTGCCAAGCCAATTTTGTATCCAATTGGTTATTTCACCCTAGATTCCGTGAGATTTCAACTTTTGCAACAACCTATCATGCAGTATCTTGTCAAAGGCCTTGCTAAAGTCCATATAGACAATGTTGATTGCACTGCCCTAATCTACCTTCTTGGTCACCCCTTCAACAAATTCAATCAAATTTGTGAGACATGACTTTCCACTTACAAAGCCATGCTGACTTTCCCTAATTAGCCCTTGCCTGTCTAAATATCTGTAGATCCTGTCCCTCAGAATACCTTCTGACAACTTGCCCACTACAGTAGTAAGACTCACCGGTCTGTAGTTCCCGGGTTTATCCCTACAGCCCCTCTTAAACAATGGCACAACATTTGCTACCCTCCAATCTTCAGGCACCTCTCCTGTGGCTGTCGATGATTCAACGATCTCAGCTCAGGGGCAGGCAATTTCCTCCCTAGCCCCCCACAACGTCTTGGGATACATTTCATCAGGTCCCGAGGATTTATCTATCTTGATGCCCTTTAATAGCTCCAGCACCTCATTCTCTGTAATATATGCACTCCTCAAGATATCACCTTTTATTTCTCTAACCTGAGGGCATTGGACGGGGACCACAGAGCGTACCACTGGCATGGTGCACGCCAATTGCTGGTACCCCTGCCGGCAGGAATGGGTGTCAGGGCCTGAGGCCCCGGTGGTGCTGGGCACCGATGGGGCCAGGGGTGCGGAGGGCAGAGTGCCAGGGGGAATGGCCAGGAGTGAGTGTGGAGATGTGAGAGGAGGTGGGGGGGAGGATGGGGACATGCAGGTGTAGGTATGCACTATGCTAACATGTCTGCCTTTCACCCCATACAGACAATAGACTTCAGAATCCAACCAGGAATGGTGGCCTTCATTCTAGCCGCCACAGCCCTGGGGGATGCACTGAGGCTGAACGAGCAGGAGCTGCTCGGGGAGGACCTTGAGGAACAGGAGCCAGCCTGTGAGGATCAAAAATCGGCCACCCAACAGGCGGAGAAGGCGGTGGGAAGGAGACGCTACATCAGGCCTCATGACATTCGAGGACCTGTCGGACTGGGCATGTCGCCGAATATTCTGGCTGAGCAGGGGGATAGTACGACATATCTGCCGGAACTGCGGGAGGACACCCGCTCCCAGTAGCCGTCAAGGTGACTGTCACCCTGATCTTTTTTGCCACAAGGTTCTTCCAGGCGCTGAATGGAGACCTGTCTGGGACCTCTTTGGCAGTCACCGTCTGAAGCAACCGGGCCTGGATAGGCCTGGCTGCTGCACAGGTGTCCCGTGTGGTGTGGAGCCACCCTGTTCTGCCTGCTGCCCATCGGATGTGCCAAGGACAGGAGGCGGGGAGTCCAAGGTGCTGTGGTGTTCTGGCGTAACCGCTGCAGGAGTCACCGGCATGGTCCCCATCACCTTCTCCTTCCTTGGGGTGCCTGATGGCCTCCGGGCTACTCCCTTGGATGGGGGTCTGACTGGAGCAAACTCCTGATACTTCCGCGCCACCTGGCACTGCCAGTCCTGGTGGCCCGCTCTCGTCTCAAACAAAGTCTCCATGTTCGCGGCCAAGGAGTACAGGCACTGGGCCACCTCCCTCCAGGATTGTAACCACATCACTCAGTGACTGTGTGACCTCCCTCTGGGACTTGCTCAGATCAGCCAGCACCTGGGCAATGCCGACAATGCCCTCAACCATAACCTGTTGTGACTGGGCCAACTTCTGGAGCGTCGCAGCAATGTCCAGGTGGCCCTGGTGCATAGCTGCCTGTAACAGGGCCGCCCTGTCCTGTGCCGCGGCCACCGTCTGCACAGAGTACCCCAAACCTTGGACATCCTGACCCATGGCCGATATCTTCACCCTCAAGACCTCCATCGCGGACACCCCCCGTGCGGTGCTGGCCTGGATGGCACGCATTGTTGGCCCCACGTCCTGCCCTTGCAGGCGTTTGGAGTCTTCAAACTGCACCTGCAAGTGCTGGACGGTTGCTGACAACTCCTCATATAGTCCCCGGCTCTGTGACTGCATCTCCATTATCAAAGGGATGACCCATTCCAGAGGCCAGAGGCCTCTCCGGATAGTAGCTAGTACATGGGGTCAGGCCGCCCTCGGACCGTCCACCCCCTCGAGGGTTCCTACCTTCACCTGATGTACTACGGAATGTGTGTGGTGCGCACAAGACAGTGTCGCAGGAGCCTCAACGGAGGTGATTTTGTCTTGGATGGTGGAGGGTTTTGGTGACAGCTGTGACGGGAATGTCATCCTCGGAATGGTGCTGCAGGGTGTCTCAGGCTGGCGTTTGGGACCTCGTGTCACTGTCCTTAGTACTGCATCTTAGTAGCTGGAATCTGCTTGGGGTAGGGTGTGGGGGGGGGGGGGGGGGGGGGGGGGGGGGACACCAGAAGGGCCCGCCTCGTCGCCAGGTGATCCTGCAAGACACAAGACATGACTCATGATTGGATCGCGGGTTGGGGTGTTGTGAAGGTGGTGAGGGGGTGATTGGATGGCAAGGTGGTGGTATGGGGTGGTGAAGGAGTGGTGAGGGGATGGTGTGGGGGTTATGTGTGGGGGGGGTGGAGTTCATGCCATGCATGCCATAGTAAACCGCAACACAGCGGGGTCTCACTTGGGTGCCCAATGGCGACCACCGCCTCGGTGACTGCCCTCCCCTCGAGTGCACTGACCAGATCCAGTGCCCACTGCTTCGTGGCGGTGAGGAGCTGCAGGCCCAGCGGTTCCCCACTGGTCTTCTCTTCAGTTATGCGCATGGGGAGGAGGTGGAGACAGAAAGCACTCAGTGTTAGACAGTCAGACACGGGCACCACAGGGGTTGGGGAGCTAGTGGCCATCGTGGCCCGGGCACCTGGCCAAGCCGGGCCGCATGGGTGCTGGCATGTGGTGCAGGATGGGGAGCGTGCTCATTGCCAGCGGGTGCAGTTCAGTTGCCCTCCAGGTTGAGGGACTAGGGGGTTGGGGGGTTACAGATGTTTGGGGATGAGGATTGGTGCCAGGGGCATAGTGCTGGCTATTCACCCTGGCCAGCCTGAGGGGCTTGTGCAGCCTCTGACGAAACTGCTGTCTGGTCCTGCGGTGGGGCCCAGGGCGTTTACTGTCTCTGCCATCTGCATCTAGCCCCGGTGTATGGTGGAGGGTGATAACCTCTCTCTCCCACCCTGGGGAACAGGGTGGGCTGCCTCTCCTCCACAGCGTCCAGGAAGTTCTCGAGCTTTGCATCCGTGGACCAGGGTGCCGGTCTTCTTACTGCCATGTTGTTGGCTGGGATGAGTGTGTGTGGGGAGTGGAGTGCTTATATGCGGCGGCAATTTGTCCACCTTTCTGGTGCCAATCCTGATCCCGGCGAATCGGACATCATTTTGCATCGGAATCAATCGTGTTCCAATGCCGCTGGTGCGAGCCCATTGACATGAATTGTTTTGGAACTGGTGCTAATTTTGTTGCCGTGGAAGTCCACCGATTCAGTCCTGGCATCAACGCACGTCTCTGGAATCCCGCCCGCTGTTTTTAGGACTAAGGCAGCTGAAGGCACAGCACCGCCTGCGGAGAGATAAAAGTCAAATATGTGCAAGAAGCCAGAATTTGGGGAGTTCAGACAATACAAAGGATTGTGGGGCTGGAGGAGGTTTCGGAGATGGGGAGGGGCAGAGCCACAGTATTTGAAACTCTCTTCCTCTACCTTGCCCTGCCTCCACACTACTCTGATTGGCTACTCAATGAGTCCATCATTGTGCTGCCCCAAGTTGAGCTGGCCAATTGAAAAGCAAACAAACTTTTCAGCATCTGACTGGATGACTTTTCATTTTCAGTCAAACTGCATTTTATCCCATTGATAGTTTTTATGAATAAAAACTGTTTAAAAGGTATTAAAAACATTTTTGTTTATTACCCCGATGATGTTTTGACACAGTTTGCTTACAGTGGTGGATTGGAGATTTGCAAACCCTGGGCACGATTCTCCGAAATGGAGACAGAGTGTTTGCGTCGTTGTCAACGGCGTCGCGTTTCACGACGGCGCGAAACAGGCGCGGGCAGTAGCGATTCTGGCCCCCACAGGGGGCCAGTACAGTGCTGGAGCGGTTCATGCTGCTCCAGCCTCCCTTCGCGGCGCCAACTGGGCACCGCGCCAACCTGTACATGCGCAGTTGGGCCGCACCAACCTGCGAATGCGCGGGGGGGGGACTTCCTCAGCGCGCCGGTCCTGATGCAACATGGCGTGGGGGTTCAGGGGCCAGCTGCATAATAAAATAGAGCCGGGGCTGGAGAGGCCACCCCACCGATCGGTGAGCCCCGACCATGGGCCAGACCCCATCGGAGGCCCCCCCCGGTGAAGGAGCGCTTTTCCCCGCCCCACAGGCCGCCCCTGACCCTACGCGCAGAGTTCCCGTCGGATGCGAGCAGGTGTGAACAGCGCCAGCGGGACTCTGCCGTATCCGCGCAGCCGCTCGGAACGCCGCTTGGCCATCAAGGCCGGAGAATTGACGCCGGGACTGAATGGGGGGTGTTCACCGGTCCCGATGGGGGCACCAGTGCTGGAGCCATTCAGGAGGTGCTAATGGACCAGCACCCTCGCCATATGGGCAATTCCAGCCGACACCGGTGCCTGATTTGCTGGGGTCGAGATTCGCACTGGAGAGCCTGACAAGCTGGAGCTGCATATAAGCACCCGCCTCCCCATACAGACGCATCCCAGCCAAGACGATGGCACCACAGAGATAAGCCCCGAGATTCGCAGGCACAGAGCTGGAGATACTGCTGGATGCTGTGGAGGAGAGGAGGGTTGAGTACCCCTGCGCCCATCCAAGTCCAGCGCGCTACACAGTCGCCTGGCTTGCAATGCAGCCCCTGTCTCCATGTCCCTCCTCCTTCTCAATCCCACCCCCACCCCTGGCCATTCCCTCCGACACTTTGCCTTCCGAACCGCACCACTGGCCCCATTGGTTCTAACCCCACCACCTATCCCTGTCAGCAGGGATACCTGTGCTGGTGCTACCCATGCCAGCGATACGCACTGTGGCCCCTGTCCTGTACCTCCTGTGGGGTCTATTATAGGTGTCCTCCTTGGGTGGGCCATGTGATACCCTGCCAGCAGGGTGGCACCTGGTTGTGGGGTGGGGTGAGGGGGTCACCGTGTGCCACCAACCGTCTCCATGTTTGTTGGCATGCGCGCGAGCAGGGCCTGAGGGTGGGGCTGGGCGAGGGGGTGGGCACCTGTTGGGACCGTATCTGCGGTGTGCTGTGGGTCTTGTGTCCAATGCACGGGCCTGCGGGGTGGGCTAGCTCATCATGTCACTGGTGGGCCCTCCACCCTGAGAGTGTCAATGTGCCAGTGTTGCTGCCAAAGGCCACGTTGCATGCGTCCGCTGTTCGGAGTGCGCTCTGCTCTACCCCTGCTTGCCCTGCAGTGGGGCAGCACCTCGGATGGATAGATACACTGAGGAGTGCCAACAACCTGGTGGGCCACTGGCTGCACTGGACCACCCCCATCCCATTGATGGATTGGCTGGGGTCTGAGGGTGGCCTGGGGTGTGAGGGGAGGGCGGGGAGCACACATACAGCCGGTGGCGTTCTGCTGATTTACAGGACACAGTGCACAGTCAGCGAAGTGTGCAACTAGATGGCTTCCTTGCGGACTGGGGCAATGGCAGTCCATGGCCAGGCACCCCAATCCCGGGGCGGGGGCATCTCGAACTGACAGTCCATCTCCTGGTCACCACCTCGCTTACTCCCCTCCCCCTGGCCCTGGCAGACGCCCAGCAGCCAGCGTCACAACTGTCAGCCCACCATTTTGGTTACAGACACTTTTCTTACCTCCTCTCTCCCTGAACAGCCACGGCACCCTACCTCGCTATTCAATACCGCAAGTGAACTGCGCTGGCGTCACTTCCGCCTGGTGGGGGTGGAGCATTATGGGAGGCTGGAGAGTACCAGGTTAAGCCCGTTCATGATATGTTAAAGCATTCTGCTGTACATTTTGCATGCCCTTGCTGGCATGGGGCGTGGAATGCGTTCATGCCTCCAGCGAGGCACTGGAGCATGGCGGTCCATTGGGCGCCTATCGCCGACCTCAATTTCCGACTGTAGCCCGATTCTCTGCTCGAACGCAATTCGTGATTCGGGTGTCGGTGAATGGAGAATCCACCCATATATTATCACTGAACACTGAAACTGTCCATCCAAATTTTTTTGTAAAAAATTAGCATACCCAATTTAGCGTAGCCAATCCACCTAACCTGCACATCTTTTAGGTTGTGGGGGTGAAACCCACGCAGACAGGGGGGGGAATGTGCAAACTCCACACAGACAGTGACCCAGGGCCAGGATTCGAACCCGTGTCCTCAGCACCGCAGTCCCAGTGCTATCCACTGCACCACATGCTGCCCTCTGTCCATCCAAATTAACAGCACCACAAAGCCCAGTTCAGAAGCTGGACTAAAAGAGCTTGAAGACTTGAGGTGGACACAGCCTTAGAGGGGGAGGATGCCTGTTTCTGATCTGTACCTTTATAGTCCAAGTGATAAGTTTGAGTTAGGCTGGAGCCAGGGAAACTAAATTACCAGACAGCACCAAAAGGAGGATATAACACAGTGCCCTTAATTTAACCCCATCCCCACCAACCCAACAATAGTTTTTTTCCCCCCAATACTCTTGTGTTCCTATCTGTCTGTGATGTGATGGATGAATCACTGGGTAAACAGAGACATGAGTGAGTGTGTTTGCTTCATTCTGTACCAAACTGCTACTGGGACAGTCAGTCCCTTGTGACTATCAGTCTCTTCCAGCTCCCTTTGTTTCGTTGGGGTTGTTTGCAATTCCCAGCCTAATAAACTGAAGGTTGTGTTCTGTTGACCTCAGTGAAACCAGTCTCTCCGTGAAAAAACACAGCCTTCTGGTTCCTCACTGTGCTCAATGTAATGGACAGTTAACCGCACACGCACGTACACCCAGATACACAGACCGACACACACCCATCTAGCCACACATGCACAGCCACGCACAAACACGCGCAGACATACCCACATATACTCAGGTGCAGAATATACAGACCAAAAAGACACACACACATTAACGAGTGTTGTCAAATCCGGGATGGAGACCAAAGGTTTCAACACTTTCCTCCAACTGCCCACTTGGGTCAAGTTGCTTTTCGCCGACTCCCTCTGATAGTTTGACAACAAATAAGTCAAAATAAACCATTTTTCTGAATGCCCCTCGGATTTTTCTCCTGCGTTTCCTCACGGAATTGCCTGGAGGCACACCATCAATTCATGGAAACGAAAGCTATTGCAAGTGCTGGAAATATGAATTTGAAACAGAAAATGTTGCAAACCCTCAGCAGGTGAGGGAAGCCCACTGAGTATTTGCAGCATGATCTGTTTTTTCTGTCTAACATTGCTTGTTTACTTAATATTCTGCTCTTGGTTGGATGTTAGACCAAGTCCAAAACTAGCTGGGGATGGGTAAGTTTAGGGGTAAGAAAAGGATGGGGAAGGGGCAGAAGAAAGAAGAAGGCAGAGAGGGGGGCTGCCATAAAGGGAGGGCTGCAGAGGCCGGCGTGGAGAGGAGGGGTGCCCAATAGAGTCAGGAGAGAGGCAGACAGACAGAAAGAGGGGGTGGGGGGTTGGGGCTGGTGGGGCAAGGGGGGTGTGGGGTGAGGAAGGGATCATTCATTGTTCTTTCTTATCTCCGGAAGGTCAATGGGGTCAGTGGTGGCTCAGTACCATAGCGTTGAGGTGGGAACTAATTAAACTACTGTTTAATGTAAAGACTTTCAGTGACAGCTTTAAGTTAAAGAAGGTTCCTGATTACCCACTAAATATCTAGCTTGGCGAGTTCCACACCTGAGGCTCGTGGCCCCCAGGGTGTGGGTAGATGGAGATTAATAGGAGTCGCCAAATTTGTTCCTCTGCTCCCCCTGCTGCCTGGTTGGGTGATGAACAGCAGATCTGTGCTGAACAGCTGACATCCCATAAACAGGAGGAATAACATGTTGTGTTATGTCGTTTCTTATGTATTTTCCTACTATGAATTTTCTTTTCTTCCCTTTTCTTCCCATGTACTTAATGACCTGTTGAGCTGCTCGCAGAAAAATACTTTTCACTGTACCTCGGTACACGTGACAATAAACAAATCCAATCCAATCCAATCCAATCCAACATGTGGCACCGACCAAGGGTGGGGGAGGAGAAGACTTAAAAAGCGGGAGGGAATAAATTGGGTATAAAATTTACCTGGACCCATTCAGAATGTTAACAGTGGCTAACAGGATATGGGCAGAGATCAAAGTAACTATAAACAGATGATGCCTCAAGGCAGCTCTCTGCAAGTAAACAGCTGGCCAGACTTGCACTTTATTTGCTCAGCAACCCCAAAGCCTGAAAGATGCTTTATTAGTGGCCGAGGGTATCCTGGTGGAATGGAACTCGGAATGGGTCATGTCCATGAGTCGGTCTTCCCAGCGTAACTTTTCTTGATGCCAATATCCCTTTTGGACACCAGTGGCTGGATTCTCCAAGGCTCCTTGCTGAAATCGCGAAACGCGACCGGCCGGAGAATAGGATTTGATGCCAAAATCGGCTCTGATGCCGGTTCGGTGCCGATTTTAGATTCTCCGCACCCCCAAAAATGGCGTGATCGCGGTGGGCGCAGCACGGCCCGGAGAATCGCGGGAGATGCCCCGACGACCGATTCTCCGGGTCCTTCCAGATTCTGCGCCTGGATGGGCTGAAGTGCCGACGGCTTGGCTCGAACCACGTATAAAAAATCGTCAACCAGTCCTGCTGGCTGTTGAAGCGTCTGGAGGAGGTGGGGGTCGGCGTGGGACGGACCTCGGGCTCTAGAAACGGACACAGCCCCGGCTGCTGCAGGGGGTGAGGCCTTCCAGGGTCGAGGGAGTTTCGGGGAAGGAGGGGGGAGACAGCCTGGGAGGCTGGGAACTACCCACCATGATAGGGCGGTGTCAACGCAACAATCGTCATTACGGTGGCCATGCTGATGGGCACATACCCTGGGCACTGGCTCAGTGCAGGCCTATTGGCCGTTTGGGTGTGTGCCGGACCCCTCACGGAGCACCCCACCCAGCCGGCGGCACCCACGGGGGGCGGGGGGGGAGAAGACCCAGGGCCACACCCACGGCAGCTCTCAGTGAGGCCAGTGCCATTAAACGGTGGTCCTGGCAACAGGGACAGGTACCAGGAGCGGGGGCACCGAGGAGGCTTGGGTGGGGCATGCGTGGCTGGAGTGCGCGCTGCCAACCGGAGCGACCATATACCCCATGGCACCTGGTTGTGGAGGGGTGTTTGCGCCATGATAAAATCTTGTGTACCCTCACCCCCTGCAGATCATAATGTTTGGACACCTGCCAGCGATGTCGGCCATCGTGGCGGGGTCCGCTGCCCTGCATGCAGCCCTGTGGGAGCAAGAGCAAGGGGGTCACAGAGAGGAGGCGGAGGCTGCAGCAGAGGAACGGGCCACAGAGGGGCAGGTGCCAGCCACTCAGGTTGGAGGGCATCCCGCCCGACAGGCAGAGGAGGAGGAGGACCAGACGAGGGGGAGCCACAGGACGAGGATGCCGATAAGGAGGAGGAGGGGGTGCCACGGAGGTGCCTGATGAGGCCTTGTATACCGGTGCCGCATGTCCTTTCAGGAACTCCCAGACCGGGCATGCAGGAGAAGACTGCGGATGAGCCAGAAAACCGTCGCCCATATCTGCCACATGATGGCACACCTGGCACCTCGTGGGACGGGGGAGGACACCCTCGCCCGGTGGCCAGCAAGGTGACGGTCGCCCAAACTTCTATGCCACGGGGTCCTTCCAGTCGCCGAGTGGGGACTTGTCCGGCATCATGACGGACGCCCTGTATGGCCTTGCAGACTGGTACATACAGTTCCCTGTGGACCACGTCCGCCAGGATGCCCAGGAAGTGGGCTTCGCTGCCGTGTCCAGGATACCCATGGTCTAGGGGGGCAATCAATGGGGTTCATGTCGCCATGAAGCCACCAGCAGATAACAGGGCTGTGTTCATGAACAGGAAGGGGTGACCACCAGATGAAGATCCTGCACGTCTGCGCCTGGTACCCAGGCAGTGTGTATGACTCACTCATTCTGGTGCAATCATTCATCCCCGACATGTTCGAGGGACACCCCACCCGGCTGCGGGGCTGTCTGCTGAACGATAGGGGTTACCCGTTGCGGTCGTGACTAATGATGCCTATACGGAGGCCACAGAGTGAAGCGGAGACCCACTACAATGAGGCCCACTGTGCGACCAGGGGTGTGGTCGAGAGGTGCTTTGGGGTCCTGAAGATGTGCTTCATGTGCCTGGACCGCTCTGGAGGGGCCCGCCAGTACGACTCCAGGAGGGTCGGCCGTATCGTGGTGGTCTACTGCGTCCTCCACAATATAGCCCAGCAGAGGGGCGATGTGCTGGAGGAGGATGAGGAGCAAGGGCAGGCCTCGTCAGATGAGGAGGGTGAGTGTGAGGGGGGAATATACGGGACATGGGGATTGGACACCGATGGGAGGCTGCGCAACGCCACTGGCAGGGCCAGCGAGCACAGGACGATTTAATCGGCGCACGTTTCACCAACTGGTGGGGGGGGGGGGGGGTTGCTGACCAGGGGCACGGACACCACAGTACCACACCACCGACCACCCTCACCTCCCACAACACCAATGAGACTCACCTCCCCCACCACCGACCAACCTTAGCTCCCACACCACCACATCACCTGCATGCACACCACCCCTCCATTACACATCCACCTGCGGCACAACAAGCTGGGGTCACAGGGTTGCCAGTGAAAGCGGGTCTGGTCCATGGCTGGAGAATGATGACAATCCGCTCTGCGATCAGCTCTGAGCTCCACATCATTAGAAAATGTCTGACTCATGTCCACCGTGCAGCTGGTTCTGGCTCATGGCTGCCTGTGAGTGGGAAGCCATGTCCTGAGCCATGGCCCCCACCTGCACATATAGCCCCAGGCCTTGCATAACCTGACTCATGGTGACACCTTCGCCCCCATAGCCTCTACCGAGGAGCCCACCCGCGCGGTTTCGGCCTGGGTGGCAGGCATGACCGGCACCACTCCCTGCTCCTGGTGGACTCCCGTCTGCAAGTGCTGGAAGCCAGCTGTTAACCCCCTTCTCTCTGTCCCTCCACCTGTTGTACCGGAGTGGCTGTGTGGTGGTCACCAGTGAGTGTCCCAGAAGCTTCATCACTAAAGAGCCCAACCGACGTGATAGTCTCTGACGGTGGTGGAGGATATAGGAGATAGCAGTGACGGAAAGTCAATGTCCTCATCGGATCCGAAGTCCGGGGTCTCCTGTGTAGTGTTGTGCTGTGTGTTTGATTCCTGTGTCATCGTCCCCTGTGTGCCGGTCCACTGTGTTTCTGTCCCCTGTGTTTCTGTGTCCTGTGTTTCTGTGTCCTGTGTTTCTGTCCCTTGTGTTTCTGTGTCCTGTGTTTCTGTGTCCTGTGTTTCTGTCCCTTGTGTTTCTGTGTCCTGTGTTTCTGTGTCCTGTGTTTCTGTCCCCTGTGTTTCTGTCCCTTGTGTTTCTGTGTCCTGTGTTTCTGTCCCCTGTGTTTCTGTCCCCTGTACTTCTGTGCTCTGTGTTTCTGTGTCCTGACTCGTCTCGGGTGGAGGGCTGTTGTTACGGCTGCCCTCCCCGTTGGTGTTGAGTCCCTGGGGGGCACTGGCCCTGGCACTGGCTGGGGGCATGGGGCCCCGGATGGGCCGGGACCATCACCGGCTGGTCCTATAAGATACAAGGCAGCATGTATGGTTAGACAGACGGACAGGGTTGAGGGGGCAGGGTGAGGGGGTGGGGTGGGAGTTAGGGTGAGGGGATGGGGTGAGGGGGTGGGGGTTGCAACAAATGTGTTGTAAGGAGCCGCGGCCAGGCAGGGGGTTCTCACTTGGTGGCGCGCCTCCGATCTCAGCATTGGCAACCTCTCCTCCTCGGGTCCACGAACGATGTCCAGTGCCCGCTGCTCATGCACGGTGAGGGGACGCAATTCAGGTGCTCCCCGTTCGGTTTTCTCCCGCTCCCTGCGGTTATGGGCAAACTTCTCCTGGGGGGGGGGGGGGGGGGGGGGGGCACACAAACATCACCAGTGTTAGACGGTCCGATGCATGGAGCCCAGCGGTTGGGTCTATGATGGCAGAGCTGCACGGGGCAACCGGCCACTGCGGCTGGCATGGGTGGGTGCAGCCATGTTGGTCAGGGTGGGGGTTGGACCATCCCCCTGGTGGGGTGGGGGGGAGGCGGTGTCACATGTGTGGGGGTAGGGGGTTGGTGTCACGGGCACAGTGCTGGGTACTCACCCTGGCGGCCCTGAATAGCTTGTGAATTAGGAACCAGGGGTCATTTTAGGTGTGAAACATATATTTTTAGTTTAGTTTAAAGCTGGACCCAGTAGCAGTTGGAACTAGGTAGCTGGAGAGGAAGCAGCTCTCACAGAAACTGCCAGGAAAGAAGAAGGACAATGGAGTAAGGGCAAGAAACTAAGTCCCAGAACCTAATGAACAGATACTTCTAGCAACCAGGGAATGAAAAGAGAAGTCCCAGGAAGACTGGAGTCAAAGGGGCAAAGGGACTGGAAACTAAACAAAGCTGCTGTTCCCTAAAGTTAAAGAAAGGGGCAGAGATAGACTTCCAGTTAATGACAGAGCTGAAAGGTGCAAACCTGGTGAAGAGCGAGAATCCAGATAACTGAAGTAATCCTCAGGTTGGTGATGCCTAAATACACCCTGTGAAGCAGTGGTATTCTGTTGGCATGGCTGGGTGTCTGAGAGATTGTGTATGAGTTTGAATGCACGTGGCAATCCAAGGCAGAAGGCTAGCGAAAGGAGAGGTTGAAATCCTGGAAGTGGATCCGCGGTGAAGCATCTGATAGAAAGCAATGTTTGGGAGAAGATTCTAAGGTGGATTTTGTCAGGAGTGGAGTTTGAAAACACACGTGTGGAAATTAGAGTTCTATTGAGACCAGTTAGCTCACAGCGCAATAAGCATCTGGGGGGGATTTGATGAGAAATCCATAGAAGCTGCCTTGGGTGGTGCCTGCCACTTTGTTTCAGAATGGGATGGTGTCTGACCACGGTTGATTTATAGGTACTGTATACCTGCTGAGAACATTATAGTATAAGATACATTTTGTAACTTGTGCTATCCTTTAAAACAGTAATAAGCAACCTAGGCTAGTGAGTGGGCTGCATGAGAGGCCTTGCTTCATCTCAGTGGGCCACAAGGTTGCAATCAGACTTGGTGACTAACCATGACCACATGAATAAGATAAAATACATTTCATATATGCCAAATATTTCATAACAAGTTATAGAAAATGATTAATCGTTTATATATTAATAGAACTATCATTTTTTACTTTATGTTTACTTACTTACTATTAATAGAACTATCATTAACTTCAATGGTAAAAATATTTACACTTTAAATGTAAAAGGACTGCATGGCTCTCAGTCAGTGTTTTTAAAAATATATAAATATAAAATAATTTTTTCCAATTAAGGGGCAATTTTAGTGTGTCCAATTCACCTAACCTGCACATCTTTTGGGTTGGGGGTTCGAAACCCACGCAGACACGGGGAGAACGTGCAAACTCCACATGGACAGTGACGCAGAGCCGGGATTGAACCTGTGACCTCGGCACCGTGAGGCTGCAGTGCTAACCCACTGCGCCACCGTGCTGCCCTCACTCACAGTCAGTGTTGTGGGCAATCAACACACACCTCACGTCACTCGCCCTTGCTTTACTTGTGAATTACTTCAGTCATATGAATGAATGAATGAAAATCGCTTATTGTCACAAGTCGGCTTCAATGAAGTTACTGTGAAAAGCCCCTAGTCGCGACATTCCAGCACCTGTTCGGGGAGGCTGGTACGGGAATTGAACCATGCTGCTGGCCTGCCTTGGTTTGCTTTAAAAGCCAGCGATTTAGCCCGGTGTGCTAAGGGTAGGAAAAAGAACTACACGGACGGAAATCGGCGGAATGTGTCAATCTTGCGTGTGAGTAACGGCCAACAAACTGTCTCATGGGCAGTGGTCAGAACCCAGGGGCGGAATTCTCCGACCCCCCGCAGGGTCGGGGAATCGCCTGGGGCCGGCGTAAATCCCGCCCCCGCCGTGGCCAGAATTCTCCGCCACCCGGGAATCGACGGGAGCAGGAATCGCACCGTGCCGATCGGCGTGCCTCCTGCGGCGATTCTCCGGCCCGCGATGGACCGATGTCCCGCCGCTGACAGGCCTCTCCTATTTTTGTGGTTTCAACCACCTCTGGTGGCGGCGGGATTGGCGGCGCAAGCGGGCCCCCGAGGTCCTGGGGAGGCGCGGGGCGATCAGACCCTGGGGGGTGCCCCCACGGTGGCCTGGCCCGCGATCAGGGCCCACTGATCGGCGGGCGGGTGGGCCAGTGTCGTGGGGGCCTTCTTTTTATTCCGCCGCCGCCACGGCCTCCACCGGCACATGCTGACGCACCGGCACATGCGCGAACCGGCAAAGGCCTTTCGGCCAGCCCTGACGCCGGCCGGCAGGCGTCAAAGGCCGTTGGCACCGGTTTTGGCGCCAGTCGGCGTGGCGCCAACCACTCCGCCGCAGGCCTAGCCCCTAAAGGTGCGGAGAATTCCGCACCTTTGGGGAGGCCCATCGCCGGCGTGATTGGCGCCACTCTGCTATGCCAGGACCCCCCGCCCCGCTGGGTAGGGGAGAATCCCGGCACAGATGGGCAGCACATGGCCTCTGAGCCACAGGTTGCTTACCACTGCTTTAACATCTGTGAAGATATAGGTGGATTGAAGAAGTACTGTACTATAGTCCATTTTTTCATGTTCAACGAATGGTTTATTCTTGTGTAAAAAGCTAATTTCCAGTTCGGTGACTCCACACCCTGTTTCTGAAAAAAGTTAGTTTCATTTGATTGAGCCAGGATTCCATTCTGGGACCTTACTGTCCACTAGTAACATCAGCTGGGATGGTAACATGGTTTTCACAACTGCAATTCAATGCTATTCAAACAATCCATAACCCCAACTATAGATAGACAATTAAAACTGGAAATGTTGCAAATCCTCAAAACATCAGTCAGCATCTGCGGACAGAGAAGGAGTTACTGTTTCACGTTGTTGATTTTTTTGTGCCATCTTAATCCACTCAAATACTTCCCAACATTTTGAATACAAAATACCAATGAAAAAGAATCATCAATAACTTATACATTCCAACCTCCCCAATGTTTGATGTCATCCAATTCATGAAAATGCACGATGAACAAGGCCCATGAGTTGTAGGACCCTTCCATCCTTCCCCTCAACTCTAACTTTACTTTCTCGAGGGTTAGGAACTCCAGCGGGTCCCCCCCCCCCCCCCCCCGCCCCCCCGCCACGCTGAGGCACAGGGCGGAGAAGTCAACCTCCATCCGAACAGCATCCTCCTTCGGGCAATCAACGATGTGGAGGCCAAGACATCTGCCTCTGGACCCGCCTCCAAACCCGGCCTATCCGATATCCCAAATGCGGCTTCTAGGGGACCTCATTCGAGTCAACCCAAAGATGCGCAGGGTAGGTGGAGTGGCCACGCTAAATTGCACTTTAATTGGAAATCTTTTTCAAAAACTCAGACTTTTGTTTGGCAGGGGTATTTGGGATTCAGAACTGCTGGCATAGACATGATGGACTGAATGGCCTTCTTCTGTGCCGTAACAATTCCATGATCTTGTGGACTAAAGCAGATACATTGAGTCAAGATACAGATCAATAATGATGTAATTGAATGAGACAAATATAGTGCACATTCACAAACAACAACAACTTCCATTGTTATAGCACTTCAGAGGAGACCAACCCTAATCCTAACGCCCATTCCAAATCAACGCCGAGCCCCAACCCTAACCCTAATCCTAAGGCACTTCACAAAAAACTACTCTGTTAAAATTTGACGTTGAACTATGTAAGGAGATATTAGGACATGTGACGAGAGGCTTGGTCAGAGAGATAGGCTTTAAGGCGTGAACTGCCACAACCCAAGGCAGAACTGCTAATTATGTAGAAAGAGAATAATGGTTCACACTATCGCCCTGGAGTCAGAATGTTCTGAGTAAAAGCCCCACTCCAGAGACCTGTGCACAATCCAGGCTGGCATTGAGGGAACATGTGTGTCCTGCCCAACATTGATCCTTCCATCGAAACAGTAAAACAATCTTGCTAGTCACATACTGCTATTTGTTGGTGCTTGCTGTGCACAGATCGGCAGTTCCATCTTCCGTATTACATCAGTGGCTGCATTTTAAAAGTACTTCACATGTTGTACAACTGTTTTGAGATGCCATGAGGTTGTGGTAAGTGCTATAGAAATGCAGGCTGCTTCTTTCTCCAAACACAATTTGTTTAAACGGTTAATGGTTTAAGCACAGGTAACACAGTGTCATGAACCAATTGATTGGCTGCAGGACCATCTGTCAATACAGTAGCCTCTGCTATTGCATTATAAAACAAACCTCCTGTCATCAGCTGTACTCCAATAAAATGGTAATCAAAAAATAACAAACCTATCATAGTGAGGGGGGGTTGAGTGTTCGCCCCTCAAGTATTTGTTGATGAGGGGCGGCACAGTGGTGCAGTAGTTAGCACTGCTGCCTCATGGCGCTGAGGACCCGGGTTTGATCCCGGCTCTGGGTCACTGTCCGTGTGGAGTTTGCACATTCTCCCCGTGTCTGCGTGAGTTTTACCTCCACAACCCAAAGATGTGCAGGTTAGGTGGATTGGCCACGCTAAATTGGCCCTAAGATTGAAAAAAACCATTGGATAGTCTAAATTTTAAAGATAAAAAGTGTTTGTTGATGATACCCATGCTAAAGAAAGTGACATATTACATAGGATCGCAGAGTATTTACAGATCAGAAAGAGGCATTTGATGCAATTGGTCTATGCAACTGCTTGGGCGGGATTCTCCCGAATTCGCGCGATGGGCCCACGTCGGCGTAAAAGTGGCGCGAACCACTCCGGCATCGGGTTGACTGGAAGTTGTGGAATCCTCCGCACTTCCGGGGGCTAGGCCGGCGCCGGAGGGGTCACAAGGGCCCCGCCCGTACCCAAAAACCGTCGCCGGAGAATATGGCAGCCGGCGTTGGAGTGGCAGGGCGTGATTCACGGCGCCCCCGGGGATTCTCCGACCCAGCGGGGGGTCAGAGAATCCCGCCCTTTATTCTGCACATGTGAATCCTCCCAATTTGGCTACACACACAAACTCGGTTGGGAATCAGAATGATTGTAACTCCCTCTCGAGGGATAAGTTGGAGAGGCTGACTTTTCAGAATTTTGGGGTCTTTTTGTCTCTTCTGGGAGATTACAAACATGAGTGGAGGTGATGGTGAGCAGGAAGTATCATGAGTGTGGGGAAGGGTTGATGGAGCTGCTGGTCTTGTACTGTTCTCATAGACAAAGTGTATGGGAACAGATTCCCCTGTGCCTGAAACTAGCTGCATCACATTGCCTGGATGGCAATCAGTGGAGAGAGTTAATCGCAAAGCAAACCTTACCAGATTTTAGTTCTTACATTTAAAAGATACAGTGAATGTTTCTGTACTCATACATTTCTCAGTTAGGCCTGTGAATCTAAGACCCCCACAAACTTCAAAGTATTAGTAGTTGCTGTATCCAATACCCACTGTGGGTTCATTGACTTCATTGGCCCCCAATCCAGCAGCACCTCGATTTAAAGATCTCGGGCAGGATTCTCCGTGGGCCGACGCCGAAATCAGGAAACATGATTGAACACAGAACATACAGTGCACAAGGAGGCCATTCGGCCCATCGAGTCTGCACCGACCCACTTAAGCCCTCACGTCCACCCTATCCCTGTAACCCAATAACCGCTCCTAAGGGCAATTTAGCATGGCCAATCCATCTAACCTGCACGTCTTTGGACTGTGGGAGGAAACCGGAGCACCCGGTCTGGGTTACATGTGTGTGGGGCGTAGGGAAGTTGGGGCCATGGGCACAGCACTGCCTACTCACCCTGGCCGCCCTGAGGAGGTCGTGCAGTTTCATCCAGCACTGGATGGCAATCCATTCGATTTTGCCAACGGCGCTGACCGTGTCTGCCACCTGCGCCCAGGCATGGCAAATGGCAGGGTCTGATGGCCTTCCTCCCGGGTCGGGGTACAGGATCATCCGCCTCTCCTCCACGGCGTCCAGGAGGGTCTCCAGCTCTGCGTCGCGGAACCGTAGCGCTGCTCTCCCTCCAACCATCTTGTTGGCTGCGACTGTGTGTGTGGGGGAATGGATCGTTTAAGTGTGGCTGCAGCATGTGTGCCTATGTGCGGCCATCATGGACCCGGCGAATCCGGCGCCATTTCGGGTGCTAGCCCCTTTAGAGTTGCTGAATCGTTGCACCTGTTGCGCCATATTTGCCGTTGTAAAAGTCCACAGTTGTCACGACGGCATCAGCACTTAGTCTGAAAATCAGAGAATTCAGCCTAGTATTTGTGGTTACAAACCCCTCTAAGACCTTATGGCCTCCTTCCTCGGTAACCTTCTCCAGCCTTTCAATGCACCAAGAACTTTCTCGCATGGTGTACAATCCCGCTTTTAATCTCTCTGCCGTGCCTTCAGTTGCCTAGGTGTTAAGCTCCAAAATTCTCCTGCCATAAACCTCTCTGCACTTCACCTCTCTTTCTCGCTTTCTTAAAACCTAACTAGTCAATCAAGTCACCGATTATTGCACTAGCTAGACCACACCTGTAATACTATAAACATTGGAGGCAGTCCAGAGAAGGTTCACTTGGTTGATCCCAGGTATGGACGAATTTTCTTATGAGGAGCAGTTGAGTAGGTTGGGCCTGTCCTCATTGGAGTTTAGATAAATGATAGGGGACCTTATTGAGTCCTGTGGGATTCTCAGTGGTCTTACCAGGGTAGATGCTGAGAGGTTGTTTCTCCTTGTGGAAGAGATTGGATCAGAGGATATCTTATGGTTGCCCATTTAAATCAGAGGTGAGGAGGAATTACTTCTCTCAGAAGGTAGTGAATCTGTAGAATTCTTTACCGCACAGGGCTATGGAGGCTGGGTCATTAGATATGTTCAAGGCTGAGATCGACCAATTTTTAATCAGCAAGGGAATCAAAGGTTATGTGGAGTTGAAGATAATCATATCAATCTAGTCATAATCTCAATCAATGGTAGAGCTGACTTGATGGGCTGAATGGCCTACTTCTGCTCTTATGTCTTATGGTCTGGCCTTGTATCACCTTATGGGGCGCAGGGTTTAATTCTGTTTGCTAACTTGATTGTGAAAAGCCCTGGGATACTTTACTACACTAAAGGCACTATAGAAATGAGTGTAAACAATTCCCCCTCCTCCTCCCCATTCTCCTCGACACCTTTCAGTGACGGGAGTCTTGCACTCACTGGGTTTACATTCCCATGAACCAGGGAATCTCATGTTTGCTTCAAAACCCTTTATCAACGCTCTTCAAATAGAGTCCAAGGTGCTTACGGAACACCTATCTTAGATTTCTTCCACATTGTTTATTAGCCGTGGAATAACAACCCTAGTCCATAAAGATACAGTTCATTGTAACTTTCTCCTGGGAATTTTAACAATTAAGGAACTTTATTTAGAGACTTGACATCAGGCTGGGGCCTTCCTCTTTTGTGAGGTTTCCTTTCTCTGACTATTTGAGGGTTTTCTTTTCTTTAAGCTGCCCGTTCACACAGAATGAAGCTCTCTGTTTGCCTCTTCATTGTGTGAGATCTGGGACCATGAGGCCAAGTTTCCCAAACATAAGCTCTCTACAAGTGGCTGGCAGGCAGTTGTAAAACTGTCAGGACTTTTTAAGAGGAGCTGCTGAGATGACTTGTTTTGTCGGTCAGTCTTCTGGGCTGACAGTCCGAGTGAGTCGCAACGATCAGACACTGGAATTTTCAATGTTTCCTAAGACATGATATTAAGTCAGCATCAAGTCTCAACATCAGAACAACAACCTGCATTTATGTAGCGCTTTTAAAATAGTGAAACCTTTCAAGACACCAAGCCGTAAAAAGAGCTATCAGGGCAGATGATGGAACGTTTGGTTAAGGGGGCGGTAGTTTTTCGGTAGAGTGGAGGATAGGTTGACGGGAGTATTTTCTCGGGAACTGAAAGCTCTTCAATGGTGGAAACATTAAGGTCATGGATGGGCAAGGTGGCAGAACGGGAGGAGCGATGGGATCCCAGACAGTTGTAGGATCAGAGAAGGTGGGAGATAAGGAATGGTCAGTCCATAGTGGGATTTGAATACAGATTCTGAACACAGGTAAATAGGGAACCAGTGCAAATTAGGATATGGGAAGCAGAGTTTTGGATGAGCTTAAGTTAATGGAGAGTGCAAGGTAGTTATCAAACCCCATTCCATTCTGAATGAAAAAGTGAAACAAATAACTTACATTTATAGAGCACTCTTCAAGACGGCAAGATGCCCCAAAGTGCTTAACAGACAATGATGTACTTTTGAATTTTTAAAAGTGGAAACACATTGCCAATTCTCACACAGCAAGATTCCATAAACAACAATGTGATTATGACTGGATCACCTTATTTTTAGTAATGTTGATTGAGGGATAAATATAGACCAAAACACTGGATTTAATTTTGTACCTGAGAATTGCAGATGTGCCCCCTGATTTAATATCTGAGATACCCTCAATTACGACACAGGAGTGAAGACTGGTAATTCAAAGGCTTTAATTACCAAAGAACCGGACAGCTGCCGAGAAGTGTGCTCACAGCATGCTGCCCAGTGAGCATCACCTTATATACTGTTTCCTGGGAGCGGAGCCAGAGGCGGAGTCCCCCAGGGTTCCAAGCCCGGTCTTAAAGGGCCAATGTGTTAAAGGCAAGGTACAGTTACAGCAGTTACCGATACCATTCATCACAATATCCCATCCAAAAGACAGAGGACGATTTAAGAAAAACAAACAGCAAGGCACACTTTAATATACACTCGCTGGAATTACCCAAAGCACGGGATCTAGCCCCCTGGCACTGCTATGGTGACTGCGCCCAGGTGCCTGGGTGACATTGGGGTACCAGGGTACCACCCTGTCCAGAACCTGACCAATTGGGGGCCTGCGATTGCCTGGGAGACCCCACCCTGCTCCCCGCAAGTGCTGTTACGTCTGATCCAAGTTTGTGGAAACCAGTGCTAAACGTGCCATGGCGGGGTCTCCCAGGCGCGGGTGTTTGATTTTATCCTCGGGAGTCTCCGCAGAGACATATTTAACTGAAGCTAACTGCTTACTTAAATATGCAAATTTGGATCCTGCCCAGTGAGGGTGAGATCCAGATCCTGAGGTCTATCTCGAGATTTAATGGCCTCGTCGTGTCACTGAGTCGGGCGTGATGAGGTTGTTCGATTGGGCCCAGTACCTCCAACAGTGTTGCACATCCTCAGAACTTCACTGAAGCATCAACCTTGAGTGCATACTCAGGGGCTTGATTGTTAGCCCTCATTGTGGCTGGAAATGGAGGTGAGTAGGCACTAAAACAGCACTGCTCACCCTTACTCCCATGTACTAATTTCGGGAAGGTGGGATGGAGGTCACAGCTGGACTATCTGCTCGCAAGTGCAGGATAGCCAAGCGGGTTCGTTAAAGACCACTAAAGATCAGTTAAAAGTGGTTGGCTGCTCTTAAGAGGTGGGATACACTGCACTTAACACTAGTGGGGAAGGTCCAAGTGGGGAAAATGAATATTCTGCCGAGGTTCTTGTCTATCTTTCAAGCGCTCCAGATCTTTATACCAAAGGTCTTTTTTCAGAAAGTGGACATGATCATTTCTGACTTTGTATGAACGGGGAAGATGCCGAGGGTGGGGAGGACCCTGCAACAGAGGCAGAGGCAGCAGCGTTGCCAAACTTGCTTCATTATTATTGGGTGGCGAATGTGGACAAGGTGCGGCGGTGGGGGAATGAGAAGCGGTAGAGTGGGTTAGGATGGAGGATGAATCTTGTAAAGGGTCTAGTTTGAGGGCTATGGTGACAGCAGCATTGCCAATGGCTCAGAGTAGGTATTCAAGGAGCCTGGTGGTGCAGTCCACGGCGAAGATATGGGGCGGAATTCTCTGAAAATGGGGCTATGTCCCCACACCCGCGAGAAAACAGGTGCAACTCACTCTGGACTTTCCTGGAGAAAGCCCAGAGTGATTCTCCATTTTGAAGGGGGCTAGAGGGGCCCTGAAATAGTCCTCGCAGCTCCAGCTGCGACAAGGGGCCCTGCATTTCTGGCCGCAGGTCCGCGCATGTGCGCGGCGGCCCCGCACAACATGGTGAACCCACACAGCAAGCCGGCCCCAACAATATAGGCCCCCCCCTCCAGATCACGTGCACCCGCTGATCAGTGGCCCCCGATCGGAACCCTGGCCGTCCTGAGGCCCCCCCCCCAGTGACGGATCCCCCACCAGGGTGGCCTGTGTCCGCAGCTGCCACTCCGAGTGCCCACCGGGTGGAACCATGAGGGAACCACGCTGGCGCGAACTCAGCCAGCTGCCGACTGAGAATCGCCGCGGGGCCTCTTTGAATGGCCCCCAACCGGCACCACGTTGACCGCGTGCGCGTGACTGGCGGCGATTCCCCGGTGCGTGCCCAGAGAATGGCCGGTTCCCGGTCCACGCCTGCGCACGGCTGACGACCTGTAGTGGATGTGCCATACAACATAGCGCCGACCATGCGCGAACCCAACCCTCTATCCACAACCCCACAGCCCACACCCTGGCCACACCCCACTAGTCCCCCTAGCCCTAGCAGAAGCCCACCACGGACTGCGGCATGGATCCCAGTCGAGTGTGGTGGCGCTGGACACAGTCCACAGCCGGCATGCTGGGTTCCTGACCGCTGGGACCACACGTGTCCAATCAGAACTTGGCTCATCAGGGGCGGAGCATCGCGGGTGGGCCGGCCAATGATGTGCCGATGCCGTTGAAATGGCACGCAGCGCACGGCACGATGACACCAGTTTGGATGGGTCGGAGCATGATGGACCGGCGTTAAACCGGCACTGGCACCAATTGCGCCGTGGAAATCCATTCTCCGCCCAATCATTTTCACCTTCAGAGATTTACAAAGAAGTAGAAAGTTGGAAAGAACCAAATGAGCCTGTTGAATTTGTTAGTTGGGATATGAGTAGAGTACCAATTGTTATCCCAACACATCTGTGCCTGAACCTATTTTTAAAATAAATTTAGAGTACCCAATTAGTTTTTTCCAATTAAGGGGCAATTTAGTGTGGCCACTCCATCTACCCTACACATCTTTGGGTTGTGGGGGTGAGACCTGTGCAGACTTGGGGAGAATGTGCAAACTCCACACGGGCAGTAACCCAGGGCCGGGATCGAACCCGGGTCCTGGACGCCATGAGGCAGCTGTGCTAACCACTGCATCACCATGCTGCCCTTGCCTGAACCTAGTTAGAATCCGAGTCAAAATCTTGTCTGAAGAAGTGGAAATTTAAATTGAAGGTTAAGGTCAAAATCAATCTTTATTGGGCGAAAACCTGCGCAAGAATCAGGCCCAGATGGGTCAAGGTCATTCCCCATGTTCTGAAAGTTTGAGTGAAGAAAGGAAGTATCCTCTTGCGAATAGGAACACTTTGGTGAAGTTAGATTTGTAATGGAAAACAAGAAATGTATGTAACTTACATGGCATTTGAACATTGTTCAAAAGAAGAGTTACATTGGACTTGAAAAGTTGGGCGCGATTGAACAAAAAATGTCTATGGCCGCGATTGTCCGACCTCATTGCGCTCTCGCTTGAACAAAACTAGGCTGGTGAATAGTGGAATCCAAAGGAGAAAACGAGAACCATGCCAGACACCAAACAGTTTGCTATACACCCGACTCACTCCCGTACATGAAATTGGAATCTCGCGGTAGCGTGATGGGAAACCAATTATCACCACTTAAGCCCTATTTCTTTTTAAAAATAAATTTAGAGTACCCAATTTTAAAAAAAAATCCAATTAAGGGGAAATTCAGCATGGCCAATCCACCTACCTTCGATGCCCGGTGGGCACCGCAGGGGCTGGGGTGCTTTATTGACCCCTTTGACTGCATTCTTATTTGATGTTTTTAAGTTTGCGTTACATACATAGAACATACAGTGCTGATCTTTGTTACGTTCGGGTAGTGCCTCTAACAGGAGCAGCCCTTTTTTGCTTTGTCCCTCAGTTTGATTTCCTTTCTTCTATTTTGTTGGTGGACCTCAAAAGAGTGGCCAATCAACCTACCCTGCACATCTTTGGGTTGTGGGGGCTAAACCCACGGAAACACGGGGAGAATGTGCAAACTCCACACGGACAGTGACCCAGAACCGGGATCGAACCTGGGACCTTGGCTCCATGAGGCAATAGTGTTAACCACTGTGCCACCATGTCAGTTTCCAATCTAAGCCATCCACTCCCGTTGGCGAGAACTGGACCCTGCCACGACATGGCGAGAAACCAATAATCACCGATTAAGGCCAATCTCCATCTCATTAATAGGTCCAGTGCTGTGAGGCGGGTGGGGGTGCCCCCAGGGAGGAAAGGCCCCAGTCGGGGGGGAGGGGTGGTCAGCCGGCATCTGTGGGGGATTGTCCCTAGGCCGGGAGATGATGGGCTCAGTGCCCATGGATCCAACATGCCACCCCCTGGATCATGTATAACCATACCAGGGCAACTTCAGCTGCAGCCTGTTCATTCCACCAAACACCCCCAGGACAGAGCCTGTCAGTGGTTACATAGTGCAGGTCACTTTAACTCCCACTGACCTTGGTGACCTTTGGCTGCACAGCAGAAGGCTGTCCCTAATAGGGAATTAGCAATGATAATTATATGAGCGCTCTGCAGCTCCCAAGTGGATCACCGTGGATTAGATAGGCCATGTCACAGTTGAGTGTTACTTCCTCGCATCTCAATCAGACTGTGAAGCCTGGACACTTTGCCTGAACACAGAGGCAGCAGCCAACGATCAAACACCAAGTAGCTGGGCCTCAGCACTGGGGACATACCTGCGACCAGAGGTGAGTGTGTGCATCAGGGAGGGAACCTGTGCCCGGTCCTAGTCAGGGCCGGCTCAAGGTACCGGCAACTCGGGCAGTCGCCCGGGGCGCCATGTGCTAGGGGGCACCATCAAGGAGTGCGGGTCCTGCGCATGCGCAGTTGGGCCGGTGCCAACCAGCGCATGCGCGGTGGCCGCCCTCCCTCAGGCCGCCCCGCACAAACATGGCGGATGGATCCAGGCTCGCCGGTGGTCACTCCGGCCCTCCCCCCCTCGGCGCCCCCCCTCCCCCCCCCCCCCCCCGCCTCCCCCCCCCTCCGGCCCCCCCGCCTCCCCCCCTCCGGCCCCGCCCCCCCTGGCCCCCCGGCCCGCCCCCGCCCCCACCCCCCCTGGCACCGCCCCTGGCACCGCCCCCCCCCCCATCCCCCGCCCCCCCCCCCCCCCCCCCCCCCCCGGGAGGGCGCCGAAGTTCAGCTTGCCCGGGGCGCCAGCAACCCTAGGGCCGGCGCTGGTCCTAGTAAAGTTCCTGGCGGGGATCTGGGAACAGCTACTTCCTGGGACAACCGGAGTTCCCCGGCATCTTCAAGTGACACCTCAGGATGACCGGTTGGCCCTTGAGGGATAAGGAGTACTTGCTCAGATCCTGCCTAATGACGTCAGTACGAAGGCCGATGATGGATGCGGAGTTACAATATAATGAGGCAGTCATTGAGCGGTGTATCGGACTGCTGAAAATGTGTTCCACTGTCTCGACTGCTCTGGTGTTGCACTGCAGTACACCCCCCAGAGGGTCACCCGGTCTGTGATGGTGTGCTGTACCCCCCTGATCCACCCTCCTGGGGACAGTGTAATATCACTGATGCACCATCAATTGGACTCGAGTCGTGAAGAAGTTCCAAATATCAGGCTTTAATTAACTAGTTGTGTGCCCGGCAGTCTACTTACAGAAAAAGGCCGACTGCCGGCTGCTACGGGTTCTTATACCCCGCCTCGTAGGAGGGGCTACTGGCCTCTCGGCCAATCGGCGAGCAGTCACATGACTGACCTCAGCCAATTGGCAGAGAGACCCATGACCTGCCTGAGCCAATGGGCAGCGAGTCCTCTGCACCAATGGCAGCACTACTCTGAAGTACCGCAAACCTCCCAGTCATACCACCACATTCACCTCTTATGGAGAAAGAAGCCGGGAGGGTGGGGGGGGGGGGGGGAGACGAGGAGAGGAGAAAATGGGGGGGGGCCGTCGAACTGGTAGTATGACTAGAGAGAACGAGGTGTACCGAGATGTCTGGTGGCTGCCCACTGGCCCGCGACGAATATACAAAAGAACAACAATACCGCGCACAATGCACTTTTGAACACTCGAGGAACAAACAAGCAAAAAAAAAGGAAAAGGAAGATGCAACTGTGCACAAGGGAACGCTGAACAACACGAAGAGTCCGACAAAAAGTCCAGTGGAACATCAAATCGACTTGATCAGTCTGACGGGTGCCTTCAATGTCCTGCTGGACCTGCGCAGTGGCGCCGGTGACGTTGGAGCGGTGGTCGTCCGTGACTCCGGGAGCAGCGGTCGTGGTCCTGTGTCTGTACCACTGGTCGGTGCTAGTGAAGCTCTGGCTGGGGGAGAGGGTTCCTGTGCGCTGGGTTGCAGGGGCGCTGGGGGCGCCGGGGGGGGGGGGGGGGGGGGGGGGTGGTTGGGACTGGGAGGGGAGGGGGCGTTGGTGTGGGTGGTTGTGGCCGCGCGCCGGCGGGTGCCAGGTCCCGGAGGGAGACCGTGTCCTGCCGCCTGTCGGGATACTCCACGTACGCGTACTGCGGGTTAGCGTGGAGTAACTGGACTCGTTCAACCAATGGGTCGGACTTGTGCCTGGGGGTGGCCAGCCAGGTCGGGAGCAGGGTTCCTGAGGACGACTTCCTGGGGAAAACAAGAAGATGTTCATGAGGGGTTTGGTTCGTGGCAGTACAGAGGAGAGACCGAATCGAGTGGAGGGTGTCTGGGAGAACCTATTGCCAGTGGGAGATAGGGAGATTGCTGGACCGTAGGGCCAGTAGGACGGTCTTCCAGACCATACTGTTCTCCCGCTCGACCTGTCCGTTACCCCGGGGGTTATAACTGGTCGTCCTGCTAGAGGCGATGCCCCTGCTGAGCAGGAATTGACGCAGCTCATCACTCATGAAAGAGGATCCCCGGTCGCTGTGGATGTACGCGGGGTAACCGAACAGGGAGAAAATGGAGAGGAGGTCCTTGATGACGGTTGTTGTGGTCATGTCGGGGCAGGAGATGGCAAAAGGAAAGCGGGAGTACTCGTCAATCACACTTAGAAAGTATATGTTGCGGTTGTTGGAGGGGAGGGGACCCTTGAAGTTCATGCTGAGATGTTCAAAGGGGCGGGACGCCTTTAGCAGATGCGCTTGCTCAGGCGGTAGAAGTGTGGCTTGCACTCCGCGCAAATGTGGCAGTCCCTAGTTGCAGTCCTGACCTCCTCGATGGAGTAGGGCAGGTTGCGGGTCTTAATGAAATGGTAGAAGCGGGCTACCCCTGGATGGCAGAGGTCCGTATGGAGGGTACGGAGGCGGTCTATCTGCATGCTGGCGCAGGTACAGCGGGACAGGGCATCAGGAGGCTCGTTGAGCTTCCCAGGACGATACAAGATATCGTAGTTGTACGTGGACAACTCGATCCGCCACCGCAAGATCTTGTCGTTCTTGATCTTGCCCCTCTGTGCATTATCGAACATAAAGGCCACTGACTGTTGGTCTGTGAGGAGGGTGCACCTCCTGCCGGCCAGATAGTGCCTCCAGTATCGCACAGCTTCGACAATGGCCTGTGCCTCCTTTTCCACTGAGGAATGGCGGAGTTCGGAAGCGTGGAGGGTCCGGGAAAAGAATGCCACGGGTCTGCCCGCTTGGTTCAGAGTGGTCGCCAGAGCTACATCGGATGCATCGCTCTCGATCTGGAATGGGAGGGACTCATCGACAGCATGCATCATGGCCTTTGCGATGTCCGCTTTGATGCGGCTAAAGGCCTGGCGGGCCTCCATCGACAGGGGGAACATGTTGGACTGGATGAGGGGGCGGGCTTTGCCGGCGTAGTTCGGGACCCACTGGGCATAATAAGAAAAGACGCCCAGACAGTGTTTGAGGGCTTTGAGGGAGTTGGGAAGGGGGAGTTCCATAAGGAGGCGCATGCGTTCGGGGCCGGGGCCTATCACTCCGTTACGCACTACGTAACCGAGAATGGCTAGACGGTCGGTGCTAAACACGCAATTATCCTTATTATACGTGAGGTTAAGGAGTTTTGCGGTATGGAGGAATTTTTGGAGTTTGGTGTCATGGTCCTGCTGGTCGTGGCAGCAGATGGTGACATTGTCGAGATACGGGAAGGTTGCCCATAAACCGCGTTGGTCAACTATTCGGTCCATCTCCCGTTGGAAGACCGAGACCCGATTTGTGACACCGAATGGAACCATTAGAAAGTGGTAGAGGCGCCCATCTGCTTCGAACGCAGTGTACTTTCGGTCACTCGCGCGGATGGGCAGCTGGTGATAGGCGGACTTAAGGTCCACCTTGGAGAAGACTTTGTACTTCGTGATCCTGTTAACCAGGTCGGAGATACGGGGGAGAGGATACGCGTCAAGCTGCGTAAACCTGTTGATGGTCTGACTGTAGTCAATGACCATCCGGTTTTTCTCCCCAGTCCTAACCAGCAGCACGTGGGCTCGCCAGGGACTGTTGCTGGCCTCGATTACTCCTTCCTTTATGAGCCTCTGGACCTCGGACCTGATGAAGGTCCGGTCCTGGGAACTGTATCGTCTGCTCCTAGTGGTGATGGGGTTGCAATCCGGGGTGAGGTTCGCATACAAGGGGGGTCCACTTTGAGGGGCGCGAGGCTGCAGACAGTAAGGGGGGGAATAGGGTCGCCGAATTTAAAGGTCAAGTTCTGTAGGTTGCGTTGGAAATCCAGTCCTAAAAGTGCTGGTGCGCAGAGGTGGGAAGGACGAGGAATTTGTAATTTTTAAAAACCCTTCCCTGGACCGTGAGGTCCGCTACGCAGCACCCGGTGATTTGGATGGAGTGCGAACCTGAAGCCAGAGCGATTTTGTGCTTAACCGGGTGAACAGGGAGCACGCAGCGTCTTACCGTGTCAGGGTGGACAAAACTCTCTGTGCTCCCGGAGTCTAGTAGACAGCTCGTCTCGTGTCCGTTTAGGAGGATTTGCACTACGTGGAGAGCGTGCAGAGCGGGCCGGACAGCGCGGGCGGGGGTGCTTGGCCTGGCCACAGAAATAACAGCGGGGCCCAGTGGGCTTATCGGGGCGTCACGCAGTGCAGGCCTGGGGGTGTTCGGAATCGGCGGGGGTGAGGGGAGGTGCGTGCCAAGTTGCCCAAGGGGTCGCCGCGCGGCCGGGAGCATATGTGTGGGCGTTTCGGTCGGCAACCTCCAGGGAGGATGCGAGGGTCCGTGCCTTAATGAGGCTCAAAGTGTCCTTCTCTAGGAGCCGCTGACGTATCTGAGAGGATTGCATGCCCGCGACAAAGGCATCCCTGATTAGCAGTTCAGTGTGCTCCACGACGGTAACTTGCGGGCAGGCGCAATTTCTCCCCAGGACAATGAGGGCCCGATAAAACTCATCAAGGGACTGCCCGGGGAACTGTTGCCTTGTTGCCAGGAGGTGCCGTGCTTAGACTTGGTTTACAGGCCTGAGAAAATGTCCTTTCAGGAGATCCATGGCTGCGTCATAGTCCTGTTCATCCTCTATCATCGAATAAACAGCGGTGCCCACGCACGAGTGGAGGATGTGGAGTTTCTGCTCCCTTGTTGGTTCATTGTCTGTAGTGGTGAGGTAACTATTGAAGCACGCCAGCCAATGTTTAAAAGTTGATGACGCATTTGTAGCATGCGGGCTGACGCGGAGGCAGTCTGGTTTGATCCGAAGCTCCATTTCCAAATTCTAGTTCATTAAATTGATGCACCATCAATTGGACTCAAGTCGTGAAGAAGTTCCAAATATCAGGCTTTAATGAACTAGTTGTGTGCCCGGCAGTCGACTTACAGAGAAAGGCCGACTGCCGGCTGCTACGGGTTCTTATACCCCGCTTCGTAGGAGGGGCTACTGGCCTCTCGGCCAATCGGCGAGCAGTCACATGACTGACCTCAGCCAATTGGCAGAGGGACACATGACCTGCCTGAGCCAATGGGCAACGAATCCTCTGCACCAATGGCAGCACTACTCTGAGGTACCGTAAACCTCCTAGTCATACCACCACAATCACTTCAGGTTAATGGGCCTGTGTCCGCACTGTCAGCGGGTCAATATACAGGCAGGAGGGCGATGATAACCCACTGTGAGTTGAGCTCTGGTGCTCCTCAGTCTATTCCATCATCTGACTCCTGTATCTGCTGACAACGCACTCACACCCATCACCTGCATATGGTATGCTTCAGTCAGGGGGAGGTCCTCATTGAAGCATCACTGTGCCCTCAGGGCTGGGAGCTGGGGCTGGGGGAGGGTGAAGGCAATGGAAGATGGGGGGGGCCTGCAGTGCAGAATAACATGCAGAAGCTTCTCGTGTCTTGGATGTAATGTGTTTTAATGGTGTACAATGATGATCTTAATTGTCCCTAGCTACTGATAGTGCCGTCCCTCCAGGTGCCCTCTCAGTGATTCTCAAACTGTTTAGCCCTCCATGCTATGTCGTTATATCTAGGTGTGTCCCCAGGATGCACATCAAAGGTGGAGGCAGCTTGCTGCTTACTGCGCCCTGTGGCCTTCGATGACCCTGATAGGCAGCTGCTGGAGGGCCTGGGGCTAAAGGATCCCAGCCGACTTGCTGGTGTCACATGCCTCGCTGTGCCGGCCTGTTCCGCCTGCTGACCCCGGGATGCACCATTTTCAGGAGGTGGGGAGTCGGGAGAGTTGGTGATCACTCTCGCTTCCCTGTAGGGAGCCTCCATGTTGGCCTCCAGTGCCCCCTTCTCCCAGTCAGTAGCCGCAGTACCCTGGGGATCACCAGGGGACGGAGGGATGGATGAAGTGAGCTCCAGAGGCTCCTGTGCCATCTGGCTCGGCCAGCACGAGGGGCTACCCATTGTCTGCACCATGCTGTTGGCGACCTCTGCAATGCCCCTCTGTGATCGGTCCACCTTCTGCAGTGCTTCGCTAATCTCCACATGTGTCTGGAACACGTTCCGCAGCGACTGGGACATGCTCTGGAGCACCTTGCCAATGCCCACCTAATACTGGGACATGCTCTGCACCGCCATGCAAGGACCGCTTGAGACTCGAAACAGTCCCCAGGGATTGCGTATTCACCGGAGCGCGTTAGCAACACCCACCTGAACTGAGACACCCTCCGCAGTACCTCGGCCATGTCCACCTGCGTTAGGGACACATCCCCCAGTGACTGGGACATGCTGATGAGACCCTCAGCCATGGCTGTCATTGACTGAGCAATACCTTGGACATCACCAACCATGCTGTTGATGTTGTTTTCCAGTCTCTCCACTGCAGTCACCAACTTAGTAGTGTGGTCTCGGTGCCACGCATTGCCAACACCATCGCCTGTGCCTGTAGCCTTTGGAACTCCTCCAATTGGCTATGGATTCGCTGACAACCCGCTCTGAATCTCACGGCCGCACTGTAGGGTCTGAATCAACTCCGGGATAACCTAATCCAGAGGCTCGACATTGGACTGGGACCCAGCTGGGCCCTGGGATGCAGCAGACCTCTGACTGCTGTCTCGGTGGATGTTCCTGTCTCCACCTGATGTGCATCAAAAAATGTGTGGTGCTCGCCAGATTGTGCCACAGACGCCTGTCCACTACCTTTGCCCACCGAGGTTTCTGTCTCTGCGCTGGTGGAGGGTGGCAGTGGCAGTTGTGACACCTCGATGGTGGCATCCTCGGAGCTCTCCTCTGTGGTTTTCTCTTGGAAGGCAGAGGGAGGGGCACCCTGGATGGGCCGTCACCATCAGATGGAGATCCTGCGGGAATGACATGTGACCACTGAGAGGGAAGGATCCTTATATCTGGCATGAATAACAAACGTGCAACAGTTCATCTGGTTGACGGCCATTAGATACTCACCTCTGGGCTCAGGCCAAGCTCAACGTTGGTGACTGCTCTGTCCTTGGCCACTCCCACTACCTCCAAGGCTAGTTCCTTGTAGGGAGTAAGGATTCTGATGTCTTGCATCCCGCCGCCCATCTGGGCCCTTTCTCGCCTGTTCTGGGCCAGAGAGAGGGCATCGTGAGCTGCACGCTTCATGCATCGCGGGCGAGGGAGATGCTATAGCGGGGGACAAGCATGGGCACTACAGCTGGGAATGGGTGGGATGTGCTGGTGGGTGCCAGGGTGTGCTGGGGGTACAGGTGCGGTACTGTGCTGAGGGCGGTGACAACTGCATGGTCATTGGGAAGATGGTGGTGGCAGGCAGGACCGGTGCCACTGATGCCAACTCACCAGTGCGGCCCTCGGGGTTCATTGAGCTTCTTGCGGCACTGGGTGGCAGTCCTCTTGCTGACAGCCGCTGCATCCCAGGCAGTTTAAGAACTGCTCCTTCTCATTAATGGGGAGCTGCTGGACACGGTCCAGGTGAATCAGCTGGCGGGACAGTCATTTCCGATGTGAGGCCTGTGGGGCATCATTACCGGCCCTGATTGGCTTTAGATACAGGTGGTGGTCCCGCCGAATCGGCCTTTGGGAAACACCTGCCAATTCTCACTCGCTACCACATTAAAAAACGTTTCCGTTAGATTGCGTCCTTCGTCATTTTTGAGTCTTGGGGAATTTCCTCCAGTCTGGCCCATACTTAGAAATGTTTTTGAAGTGGAGAGCTGAATCCACCAGCTAGACCGGCTCCTCGGAGATTGGGGCACTATTTTGAAAAGGTGGCACTGCTGGGTGGCTGTGCCAAGGTGCCAGGGTGCCAGCGGGAGTGCCAGGTTACCACCCTGCCCAATGCCCGACCACCTGGGTTCTCTCATGGCCTGGGAGACTCCCTCCTCCCCCAGGGGCCGTTTTGCCTGTGGAAATCAGTGCTAAATGGCATCCTGGCGATGTCTTCTTGGTGTAGCCGTTAGTTCCCGGGTGCCGGGAGAATCCGGCATAGACATATTTAAACATATGCATATCTGGATCTCACCTCGTGAGGACGAGAACCAGGCTGCAACCTCATGAGGTTCGGTTGCATCTCACAAGACGTCTCGAGCAACACGAGTCAAGTCGGGCAAGATGAGGTCGATAATTACGCCCTTTGTTTTTCTCTCCACAGGTGCTGGCCTACCTGGTGAGATTTTTCATCAGTTTCTATTTTTTTTCAGATTTCCAGTATTTTGCTATTAGTTATTGAACAATTGTATTTTTTCATTAAGGAGGAAGGAGTATTGTAGCAGAGTCTTGTAGACATTTATGTATGTGTGCTGGTTTAGCTCAGTGAGCTAGGCAGCTAGATTGCGATGCAGAAGAAGGCCAGCAGCACAGGTTCAATTCCCATTCCAGCTGAGTAATTCTGATTTCTCCCTCTATGTACCTGAACAGATGCCGGAATGTGGCAACTAGGGGCTTTTCACAGTAACTTTGTTGCAGTGTTAATTTAAGCCTACTTGTGACAATAAAGATTATTTATTATAAGCAAACCTGAATACACCAATAAAGTTGACTACTTGAACTCCATGTTGTGCAACAGTGTTTACACTGCAAAGATATCACACATGCTGCTGTTTCTTTCAAGCTGGAAAGCCCCTATTATTGGCCTTCTTGCTTGAAGAGCCCACCACTTTCCTTCATTGGATGGGAAGTTTGTCCTCTGGCCATTAACTGGCCCCTTTGGGGTGACTGTTTCCCACACAGTGCAGGCTCTTGATCCCCATTTGAGCCCAGAAGCCCAAAGTGCATATCCAGCCCCACGTCTGTGGGGTGGGCCCTGAACCCATGATTTTCTGACACAAAGATAAATGTTACCCATTGAGCCCCAAGAGAACAAAGGCGTTAAACCAAGGTGCCACCTGCCTGTTCCAGAAAATCTTCAAAATCTGTCTGATCAGTAGTTCAGACAATGTGACATTCTCTCGGCACATCATCAGATTGTGTGCACTTTAATCCTGGTGTGTAGCTTGAACTGACATATCCTGACTGGAGTCAGGGATCACACCCATTGAGCAAAACACAGAGACAGAGTTGTTTTAAGATTGGCTGCAGTATATATGTGACCTGTCAAAGTTTCGGTGTGTCTGTGAGTGAACTATTACACCGACTGAAACATTTGGATTCTCAACTGTACATTGCAGATGTCTAATACAATGGCAGCAAAGTGCGGCTTTTCCAAATTAGAGTCAGGAACTGCCTCAGTGCTCACTGTGAGATTTATGGCAGTGCCTTTCACATTTCCACACATAACAGGAAGCAGGAATTCTGCAGCTGTGGAACATATTCAGGTTTCAGGCATCACCCTGAGGGTAATGGATACCCTCTGGCAAATCCATTATAGTGACTGCTGAGCTGTAACCAGAGTCAGGTACAATCCAATCCATGCTGAGTTATACATCTCTGTTATCTGCCCATGTTCAAGCTGTTCATCTAGACTACAGCTTCAATTGTGTATGCAAAAAAACCTGGTCACACAGAGAGAGAAAAAAAAATGAAAAATGCTGGCAAATGAGAAAGAATAAATGCTGGAAATGTGCAGCTGGTTTTTCAGCACCTTGCATCGCCAAAATCAGAGGTTAATGCCCATGGTTCACCACCTCCATCAGACTGAAAATATTCGTTATTCTGCTCCACAGACTTGAGCCCATAACCTAGAGAGTAGTACTGAGGGAATGCTGCACTGTTGGAGGTTCTGGGTGGGATTCTCCATTTGCCGATTTCATAATCGGCGATTGGGTGGAGAATTCCTTTCTATGATCAAATCGGGGGTGGCGTCTGTTTTCAGATGCTCCGCCCCCTCCAAAATGGCATAATCGGGGAATACGGCGGATGTTACCTGAAGGCTCTACCCCGCTGCTCCGCCCCCGATGGGCCGAGTTCCCGATGGCGTAGGACATATGGGCTACCAGTTTCATGAACCCCGTGTGGCAGCTGCGGACTGTGTCCAGCGCCACCACAGTCGGGGGAACCGTGCTGCTGGCCGGCGGGGGCTTTGGCGAGGGCTGGGGGTCTGGTGGGGGGTGATCGGGGGGAGGCGAGGGGGGGGAATCCGGGGAGGCACTACCTGGCAGGTCAGGTCCGTGCGCGGCCGGCGCCATATTGTACGGCGTGACCACTGCAGGTCATCACTGTGCGCACGCGCGGCTATGGATCCGGCCATTCTCCGGCTGCATTTGCCGCAGGATCCGCGAGTTCTACCCGGTGCCGCTGCTAGCCCCTCACTGGTGAATCGGTGAGGGTGCCACGCTGATTTTGCCGTCGTAAAATGCCACAGTTCCCACGCCGGCGTCGGCACTTAGCCGCAGACTCGGAGAAACCAGCCCACCATCTTTTGAACTTACAGGGCTGAGTTCCAGAGATTTTAGATCGACCTGGGAATCAAGGGACAGACAAAGTGGCATTAAGGCCGCAGCAATCAGATCAGCTATGATCTTATTGATTAGTGGAAGCTCAATAGGCTTATGATGTTATGGTGGTTAAATCTCTGGTATGAGACTTTAATGCACAACATTTTGGCCCAAAGGCAAGAGGACTGCAAACTGAACCATATTTGTTTGTTATTCATTCTTTCATGGGATGTGGCCATGGCTGGCAAGACCAGCATTTGTTGCCCATCTCTAATTGAGCTCAGTGGCATTTTAAGAGTCTACCACATTGCTGTGGGAGGGGTCTGGAGGCACATGTAGGTCAGACCAGGTAAGGACGACAGATTTCCTTCCCTAAAGGACATTAGTGAACCAGCTGGGTTTTTACGACAATCGGCAATGGTTTCAAAGTCATCATTAGACTTTTAATTCCAGAGTTTTTATTGAATTCACATTTCACCATCTGCCATGGTGGGATTTGAACCCAGGATCCCCAGGGCATTACCCTGGGTGTCTGGATTACTAGTCCAGTGCCAATACCACTACGCCACCGCCTCCACCGTAATGACGCCTAACAGCTAAGAGGGGAATTAAAAATATTTTTTAAAGAAAAATTATTATCATTATTGAAAAATTTGTGGAAGAGATGTATATATTTATTTGAAATACAGACCAGGCTGATGCAGCCAAAGGGTCAGGAACAATTTCTATTAATAAATGACCTGCCCACTTATTGAAAACAAGTCAGTTCCTCTCAGAAAATGGCCATATATAACCTTATCCTCAAGTCAAGTCATAAATCTTTCCTATCTGTTGACCCTCAACTGGTCTACCCCATCAATATGACACAGACCCCCTTGACACAGGAAATGTCTCGAGGCTTGGACTGAAGTACAGATCGTATCAATCAGCTTAGTCTTAGCTCTCTGCAGGGTCTGGATCCTGTTATAGGTGAAGAGGTCCATCAACAGATGGGTTGCAATTGGAGAAGTGGAAAGGTCACTTGCAGAAACAACCAATAATTCTTTTTTGAGATCTACAGCAGCAGAATTCCATTACGTGAAATTCAACTTATTTTTATTCTTTTTTACAAGAACATAAATGATCTTTTTCTGTTGCTTGAATTTTAACAGAATAAATCTTTTAAAAGGTTTTTTCCAATTTCCCGCAATGAATTTTAATCTTAGCTAGTTAATGCTGGGAAGGCAGTCAGTGACTACATCAGGACAATTGCTCTGTCAATATACCTCAGCACCAATCAATGAGATTTTTTCCCATGTCCCACATACCACATTTCTCATTGATATTAATAGGATGGCATTGAACCAGGAGGCAGCTTTGTACTGTGTGTGGACACACTCACTAGGAAACAGGACAAAAATACTCAAAACGTATTCAATTAGGTCAGTTGCAACCACTGAACAAAGTTTGCACTCTGGGCTTCATTCAGTTTCAGTTCCAAGGTGTGAATGATTAATGCTCCAGCCCTCTCCATTCCCTTGAGAATATGGATCTTTAAAGATTGATGCATCAGTGTTTGATTTAGGATTGGGCCTCACAAGTGGAGAGAGACAAATCAATCGCACTATTGACTATGACATATTTTATTCATAGCACTTGTAACAGGGGTCTTTGACCAGAAGGGAAATAATCCTGATGAGCAATTTTATGACTGGAATCTCAGTTTATTATTTTGTCTTCCCCAGTGCTCCTTGTAACCTCCTAGTTGGTTCTGACTGACACATTTTCTGCTGTCTCTCAGTTACAAATTAATGTCCAGCGCACAAAGAGTTTGGTGCAAATGATTGATCATTAAATGCCTGGGGAGTTGAAGTTTGTTTGGAGCTGATAATTCCCCTGGTGCACAGTAGGTAGGGTATTTCCAACAAGCCTTAAATAATACTGGCTCCACCAGTTCAATTTCTAAATTCAGCACAGGAAGCTGAGGACAAGGAGGCCACTTAAACAAGAAGTGATAAAGGATAATTGATCTGCATGTGTCAATGGTGGCTTTAGCTTGAACAACGTAAACATTAAGATCTGGCTCACGTACATCACTCCTGCCCTCCAATCAAAGAAGTGCAAAAAGTGAAAGTTGTTACTTCATATTTGGAGAGCAGAACAATAGATCTTGCTGTCACCAGTCTTTGAATAAGCGGGGAAGATCACCCGGCACTATTTGAGGAGGAGCAGGGAACTTTCCACAGTGCGCTGGCAATTTGTCCCTCAGCATCCTCAACATAAAATGAGGGAGAATTAGAATTAATTCTGAAGCCTACTGCATCGAATAGTCAGCCAAACTCATTGCTCAATCTTGCACTTGAGGAAAATACTGGAGGACGTTAACTCCCAATGGTACCCATTTCCTGGGGCAAAGTATATAAATGGTCTGGAGAAGGAAGGGTCGATTTTGCGACTGCCCCATCTACAGCTCAGGCTTTATCATATCTTTTCAGAGGGATTCTTGAACCGCACAAGATAGGGCCTGAAGGAACATTGTTGTGTGACCTCACCGACACTTCATCCTTCATAATTCCTCCACATCTAGCCTCGTGAGCACCCCCAATTTTAGTCACTCAATATTGGTGGCCATGCCTTCAGCTGTCTTTGCTCTGGAATTCCCTGCTCTGCTCTCTCAATCATGAAGTCACTCATTAAAACTCCGTTTTCACAAACCTTTTGACCACCATTGCTCATTATGTGGCTTGGTGTCAATTGTTTGACAATGATCCTGTGAAACATCTTACAATAGAACATAGAACATAGAACAGTACAGCCCCTTCGGCCCTCAATGTTGTGCCGAGCCACGATCACCCTACTCAAACCCAAGTATCCACCCTATACCCGTAACCCAACAACTCCCCCCCCTTAACCTTACTATTAGGACACTACGGGCAATTTATCATGGCCAATCCACCTAACCCGCACATCTTTGGACTGTGGGAGGAAACCGGAGCACCCGGAGGAAACCCACGCACACACGGGGAGAACGTGCCGACTCCACACAGACAGTGACCCAGCCGGGAATCGAACCTGGGACCCTGGAGCTGTGAAGCATTTATGCTAACCACCATGCTACCATGCTGCCCAGGTTCTTAACTATGTGTTTTAACTATGTTAAAGCAAGTTGCTTGATGCCTACACATGGACCTAATGGGATGAGTTTCTGACCCTTTATCAAAGCCTGGCTCAAAACAACTTTACACCATCACAATTAATGGCCACATTATAAATCGATGATTGCGAGTTGTGACATCGGACCAGCTGAACGGTAGCTTTGTGCTTGAAGGTTGAAATAAAGGTTCCCAGGGAGTCCATCAAACGGTTTAACATGAAATTGACTGTTCCTAGTTGAAATGTGAGTTCAATCCTCCAGTGATGAGCAACAATTTTCAGGCTTATTAAAGTGTGTAATGTGGAGCAGATGTGAGCTGGTAGAAGTGAAGAGAGAGAAAATGAAAGAGAGAGAGAGGGAATTTAAAAAACATACATTAAGACAAAAGTAAATTCAGGCCTCAATGGAAGGCACTTTTACAAAAAAATGCTTTCTCCCCATCTCAGTATTGCATTAAGCGAGTATAGTAGCTTTCGCTGTCTTACTCTATTGTGGCCTGCTCACCTATTATTTAGAATCATAGAGTCCCGAGTGCAGAAGGAGGCTATTCGGTCCATCAACAGCACCGACCCTCCGAGAGAGCACTCGACCTAGGTACCGCCCTATCCTTGCACATTGTTGGACTGTGGGAGGAAACCGGAGTACCCGGAGGAAGCCCACGCAGACACAGGGAGAACGTGCAAACTCCACACAGTCCAAGGTCGGAATCGAATCCAGGTCCCTGGCACTGTGGGACAGCAAATACTAACCACTGTGTCACTGTGCCATCCAGAAAGATCAAATTAATTCCATTTGCAACATCTTTTGGCAATCTACCTAACTTTTCTCGAAATTAAAGTCTCATGTATATCCATCATCTTGCAGGGGTCACGTCACAAAGTGTTGAAAGAATAATTTTTAAAAATAATGACAACCCATAATTTCCTGATGGTTTGATTATGACCTTTTCTATCAGGCCTGGAGAATGGGATTTACAAACATCATCAGTCAACCTAGAGCAATTTGCATCAGTAATTAGCCTCGGATTGACTTGAGTGATCACCCAGTTAGATGGCTTCCTCAAAGATTGCACATGAATCGTAGACTTGAAGCCCCAAGTTAGCAGCTAACCTTTGCATTGATGCTACAAAACCCATGAGCAATGCTTTGGGAGACATACAAATGAGGAAAGGCCACCATCTAAGGTTGTTCAGCCATACTGAACCTAAGGGCTGGAAACTGGGTAAAATCCTCTCATGCTGTATGTGTGACATGTAATGGATCTTGTGAGTAGCATGCGCCATTGGAAGATGAAAGCAAATTACTGCAGATGCTCAAATCTGAAACAAAAACAGAAAATACTGGACAAATACTGGAGAGAAAAGGAAGCTAACGTTTCTCGTCTGGGTGACTCTTTGTCAAAGCTGAGAGAACTAGAAATGGGGTCAGATTTATACTGTAGTGGGGGGTGGGCGGCGAGGAGTGATGGGGCTGGGTAGGGGGCTGCCGATAGGTGGAGATTAACAAAGATGTCGAGGACAGAAGTGAAAAGGTGTGATTAAGGCTAAGAAGGGTGCTGATCATAGCACATAAAGAGATTAGAATGTGTGAATGAACTATTGGTTGAAACTGATTTGGTTGCATCTTATGTCATACTAACTTTGAACGGTTGTGTAATGTACTTTATAAATTGTATGAATAAAGTATCTTTTTGGGAAAAAAACAGATTTAGTTCTCATTGTACTGACAATATCCACTACCCCTCGGGTAATCATGTGACACTCTTTTGAGGAGCAGGGAATTCTCCCCACTGTTCACACCAGTGCTTATCCCTCAACTAACATCCCTAAAACAAATGGGGTGGAATTCTCTGATAATGGGGCTATGTCCCCGTTCCCGCAAGAAAACGGGCGCAAATCACTCTGGACATCCCTGAAGAAATTCCAGAGTGATTCTCCATTTTGTAGGGGGCTAGCAGGGCCCCGGAGTAGTCCTCGCAGCTCTGGCTGCCAACACGGGGCCCTGTACCTCCGGCTGGAGGTCCGCGCATGCGCACAATGGGCCTGCGGCGGCAGCCCCGCGCAACATGGTGGACCCAAACCGCGGACCGGCCCCGAGAATATAGGCCCCTCTGAGATCGCACGTGCTCGCCAATCGGTAGCCCCCGATCGTGAGCCTGGCCATCCTGGAGGCTGCTCCAGGTGACGGATCCCCCCGCCCCCCCACCAGGGTGGCCATGGACTGAGTTCGCAGCCGCCACTCCGGGTGCCCGCCGGGTCGAACCATGAGCGAACCACAGCGGCGGGAACTCGGTCAGTTGCCGGTGTAGAATTGGCGCGGGGGCCTCTTTCAATGGCCCGCGACTAGCGCCGCGCCGACTGCGCGTGCGCGATTGGCGACGATTCACAAGCAGCATCGGACCCGATCGTGGGTCTGACGCCCAATTCTCCGCCCCGGCGCCGAGTGTGATTGTGGCGCGGAGGCTCGGTGAATCCCGGCCATGATCTGGTCATTACCATAATGCACTTTGTGGGAACTTGCAGTATGCAGGTTGGCCACTGCAATTCCTACATTGCGACCCTTTGAAATGTACTGCATTGGCTATAAAAGAATTTGAGGCCAAAAGGAGGTGGTGAAAGGCACTAAATAAATGCAAGTCTTACTGCCTTCTTTCTTTCAAAAGTCTCCGTCTGTCTGCCCCTGGATTGTCCCTGATGTACAGAGAAAGCACAGTGCAAACACATTATTTGGCTGGTTGAGGGCAGAATGAACAGCTCGGCTCTTCAATACAAAGCACAGAGAGTGGGTTCCTTGCAGCACCGACACAGAGTCCGAACTCCAGTAGCCACTCAATTTAATCCACGGAATCGTACAGCAAAGAAGGAGGCCATTCAGCCCACTGTGCCTGTGACAGCTCTCTGAAAAAGCTACCAAATATACCCACTCCCTCGCACTTTCCCCATAGCCTTGCCAACATTCCCTTTTCAACTATTTATCCAATTCCCTATTGAAAGTTACTATTCAATCTGCTTCCAGCGGCCTGTCAAGCAGTGGATTCCAGATTCAGATCAATTTGCATTTATTTGGAACCTTTAATGTTGTAAAACATCCCTAGACGCTTCACGGGAGCATTATAAAAGTTTAACACCGATTAAGCCACATGAGGAGATTTTAAACCAGATGACCAAAAGCTTAGTGAAAAAGGTAGGTTTTAAGGAGCATCTTCATTGAGGAAAGAGTTGGATAGAAGTGGAGAGGTTTTGAGATGGAATTCAGAGCATTGACGCTGAATGGTCACCTGTGGTGAAATGGTGACAATCCGGGACACACGAGAGGCCAGACTTGGAGGGGCACAGCAATCTCAAAGGGCTGTACTGAATAATTTTCCCTCGTCTACTCTCAGGTTCTTGTGCCAATTACCTTAAATCTGTGTCCTCTGGTTACCAGACTTCCTGCCTGTGGATACAGTTTCTCACTATTAACTGTATCAATACCCCTTCATGATTTTGAAAGCCTCCATTAAAATTATGGTTTAATCTCCTTTGTTTAAGGAGATGAATCCCAACTTTCCAGTACCTTTATGTAACTGATTCCCTGGTACCATTATTTTTATTCACCTCTTCATGAAATTCCACCATCTCGATACTGATTCTATAGTGTGGTACCCAGAATGAGACACAATGGGCACGATTTAACTACAAACAAAAGAGTCTGTTCTGGGCGGGAAGCGAGGGGTCTTTCCCGGCACTTGTAGCGTTGGAAACAACCCCGCTATCTAACAGCACTCTGGGGGCCTTTTCTGCTTCTGGCTGGGAACACCCCACTGAGGCCGCATTTAGCCACATTTCCGGCACTGTGTGTAGAGTGAGATCGGGGCGCCATTTTTAAATGGCCCCCCAATCTCTCAACCACCGCTACACGACCCCGGACTCCCCCAATACCCCAGCTCACCTGTTGGGGGGGTCTTCGAGCCCTCTTGCCCCCACCACATACAGGCAGGACACCCCCAGGCCTGATTTCTACATGGGCAAAATGCCAGCCTAGCACCTTGGCACTGCCAGCCTGGCACTCTGGCACTGTCCCTACCAGCTTGCCAGTACCATATGGGCACTCTGGATGTGCCAGGCTGGTACCTGGGTGGCAGTGCCAGGGTGCCCATGTGGCACCGCCAGTGGGCCAGGCTGGCATGTCAATGTGCCCGAGTGGTACCAGCAGTGACAGGGTGCCAGCCTGGCCAGAGGCTGACCACCTAGGGGCTTCCGATCGCCTGGGAGACCCCTCCCCCAAAGTGCCGGTACACCTGGATCCCGCCGGTTGTGGGGACCAGTACTAATTGCCGCCAGGCTGGGTTCTCTTCAGCCAGGCCGGTAAGATGCCGGGTGGCCTATCGATCCAGCAAAGGCAGATATAAGTGGGTTGTGGGCAGGATCCAGATCGCGTAAATACTATTGGGAATCCGGGGGGGTGCGCCTCTTCCGGGAAATACAAGCTGCATCCTGACCTGGGGCGAAATTCTCCGCGGACCGACGTGACGCCCATTTCCGGCGGGAAAAAGCGGTGCGGATGACTCCGGCGTCGGGGCCTTCTTTTAAGCCGTTAATCTCCGTTCCCGAAAGGGCCAGCAGCAGACTGACGCGATATGCGTCAGTTTCACCCGCTGCGGAAGTGGCGAGTCCCGGCGTTTGTGTGGTGAGGAGAGAGAGACCCGGCCGGGGGGGGGGGGGGGGGGGGGGGGGGGGGAGAAGAGAGAGACCCGGCGTTTGGGGGGTGGGGGGAGAGAGACCCGGCGTTTGGGGGGTGGGGGGAGAGAGACCCGGCGTTTGGGGGGGGGGGGAGGAGAAGAGAGAGACCCGGCGTTTGGGGGGGGGGGGAGAGAGACCCAGCGTTGGGGGGGGGAGAGAGACCCGGCGTTGGGGGGGGGGGAGGAGAAGAGAGAGACCCAGCGTTTGGTGGGGGGGGAGAGGAGAAGAGAGAGACCCGGCGTTTGAGGGTGGGGGGAGAGAGACCCGGCGTTTGGGGGGTGGGGGGAGAGAGACCCGGCGTTTGGGGGGGGGGGAGGAGAAGAGAGAGACCCGGTGTTTGGGGGGGGGGGAGGAGAAGAGAGAGACCCGGCGTTTTGGGGGGGGGAAGAGAGAGACCTGGCGTTGGGGGGGGGGAGGAGAAGAGAGAGACTCGGCGTTTGGGGGGGGAAGAGAGAGACCCGGCGTTGGGAGGGGGGGGAGGAGAAGAGAGAGACCCGGCGTTTGGGGGGGGGGGGGGTTCCGGCGTTCAGTTGAGAGGAGAGGAGGGAGGGAGGGAGGGGGGGGTTGCGGCGTTGAGTTGAGAGGAGAGGGGAGGGGGGGGGGTTGCGGCGTTGCGTTGAGAGGAGAGGGGAGGGGGGGGGTTGTGGCGTTGAGTTGAGAGGAGAGGGGGGGGTTCCTGCGTTGAGAGAGGGGGGGGGCGGCGTTGGAGGGGGTAGGGTGGTGAGGAGGGTAGGGGCGTTGGAGGGGGGTGGGGCGTTGGAGGGGGGTAGGGGTGGTGGGGGGGGTTGGGGTAGGGGGCAGCGGCGTACAGGGGGGGCGACGGATGCCCGGGGCCAACGCACCGTCGCCCCCCCTGCACGCCGCTGCCCCCCTACTCCAACCCCCCCTCACCACCCCTACCCCCTCCAACGCCCCTACCCCCCTCACCACCCCTACCCCCTCACTACCCTACCCCCTCCAATGCCCCTACCCCCCTCCCCAACCCCCCTCCCCACCACCCCTACCCCCTCCCCACCACCCCTACCCCCCTCCCCACCACCCCTACCCCCTTCCCCACCACCCCTACCCCCTCCCCCACCACCCCTACCCCCCCTCCAACGCCGCCCCCTCTCTCTCAACGCCGGTACACACCCATCTCAACGCCGCAACCCCCCCCTCAACGCCGCAACCCCCCCAAACGCCGCAACCCCCCCAACGCCGCAACCCCCCCCAAACGCCGCAACCCCCCCACGCCGCAAAAACCCCTCCCAACGCCGCAACCCCCCCCAAATGCCGCAACCCCCCCCCCAAACGCCGCAACCCCCCCCCCCATCCACCCCTCTCCAATGCCGTTACCCCCCGCACTCGCCCTAGGTCACTGAACGGCATCAACCGTCATCAATGGTTGACGCCGTTTTAAAGCTACTGCGTTTTTCGCCGACGTGACCCATGGCCACGTCGGCGGGACTTCGGCCCATCCGGGCCGGAGATTTGTTGAAAGTAAAAAATCAATGACATCCCGCCGGCGCCAGCTGTTTTCAGAGGCTGCCGACGGGATTTGCACAACGCCGGTTTTTGGCCGCTCGGAGAATAAAAAACCCGGCGGGAGCGGGATTAACGCCGCTGCCGGCCAATTCTCCAACCCTGCGTGGGGTCGGAGAATTTCGCCCCTGATTCTTGAGCAGGACGTGGCAGGTAGATTCCAGCTGAGGCCTAGCCAGTGATTGAATAGATGCTCACGTGCGGTGATATAAAATAAGTAGCGTGGTGCACATCTCAAAGCAATCCCATGACAACATTTGACATCATGAGAATTTATGCCCGCTACCCAAATCTCTATTTACAATATCCAGCCAATCATACTTTTCCACCTGCAGAAATTCACAAGTGTCTTACCAAGTTCAGCCAACAGGAGGAGTGCTGAACACACTTCTCAACACAAGGCAGGAATCGTGTCGCGGCCTCTAGCATTGTACTACATTACAACACAGCTTCTTAAAGAAAGTCCTTGCATTTCTGTTGCACCACTATGACCTCAGAAGTCCCAAAGCCCTGTGCCACCAACAAAGTACTGTTTTTGAAGTATCGGCACTGTTGTAATGTAGGAAACAGAACAGCCAATCAGCACACAGAAAGCTCCCGCAAGCATCAATGTGGAATGACTGCTTTAGTGATGAGGGGTAAATATTAATCAAGACACTGAAGAGAGCTGCCCTGCTCTTAAATATATTTGTGGAGGTTTACTTACATGGCCTATAATCTCCAGATTCCTGCCATTGGTCACACGACATGCCAATCGTCACAGAATCCCGCCTCTCCATAGTCAATTAAAAATCAAACAATCTTCTGCGTAGGTTTCACCCCCACAACCCAAAGATGTGCAGGTTTGGTGGATTGGCCATGTTAAATTGCCTCTTAATTGGGAAAAAAAATAATTGGGTCCTCTAAATTAAAAAAAAAATCAAACAATCTTCGTTGCACCCTAATTGAATGATTCTCCCATGTCCAAAATTTTTTATGGCTGATAAACAAGAGAGAATGAAAATAAACACAGTTAATTTAACTTTTTATTTCTCCTTGGGTTTTGCTGGCAGGGAATCGTGGATATTAATTTTTAATTCCTGGAGACCGGAAGGCAGACCTGGAGGGTTGGCATGGCTAACACTGTGAGAAGGTATCCACTCGTCACAGAAAAGGGGGAGTTTCAAGCCAACTCTTTCTCTGTGGCATCAGAGTTTGTAGCCACCCCTCTGAAGAATTAGTAAGTGGAGCATTCCTGTTGGGTGGGGGGGGCAGTGGTGGTAGGCGGGGAAGGAAGGGTGAAGCTGGTGGTTCAGTCCTAATTCTGCAATGACACAGCCAACAGTTAGTTCATAGCAGTGCTTGTCTCTGGAGTTTATCCTGCAGGAGTGCCTTTAACACAATGTTGACCAGAGAGGCAGCACCGAGAGGACGCTTTCTGCTGGAAATTCCCAGTGATGGTCACAGTCACAGCCTGTTTTGTGGTGGTCAGTGTGTCATTTCATTTCAAATTACTAGTAATATGACCATAATGCGAGGCTTGAATGTGAGATTGCCTGCGTTCAATTACAAGTGTGTTGTTCACTTAACCAGTTCACTTTGTGTGAAACTCTGCTTACCAGGTGACTGGTCTTTTATGATGTCTTGCGTGTCGTATAGCTGTTGTGTTAAACAGGGAGAAGTCTTACAACACCAGGTTAAAGTCCAACAGGTTTGTTTCAAACACGAGCTTTCGGAGCACGGCTCCTTCTTCAGCATTCACCTGAAGAAGGAGCCGTGCTCCGAAAGCTCGTGTTTGAAACAAACCTGTTGGACTTTAACCTGGTGTTGTAAGACTTCTCACTGTGCTCACCCCAGTCCAACGCCGGCATCTCCACATCGTGTTAAACAGGCTAAGTGCTTGACCATATGTCTGGGTGTATCCACAATAAATGAATTTGGTTCCTTTGGGCAGCTACTGTTTAACTTTATGCTGCTGCTGCTCCACAGGTTTCAAATATATTAGGATACAGATAACAGCAAAAGTTAAATAAATATTTAATTGTGCAATTGTACTTCGACAGGATCCTGTTAATCCTACAGGGAAAATTCTTGACTCTAGGATGCTTTCCCTCCTGACTATTCCAGCTGGACGCGAAAGGAAGACTTACATTAGTAAAGCAGGATGTTCCTAAGTGCCAAAAAGCTGGGAAGTACTTTTTGAAAGTTGCGAAGCACAAAGCATAACAGTCAATTAACACACAGCAAACTTCCACAAACAGCAGTTTGACAATAACCAGATACCTGTTTAGTGGTTGGTTAAGGTATAAATATTGGTCAGGGAATAAATAGGGAGAATTTCCCTGCTCTTTGATGTAATGACGTGGGATAACTTATGTCCATCTGAGACAGGAGACGAGGCCTTCGCTTAATGACTTATCCAAAAGACAACACCTCCAATGGTGCAGCACTCCTTCGGTACTGCACTGGGAAGTGTCAGCCTGAGTTATATGCTCAAGTCTCTGGAGTGGGACTGGCAACAAAAGCCTCATGATTTGGAAGCAAGACTGCTTGCTAGCCACTTCCTGCGCTTTTGTCCCTTCTCTCTTGGAGGATCCGTCACCTACAAACAGGGGCCGGGAGTCCCCCTTCTGGGGACTAAGTCCCCATGACGGCGGGGAAAACCGGCGCCAACCACTCCGGCGTCACCAGCCCCTGAAAGTGCGGAGTTCTCTGTATTTTCAGGAGCTAGGTGGCCGCTGGAGGAGTTGGCGCAGCTCCAGCCGCCGCCGACGGGACGGCGTGAGTTCGCGCATGCGCAGACCGGCTGGCATATTTTGGCACGTGCACGGGGGGGTTTCTCTTCTCCATGCTAGCCATGACGGAGTCCTACAGGGGCCGGCGTGGAAGAAAGAAGTGCCTCCATGGAACAAGCCCGCCCGATGATCGGTGGGCCCCAATCGCGGTCAAGGCCACTGTGGGGGCCCCTCCTGGGACCGGATCCCCCCGTGCCCCACCCCCGAGGACCGCCCACACTTACTCACCTGCCAGGTCCCGGCGGTGCGTGAGTTGAGTGATTCACGCCGGCGGGACTGGCCAGAAATGGCCGGCCGCTCAGTCCATTGGGACCCGGAGAATGGCCGGGGGGGTGGGGGGGGGGGGGGGGGGGGGGGTTTACCAACGGCCCCCGACCGGCGTGGCGGGAATCTTGCCCCTGCCCAAAAAAATGGCGGGTCAGAGAATCCCGCCCTACTGGTGCCTCACATAACTGACCCTTCATCCCACAGGCAGTGAGACTACCCGGCTATTCGACTGTGTGGTGCATTACAACTGACGGCTACACTTTTCAGCTGTGCTCAGCAGAGAGCCTCCAGGAGCAGGAACCAGGTCTCATTGTAGTTTTGTGACCCCTCTCTATAATCTACATGGTGCTGAAGTCAGTTGTAACCTGTCCACCAGATGCTGTATTGACATCCCAGCATGTTTTGGAGGAACAGGCGACGTTGGAACGATAAGCTCCAAAACTATGCTCAACTACTTGTCTTATATTTTGGTCCATTGCAGCCTGATCATAACGATCGATTGTTTTGATTGGTCATTAAAGTGGTTATCAGGTGATTACCAGGACAGTAGAAGTGATGGATCTGGGTCTTTTGATTCGAGCCATTCCTATATTCTTGTATCAGGTAGCTCCTTGTGGATAGGAGTTCCCTTCAGTGACATTCCAGTTCTGTTCAGTAGAGCACGCAACATGCTTTATATAATCTGGAGACTTTTGATTCGAGACTCCAGTTTGTGGGTAGAAGAGTAATAAGAAATGGAAATGGGGGTTGGGATTCTCCCCTACCCGGCAGGGCAGGGGGTCCCGGTGTGTTGGAGTGGCGTGAACCACTCCAGTGTCGGGCCGCCCCAAAGGTGCGGATGTATCCGCACCTTTAGGGGCCAAGCCCTCACATTGAGGGCTAGGCCCGCGCCGGAGTTGCCCCCTGCTCCGCCGGCTGGCATGAACGCCCTTTGGCGCCATGCCAGCCAGGGCCAAAAGGACTTCACTAGCCGGCGTAAGTCCGCGCATGCGCCGGAGCGTCAGTGGCTGCTGATGTCATCCCGGCGCATGTGCAGGGGAAGACCGTGGCAAAGGCGGAAGAAAAAGAGTGCCCCCACGGCACAGGCCAGCCGGCTGATCGGTGGGCCCCGATCGCGGGCCAGGCCACCGTGGGGGCACCCCTCGGGGTCAGATCGCCCCGCGCCGACCCCCCCCCCCCCCCCCAGGCCCCCGGCGCCCGCCCGCGCCGCCAATCCCACCGGTCAGGGCGGTGGTTTAATCCATGCCAGCGGCGGGAGAGGCTTGTCAGTGGCGGGACTTCGGCCCCCACCGAATCTTGGGTGTCGGAATATTCGGGGCACGGAGGGGGCGGGATTGACGCCGGCTCCAGGCGATTCTCCGACACGGCGGGGGTCGGAGAATCCCACCCAGGGTTTCAAAAAAATGTTTCGTTACATATTCTCCCCGTGTTTGCGTGGGTTTCGCCCCCACAACCCAAAGCTGTGCAGGGTAGGTGGATTGGGCACGATAAATTACCCCTTAATTGGAAAAAATGAATTGGGTACTCTAAATTTATAAAAAAAAACAAAAAAAATGTTTAGACTAACTTCAAGCTTCTCAGTTTCAGACCTTCATCTCTCAGTAATACATAAACTAATAGCACTGTTTCTTTCTTAATCGCACTGTGGGTGTACCTACTTCAAATGTACAGCTGCAATTCACAAATTGGCAGCTGACCTTCTCATGGGAAATTATGGATGGGCAATAAATGCTGGCCCAGCCAGTGATGTCCACATCCACAGAGCTAATAAATACTTTTAAGAATTGGTAATTATCCCTTACAATCCCCCGAGATCTCTGTGCTCTTCCAATTCTGGCATTTTGAGCATCTCTGAGTTTAATTACTTTGCCATTGCCGGCAGTTCCTTCTGTTGCATAGACCCTCAGCACTGGAATTATCTCCCTAAACCACTCTCCCTCTCTCTCCTCCTTCTCAAATAACACTGACCCATTGCCCATGCTTTGGCCCTAACAAGCGCTCATGGGATTCGGTGTCAAGCTTTGTCTGTTAAAGTTCATGTGAAACACCTTAGGAGATGCAGTGGAGGCCAGAATTGGAAGAGTTCTGAGGTGCGGGAGGATTATAGGACAAGAGGAGATTACAGACGGAGGGAGAGGACAGTCATTGGTGGGATTTACAAACTAGTATGAGAATTTTAAAATTGAGATAATGGATGTCTACACCAGTCAGTGAACTGCTGCAAGTTTGGATGAAAGTCTGGCTTTACCATGTTTACACATTCAGTGCATTGGTTGCAGGCATAGTGCATGCAGCTCAGCCATGCACTGTTTCTTCAAATAGACACAATTATGACTTAAAGTCTCGAGCTGCAAACCTTCCCATGCTTCAGTGGGAAGAGGGTAGGACATGAAAAGATCCACATAGGCAAGAAAAGTTCAGTTAACCACCAGCGCATTTCCTCTCCTACTCTGCAACCACTATCCCAATCTGTATTGGGTTATCTGTGTGGTGATGCGAATGTTTGCTGCTGGCGGTAATTTGCCTCTCAAGGTTCCATGTAGACCTTCAAAAGGGAAGGGACGGGGGTAGATGGATGGCAGAGGCATGAGCCCCTCAGTGGGCTGCCTTAATGATACAGCCAGAGTGCAATTTGGGCACCACGGGGGCGATTCTCCGAGCCCTGCGCCAGGCCAGAGAATCGCCGCAACCACGCCACGATGCCCCTACACCGGCGCGCAATTCTCCGAGGTGCGGAGAATCTGCGCCATTTGCACCGGTGCGTTTGACGCGGCGCTGGCTGCGGGCCACTGGAATCGGCGGGGCCCCCGATTCTCTGGCCCGGATGGGCTGAGTGGCCACGCGGATACGACAGAGTCCCGCCGGCGCTGTTCACCCCTGGTCACTGCCGGTGGGAACTCTGCGCGAAGGGTTGGCGGGCAGCCTGTGGGGGAGGGGGGAGCTGGAGGGGGGCTCCGTTCCCGGGTTGGGGGGGGGACTCCAATGGGGTCTGGCCCGCGATCGGGGCCCATCGATCGGCGGGCCGGCCTCTCCCCCTCAGGCCTACATTCCTGCGCGGCCGGCCCCTGAACACCGATACCATGTTGAGTTGGGTCCGGCGTGCTGAAGAGGTCCCCTGCGCATACGCAGTTTGGCATGGTCCAACTGTGAAGCACTGGTTGGCACGGCGCTCATTTGGCACCAGGAAGGGAGGCTCGAGCGCCGTGCTGGCCCCCTGTGGGGGACAGAATCGGTCGTCCCCATGCCCGTTTCACGCTGTCGTGTTTCACGACGGCGCGAACACTCCATCTCCATTTTGGAGAATCCCTCCCAACATCGGAATCATCTCACAAAAATGTCCCCTCCACCACTAGGACAGGAGCAGCAAGGACATGGGAACACCACCACCACCAAATTCCCTCCAAACCGCACACTATCCTTTTTTTTATTACTTTATCAGAGTTACAAAGCCAGAGCTCAGTGTGGGCAGGGGCAAACCCCTAATCCAGCTCCTTGCCTGCACCAAAAACCATTTCAAATTCAAATTGAATTCCATTCATGGTCCCCACAAGAGAGACATACCAGATCCAGGCATTACACCTGACCTCACCCTCATCTTAGCCAAAAGGCCAAGAAACGATGACCGCACACTATCCTGATTTTGAACTATAACATGTTCCTTCATCACCATCAGGTCAAAACCCTCAAACCTAACAGCATTTATAGAACCCCACACAGCAGAAGGCGGCTTTTCAGCCCATTGAGTCTGCACTGGCCCTTAAAGAGAGCACCTTATTTAAGTCCACGTCTCTACCCTATCCCTGAAACCCAGTAAGGCTACCTAATCTTTTGGACACCAAGTGGCAATTGATCACGGCCAATCCACCTGACCTGCACATCTTCCGATTGTGGGAGGAAACCGGAGCATCCGGAGGAAACCCATGCAGACACGGGGAAATAGTGCAAATTCCACACAGACAGTCATCCGAGGCCAGAATTGAACCCTGGTTCTGGCGCTGTGAGTCAGCAGTGCTAACCACTGTGCCACTGTGCTGCCCGATTGTGGGTGTGTACATGCGCCACACAGACTGTAGCGAATCAAGAATGCCTTCTCGAGGGCAATTCATGATGGGCAACAAATGCCTGTCTTGCCAGTGATTTCCACATCAGAGAATGAATTTAAAAAAGTAAAAAGTAGTATGCAGCAAGACATTTAATTTGTTCCATTATTTTTACCTGGCTCTGTATTTGCTTAAAAGCTGCTAATCTTTTAAGATCTTCCAGTTCTGATGAAATATGAGCAACCTGAAATGTTAACCCTTGTTTCACCCTCTACAACTGTCACCTGGCCTTTTTTTAAATACACTGTCCAGATGTGAGTATCACTGGTCTGTCCTAGCCCGAGATGACCTTGAGAAGGTGGTGGCGAGCCAACTTCCTGAACCACTGCGATCCGTTTGTGTGCTGTTAGGTAGGGAGCGACCTGCTGTACTCGGTTCAGCTTGCCAGCATCGGCAGGGTTTTACCTGGTGTTTTTATCAGTTAACCAGCTGTGTTTATCGGGGAAAGTTCTGCAAAGTGTCTCACCTGAATATCACTGCTCTTACACCAGCACGTCCAATCGAAAGTTTATGGGACATACCGTAAAACTTGGGTGTGCCATGGGATTGTGTCAAATGCTGTTTTTAAAACTACATAGTGTTAACGTTGATTAATGTTAGCAAGATCAGTTTATTTTGAAACAAAAGAAAGTTAAATTCCTAATGAAACTTTAGACAGAGGCTGGGATTGTTTTCATTGGAACAGAGGAGACTGAGGTGTCCAAGGTTGTTGAGGGATCTGGATAGAGTGGATGGAAAGGACCTATTTCCCTTAGCAGAGAGGTCAGCGACTAGGTGGCATAATGCGCTTGGTAGAAGGATTAGAGTTAGATAAGGAAAGCTTTTTCACCCAGAGGTTGGTCTGAAACTCACTGCTTGAAAGGATAGGAGAGGCAGAATGCCTCAATTCCTTTAAAAGATGTCAGGATATGCACCTGAAGTCCTGTAACCTCCAGGGCTACGGTCCAAGTGCTGGAAAATGGGATTAGGCTAGGAAATGTTTTTGGACCGACAGAGGCACAATGGGCAGAGTGGCCTCCTTCTGGTCCATTGAATTTTCTACATTTAAAGGATGCTTGTGCAGGGATGTGGGGAGAAGGTACGGGAGTGGCAAAAGGTGAATTGCTCCTTAAGAGAGCCAGCATCAACATGATGGGCTGAATGGCCTTCTTTCCATGAAAGTTACATCAATTGTCCGATCTAACCATTTTTTTCTTTCTTTTTATAAATTTAGAGTACCCAATTATTTTTTTTTCCAATTAAGTTGCAATTTAGCGTGGCCAACCCACCTACCCTGCACATCTTTTAGCTGTGGGAGTGAAACCCACACAGAAAGGAGGAGAATGTGCAAACTCCACAAGGACATTGACCCGGGGCCGGGATTAAACCGCGTCCTCGATGCTGTGAGGTAGCAGTGCTAACCACTGCACCACTGTGCTGCCCTTGGGCCCAATCTAACCAAATGGAAACAGAGTCCCATAGTGAGTGTATTCTGCTGCTTGTTTCCCGGTGCTCGCTGCGTCGAGAAACACCTTCTATGTCACGCTCATCTGGTTAGATATGGAGCCTCAGCAGGGAGTGCGCACCCGAGGCCACACTTAGCCCTGTTTTCTGCACTGGGGACGTCTGCTCACCGGAACTCCTCAGTGCAGCAAGAGATCGGGACGCCACTTTTAAATAGTGTCCCAATATCCTGAGCTCCCAACGTGGACCCCCCTCAAGCCACAACTTACTATGGTGGGATCTGCAGACCCCCCCCCCCCCCCCCCCCCCCCCACCCAACGCAGAAACCCCCTGGCCCAATCACCACCATGTGAGAAATGCCAGCATTGTACACAGGTGGCACTGCCAGGGTGCTCAGGCAGTATCAGCAGTGCCAGAGCACCACCCTGCCCAGAGGGCAGGCACCTGCGGGTCCTGGGAGACCGCCAGAAGTACTGCTCTGTCTGGTCCCCGTTTGTGGGGACCAGTGCATAACAGCTCTTACCTGAGGTCTCCAAGGCAAGAGAGTTAGATCCCACCGCCTTGATTTCCTCAGGGAACTGCATTTAGACTAACTGTCTCACTCTAATATGCAGATTTGCCAAAATGGTGAGCTTCATATTGTAACGCCTCACGAGATTGTCTTAGATCCCACAAGGCGTAGCGAACCAGGTAGATCCCAGGAGCCGGGTCTACCATAATTTACCAGCCACATTACGCCGTGACGCACTGCTTTTTGGGTGCAGCGTGGCCAGTGGATCACGCTCCAAGTCTATGCACAGAAGCAGACCATTCAGCCCAAATGGTCAATGCTGATGCCTGTGCTCCACATAGGCCCCTTCGCACTGTACTTCCTCTGATTGTATTAGCCTTTCTCCCTCATGTATTTAGCTAGCTTCCTCTTAAATACATCTATGCTACTTGCCTGTGTTGCTCGTTATGTTTTCCTTAATTTTGCTCTGTTTTAATTACTTTTGCTCAAGAGTCGCCAGGTATCTTTCTGATACCATCACAAGGTTCAAAGCCGAATACTGATCAATGACTCTATACACCAATTAGTAAGTTTGAAATCAATGCACATTTATTTACACACAGTCAATCATTACTCATGCACAAACTCTACTCACTAAACTACAACTAAAAGCCTATACTTAGCTTCGGGCGCCCACTCAGTCAGAGGAACAATGGCCGTTGTCCGGTTCTGATACTGCTGGCTTCGGACTGGTATAGAATAGTAGCTAGGAGCGCCTATCTCAAAGCGTGCGTTGACCTTAGACGTACTTGGCTGGTGCTTGGCGGCCTCTCGTCGCTGAGAGCCAAATGCCAAGGTGGAGATGAAGAGTTCAAGAGTTCTTAAGAGAGCGTTCTGACCTTGGGGACTCTGTTTTATAGCTTAAAGGGTTTTGCGCCCATCTGGGCGGACCCTGGACTTGGTCCCAATTAATTGGACCATGTCCCAATCGTTTGTATCGATTCTCTCCAATAACAGGGTTGTTCCCCGATCGCTGGGCGGGCTCTAGGTAACCGTTGGCCTGCCTTTGTTTTAGTCTCCACTGGTGCCGGGGAGTCTGCCCTGGTACCGATTGTTTAAATGTTTCTTTTTTGTCCCCGGAGATAGCTCATTACTATGCTAATGAATTGTAGTTTCAGTTCTGTCTGGACTCTGCAAGTTCCAATCCACAGGAAACCTTGCACCTGCTTGTTTTCCTAGCACTGTCCAATTTTCCCTGTATTCTTTGCGAATGTCCATTTTGGAATCGGTACATGGCCACCCTAGGTGGCTACACCTGTAAATTGCATGTTCTAACCACTCTCTCCTCACTATCCTTTTTATGCTTATGCTTATTGTTTTGGACTCACCCAGAAGTGGAAATTCTTTTTAAAATCTGCCCCATCAAACTCTCAAATTTTTAAACCCCTTCGTCAAGTTGCCCATCTTTTCCAGAGAAAAGTGCCCCAATCTCTTCACCCGTACCTGCTCAAAAACTAATTGAGGTGTAAAAACTACAAATAGCCATCAAATCTAGTAACTCAGTAGATTAATGTATATGCACAGATTAATATAAATGGCTTTGACGAGGAAAACATTTATCCTGATCGCAAGCCCCTGATTCTGTCTAGGTAATGCAAAAGAAAAAGGTTGCGATGCCTGCACAGTGGAATAGCCACTGCCATGCTCAGTTTAATGTTGCACATGGAAAATGGCTGCATGAACAAGTTTTGGAAAAATTTGATCGATATGGCAGCATTAGCTCCAAAGAAGAATCATGAGGACTTGAAACGTTAACTCTCTTTCCGCAGCCAGACCAACTGAGATTTTCCAGCATTTTCTGTTTTCACATCAGTATTATTGGTGTTCTCACAAAGGGTGTTCACCTGAGACAGTAGCCTTTCAGTTCAAGAGTTAGTAAGAACTTACATTTATCTAAGCCTCTTTTAGGTGGTGCAGTGGTTAGCACTGCTGCCTACGGCGCTGATGTCCCAGGTTCGATCCCAGCCCCGGGTCACTGTCCGTGTGGAGTTTGCACGTTCTCCCCGTGTCTGCGTGGGTTTCACCCCCACAACCCAAAGATGTGCAGGTTTGGTGGATTGGCCACTCTAAAATTGCCCCTTAATTGGAAAAAACATAATTGGGTACTCTAAATTTATTTTTTTTGAAACTCATTCTAATATTTAAGGATGGGATAAACAGATTTTGGTCTAATGGAAGCCAGACTGGTGAAGGATACAACGGGCTGAATTCTCCGATCCCCGATGCCGTAATCGCTTTCGGCAACGGGGCGGAGGATCCCCGAAATTGGGGGTGGCGCCGCTTTTGGATTGCTCCGCCCCCCCGAAAAGTGGAGTACTCGCAGGGTATCCACGGCCTCCGTACGTTGGCTGAGGCGTGGATCTCACAGTCTCACCCGTCGGGAACTCAGCGTGGGTTTCACTCTCACAACCCAAAGATGTTCAGGTGAGCTGGATTGGCCACACTCAATTGTCCCTTAATTGGAAAAAATAATTGGGTATTCTAAATTTAAAAAATATTAGGGGCAGCACGGTAGCATGGTGGTTAGCATAAATGCTTCACAGCTCCAGGGTCCCAGGTTCGATTCCCGGCTGGGTCACTGTCTATGCGGAGTCTGCACGTCCTCCCCGTGTGTGCGTGGGTTTCCTCCGGGTGCTCCGGTTCCCTCCCACAGTCCAAAGATGTGCGGGTTAGGTGGATTGGCCATGCTAAATTGCCCGTAGTGTCCTAATAGTAAGGTTAAGGGGGGGGGGGGGGGGGAGTTGTTGGGTTACGGGTATAGGGTGGATACGTGGGTTTGAGTAGGGTGATCATGGCTCGGCACAACATCGAGGGCCGAAGGGCCTGTTCTGTGCTGCACTGTTCTATGTTCTATGTTCTAAGCATCTTTCACAACCTCAGGATGTCCCAAAACATTTTGAGTCCAATAAAAGTGCAGTAACCATTGTAATTTGGAGAAATGTGGTGGCCAGTTTGTGTACAGCAACATCCCACAGACAGTAACGGGATAATGATGGGGCAATCCATGTTAGCTGCTAGTTGAGGGATTAAATATTAAACAGGACACTGGGGAGCATCTCCATGTTCTTCTTTGAAATAGATTTTTCACATCCACTCGATAGGGCCGACTAGGCCTCCGTCCAAATCCAAAATACCTTCCACCGTGTAGCATTCCCTCAGTTTGCCAAAGGCCTGTTGGGCCTAGATTTTTGTGCTCAAGGCTAACGATGAGGACTTGATCTTCCAAGTTTCTAACCCAGAGGCAAGAATGGTAGCAACTGATCCCCTGCGGATTCAGTCATTGGTTTACATTTCCAGCATTTTCTTGTTTTATTTCAGATCCTTCTCACCTCCAATATGTTAAATAGTCAGTGTGGTTAACCATGGCTTCCTGTACCCATTGTGTACCTAATACCCATGATACCTAATACCCATGGTGCCCTTTCCCAACACAGAGCCAGCAGTAATGGAGAAGCATGTAAAAGAAAGGGGTCTTACCATAGAATCTCTACAGTGGAGAAGGAGGCCATTTGGCCCATCGAGTCTCACTGATCCTCTGAAAGAGCAGCCTACCCCCACCCACTCCCCTACCTAACCTGCACATCCCTGGACACAAAAGGGCAATTTAACATGGCCATTCCACCTGGCGCGCTCATCTTTGGACTGTGGGAGGAAATCGGAGCACCCGGAGGAAACTTATGCAGACACGGGAGAAAGATGCAGACTCCACACAGACAGTGACTCAGGGCTGGAATTGAACCCGAGTCCCTGACGCTGTGAGGCAGCAGCGCTAATCACCATGCCACCGTGCAGCCCGTTAGCCTCAAAGAAATCAGCCCGTGTAAGTGTGACACTCTCAAATACTGAAGGGTAAGAACTTTAACTGTTGGGGCTGACACAATTATTACGTCAGTTTGGATATTTTTGAAGGGCATTGGTGCGTTGTGTGGAAGCAAGGCTCCAATTTCTGTCTTCGGATCTATAGAATAAAATCTGTTTTTCAAAAGAAAACAAAATGCATTGTCATCCCCGTAAAGTCGATAAATGGCTGCCGCCTCCAGGCAAACCCCAGCATCGATCCCCTCGGGGTGAACTTAATCTTCTCAAGCCAGAGAAACCCAGCCATGTCACTGACCGCATCCCCGACTTTGGGGGCTCCGCGTCCCTCTATATGCCAATAAATTCCGTCTCCGGGCTACCAGGGAGGCAAATGCCAAGACATTGGCCTCTCTTTCCCCCTGGACTCCAACCCACCAAAAATCACCACCTCTGGAACCCGGAACCACTCTTACCTTCAGTACCTCTGACATATCGTCAGCAAACCCCTGCCCGAATCCCTTAAGCTTCGGACATGCCCAAACATGTGAACATGATTCGCACGCCCACCCACACACCGCACACACCTATCCTCCACCCCTTCAAAGAACCAGCTCATCCGGGCCACAGTCTGGTGTGCCCTGTGGAAAAAAAATAATTGGATACTCTAAATTTATTTTTAAATATTCAACAAACTGTGGGACAAATTACTGCCCTTAATAAAAACAAAGAGCAAATGAAACCTAAAATCATCAAACCAAAAGGTGATTAAAAGGGTCATTAAAGCAACCTAAACCTTTGGGTGCCCACTGGGCATGGAAGACCATTGGTGAGCCCAAGCTGGAGGAATCGGAACATTGAGAACTGAATTAATTCCCAATTTCCATTGTCAAACCTGTCAGCACCAAGGTCTATTACTTTCACCCCTGTAACATCGTCTCTCTCCAACTCTGCCGCAGATCATCTGCTGTTGAAGCTCTCAGCATCTCCTGACTCAGAAATTCTAATACTCACCTGGCTGGTCTCCAACTTGGACCTTCTATAAACCTGAGTTCATCCAAAACTCTGCTGCCCACTTCCTATCTTGGACTAACACACATTCACCCATCACTCCTGTGCTCACTGATTCCAGTCAGACTCCAGCCTGACAATCCCTCTGTTTTTAAAATTCCTTTTCTTGTTTATCAAATCCCTCCATTGTCTTGTCTACCCTATCTCTGCATCCTCGGATCCCAGCCCTGGGTCACTATCCGTGTGGAGTTTGCACATTCTCCCCATGTCTGCGTGGGTTTCACCCCCACAACCCAAAGATGTGCAGATTAGATGGATTGGCCATGCTAAATTGTCCCTTAATTGGAAAAAAATAATTGGGTACTCTAAATTTATAAAAACATCTCTGTATCCTCTTCCAACCCCACAGCTTTCCAAGACCCTTGTGCTTCTCTAGGTCTGTTCTCTTGTGCATCTCCAATTTTTAATTGCTCCACCATTATAGACTATAGATTCACAAGGGGCCATTCGGCCCATTGGATCTGCACCAACCCTCTGAAAGAACACCTCACCCAGGCCCACTCCCCCATCCTATCCCTGTAACCCCACCTAATCTTTGAACACTAATGGGCGATTTAGCATGGCCAATCCACCTAACCTGAACACCTTTGGACTGTGGCAGGAAACCAGAGCACCCGGAGGAAACCCACGCAGACAAGGAGCGTAAGTGCAAACTCCACACAGTCACCCAAGGTCGGAATCAAACCCAGGTCCTCGCACTGTGAGGCAGCAGTGCTAACCGCTGTGCCACTGTTCTGCTGTGCTTTCAGCTCCTTAGCTTGAGAATTATTTCGCTAATCCTATCCAATTCTCTGCTTGAATCTCATCCTCAAAATCTACTTATTTGTACCAAGAGTTTAATCACCTGTCCTAATATTTGCTTATTCGACTGGTGTCAATTTTTGTCTTAATTATATGTCAGCCGTTATTCAGCTGATAGCACTCCTGCGTCTGAGTTGCAAAGTTCTGCATTCATTTGCCACTCCAGACCTTGAGCATTGACGGAGTGCTGCACTGTTGGAGGCGCTGCCATTCAGATGTGATTTAAACTAAGACCCTGCCTGCCCACTCTGATGGACATAAAATAACACATTGGACTATTTTGAAGAGAAGGTAGCTTGACCAATATTTATCCCTTAATCAATATCACAAAAACAGATCATCTCATCATGATTGCATTGATGTTTGTGAGACCTTGCTGGGCACAAACTGCTGCTTTGTGTCCTATATTACAGCACACATCAAAAAGTACTTTCTTGGGCGATAAGTGCTTTGAGATGTCCAGTGGTAGAAAAAAGTTATATAAGTGCAAATCTTTCTTTTTTTTTCTTAATCTATGCTCCTGTGGAGCACTTTGATTACTTTAAAGATGGCATATAAATGCAAGCTGTTGTAGCAAAACAAGAACCTCATTTAAAGTCCGCATAAACAAGAATTTGCTGTAAACATTTATTGTTCAGGGTGGGGCGGCATGGTGGCACAGTGGTCAGCACTGCTGCCTCACAGCTCAAGAGTCCCAGCTTTATTCCAGCCTCGGGTGACTGTCTTTGTGGAGTCTGCACATCCTCTCCGTGTGTGCGTGGGTTTCCTCCGGGTGCTCCGGTTTCCTCCCACAGTCCAAAGATGTGCAGGTTAGGTGGATTGGCCATGATAAATTGCCCTTTAGTTTCCAAAAGGTTAGGTGGGGTTACTGGGTTGCAGGGATAGGGTGGAGACGTGGGCTTCAGTAAGGTGCTCATTCCAAGGGCCGGTGCAGACTTTATCGGCTGAATAGCCTCCTTCTGCATTGTAAATTCTATGATTCTATGGTTTTCAAAAGTACAAAATATAAACAAGTCCCACTAATAAAAAGAGAAACTGTGAATGCTGGAAACTGAAATAAGGTGTCACCTGGACAAAGCACCTGAGAGAGAAAAGACATGTTTACATTTTCACTGGCAATGCTGCCGAAAACTGTCTCCAGTTAGCCAACTTTTCTCTTTCAAATACTGACTGGATACTTTACTGGCTTTGAGTTCCTTTTTTAAAAATAAATTGAGAGTATCATTAATTTTTTTTCCGATTAAGGGGCAATTTTGCATGACCAATCCACCGAGCCTGCACATCTTTGGATTGTGGGGGTGAAACGCACGCAGATATGGGGAGAATCTATAAAGTGCACACAGGCAGTGACCCAGGGCCGGAATTCGAACCTGGGTCCTCAGCGCCATAGGCAGCAGTGCTAGCCACTGTGCCAAGTGCCGGCCCGGCTTTTACTTCCTACGCGTAGCATCACCGAAACAGATTTCATGATCATCAGCATATTGCTGCTTGTGGGATCTTGCTGTGCATCAACTGGCTAACTGTTTTCTACACTTCAGCAATGGCCACACTTCACATAATTCAACTGGCTGTAGATACTTTGAGACATACTGAAGTCACGAAATATGTTATAAAAATGTAAGTCTTTCTTTTTGTGCTTGATCTTTCGCTCACTCTCTTGCTTCTGCTCGCCCTCTTAGTTTAGCTCGCTGGCTCTCTCTTTTGCCCTCTCTCTCCTCCTCTCTTGCTCTGTTCTGTGTGCTCTCTCTCATGTGCTCTTCGTTTGACTCTCTTGCAGTTTTGCTCTCTCTCTGTCTCTCTCTCTCGCTCTCTCACTCTTTTGTAAAACTCCTCACAAATTACAGAATTTTAGCAAAAATTTAAAGTGCCCAATTCTTTTTTTTCCAATGAAGGGGCAATTTAGCGTGACCAATGTACCTACCCTACATATCTTTAGGTTCTGGCGCTGAGACCCATGCAGAGACGGGGAGGATGTGCAAACTCCACACGGACAGTGACCCGGGACCGGGATTGAACCCGAGTCCTCGGTGCCGCGAGGCAGCAGTGCTAACCATTCTGCCACCATGCCGCCCCTTAACTTGCAGAGTTCTTGAAAATCCTTTAAATTCTGTCTTTGCCTGGAACTCAGTTCTTCCAATTTTATCCCTCCCTTTGCCCTCTGCCCCTGCTCCAGCTCAGGCTTTCAGCCATCTTTGCTTCTTATCCTTGCACTTGACTGGCCATCTAATGAGATCCAGGTGCTTGTGTGAAGCTGACTGCAGGGGCTGACATCTGTCTGCACTTGAGAAGCCCAGAGATGTTGTTGTCCCTTCCAGATTGTGTGTTATTGATATCCAGGGCTGTACAGGGCCCTGTGTTACCAACTCTGATCAGTACAGTCCCCAGGCTTCATCATTGAATTGCCTCCAAATGCCTCAACCAATCAAACAATCACATTTGCACATTAAATAGCTTCATAACTAATAGTCCAGGAAAATGAGAAACCATTTTAACCCACCAATGATATTGTCCATGTGTGTTGCTTGCAGCAGTGTCCAGGGAATTGAGTTCAATTCCTGGAGGCTCCACGCCAATCAGGAGGAGTTGGCAACCCTAACTGCCTCAGAAATTTGTGGATCTTTCTTTGTAAATAGTTCATTACAGCTCGATGCTCCTAAACTATGAGAGGCTCCCGACAGAGAACGGCGTCTGAATAAAGCACAGTGATATTTGATTTTAAAGCTTATTCCAGAGTTTTCCATTATTATTAATGAGAAATGTTTGGTGAAGGCCCAAGACCTGTGGAGGCTAACACCAAGTTGGGGACAAAGTGAATCCAGGGTTACCAAGTCTAGGATTGCATTGTATAACCTTCCGTCGACCAGAAAGCTGTCAGGGAAAGTTGTGAATGCGCACTCAGCCCACACTGCGTTATTATTTTACATGCCTTTAGAAAGCTTGAGTTAAACTTTTCTTCCTGTATTCCTGGGCGCTGTCCGAAGAATAATAACAATAATCTTTATTGTCACATGTAGGCTTACATTAACACTGCAACAGTGTTACTGTGAAAAGCCCCTAGTTGCCACATTCCGGCACCTGTTTGGGTACACAGAGGGAGAATTCAGAAAGTCAAATTCACCTAACAAGCATGCCTTTCGGGACTAGTGGGAGGAAACCGGAGCACCCGGAGGAAACCCACGCAGACACGGGGAGAACGTACAGACTCTGCGCAGACAGTGACCCAAGCCGGGAATCGAACCTGGGACCCTAGCGCTGTAAAGCAACAGTGCTAACCCCGGTGCTACCGTGAAATAGACCTTTCGCAATGTTGGTGACCTACTTGACCCTAAGCTGACGCTAACACTTACGTTCACCTTCTTAACGCCACCTGTCTCAGTTAATTTGCTGCTGAAACTCTCAGTCATGCCTTTTGTTATATCAGGATTTAACTATTCCAATGCCCTTCTGGTCAGTCACGCATATTATTCCCTCCCTAAACTTGAACTCATACAAAACTTTAGCTTAGCTTGCATCAACCCCTGTCTTCCCCTCCCTCCTCCATATCTCTGTAGCCTCTTCTGCAATCCTTTTTTAGTATAAATTTAGAGTACCTAATTCATGTTTTCCAATTAAGGGGCAATTTAGTGTGGCCAATCCACCTAGCTTGCACATTTTTAGGTTGTGGGGACAAAACCCACGCAAACACGGGGAGCATGTACAAACTCCACATGGACAGTGTCTCAGAGCCGGGATCGAACCTGGGACCTCGGCGCCGTGAGGCAGCAGGGCTAACCCGCTGTGCCACCATGCTGCCCTATCTCTTCTACAATCCTTTAAGATCACTGCACTTCTGATCTCTTGAGCATCTCTAACTTCCTCGCCATTGGTGGCTCTGCCTTCAGCTGCCTAGGTCTAAGTTCTGGACTTTCCTCCCTGAACCTCTTGGCATTCTTCCCCTTTCTCTTCCTTTAAAATGCTCCTTTACGGGCAGCACAGTGGCGCAGTGGTTAGCAGTGCTGCCTCACAGCGCTGAGGCCCCAGGTTCGATCCCGGCTCTGGGTCACCGTCAGTGTGGAGTTTGTACATTCTCCCCGTGTTTGCGTGGGTTTCGCCCCCACAACCCAAAGATGTGCAGGGTAGGTGAATTGGCCACACTAAATTGCCCCTTAATTGGAAAAAATGAATTGGGTACTCTAAATTTATATTTAAAAAATAATAAAATGCTCCTTCACACCAATGTTTAACTTTGGATTCTGATACCTCTTTACGCAGTGAGTTTTTACGATATAGAATGCACTGCCTAAAAGGATGATGGAAAAGATTAAATTGTGACTTATCAAAAGGCAATTGGATAAATATTTGGATTGGAAATGTTTGCTGTGTTAGGAGGAAAGAGCTGGGGTGCGGGACAAATTGGATAGGTAAAGGACCAGCACAGTTGAATGGCCTCCTTCCTTGCACTGTCATTCTATAATTCTGGCTCAGTGTTACATTTTGTCTGATGACCACACCTGTGACATGCCCTGGAGTATTTTACTGCACTAAATGTGCTATCTAAATACAAGTTAATTGTTTTCATGCAAATCTGTGGATGCAAAACAGTTCCACCCACATAAATGCGATAATGAGAACCTGTTGCTTGTGTTTGCACCAATAATTTACTTCCTTATCCTTTCATGGGATGTGTCCGTCGCTGGCAAGGCCAGCATTTGTTGCCCATCTCTAATTGCCCTTCCCCATTGCTGTGGATCTGGAGTCACCCATAGGTCAGACCAGGTAAGGATGACAGATTCCCTTCCCTAAAAGACATCAATGAATCATTTGGGTTCTATAATAATTGGTGATAGTTGTCATGGTCACCATTACTGAGACATGCTTTATATTCCAGCATTGTTAATTGAATTCAAATTCTACCAGCCGCAGAGCTGAGAATTGAAGCCGTATTGCCCTATCATTCGCCTGGATTACCTCGGTTGGCTAGATGGCTAGCATGTAGTTTGGAGTGGTTTTCTGGGCTCTTTCAGAGGGCAGTTAAGAGTCAACCACATTGTTGTGGTCTGGAGTCACATGTAGGCAAGATTAGGTAAGGATAGCAGGTTTCTTTCTCTAAAGACATTAGTGAACCAGATGAGCTTTTAGGACAATCAATGATAATTTTGTGGTCATCATTACTGAGGCATGATCCAACGGCCAAGTTGCGCCCGAAAAGCAGCTCGCCGTAGTGTAGCGTGACCGTTGAAAGCTGGGAGACCACACCATCATGATCTACCTGGCTCGCAACACCTCACGAGATTCAACGTGATCTAGTGAAACTTTGCTGTGTCAATCCCACCCACAATGGCGGGATCACCTTTTGGCAAATCTGTATATTGAAGCAAGGTAGTTAGCCTCACTCTAATGTGCAGATTCCTGAGGTCCCTGAGGCTTTGGGATTCAACCCCTTTGCCTCAGAGACCTTGGGTGAGCGCCATTCGGCACTGGTCCCCACAAACTGGGACTAAACGCAACTGCACTCATCAGGGTCTTGCAGGGGATGGAAGGCCCTCAGCTGCATGTCTTTTGGACAGGATGGCATGGCTGGTGCCACCTGGGCACCTTGACAGTGCCACCTGGGCACCCTGGTAGTGCAACCTGGGCCAAGGTGGCACTGCCAGCTGGCATGGCCACTGCCAGGGCGCCAGGTTTAGACATGTAGAACATAGAACAGTACAGCACAGAACAGGCCCTTCGGCCCTCAATGTTGTGCCGAGCCATGATCACCCTACTCAAACCCACGTATCCACCCTATACCCGTAACCCAACAACCCCCCCCTTAACCTTACTTTTATTAGGACACTACGGGCAATTTAGCATGGCCAATCCACCTAACCCCCACATCTTTGGACTGTGGGAGGAAACCGGAGCACCCGGAGGAAACCCACGCACACAGGGGGAGGACGTGCAGACTCCACACAGACAGTGACCCAGCCGGGAATCGAACCTGGGACCCTGGAGCTGTGAAGCATTTATGCTAACCACCATGCTACCCTGCTGCCCCAGTGATCTGGCATGTGATCTGGCATTGATGTTGGGTGGGTGTGTGGGGGGCCAGGATGCTCCCATATTGTATTTGGGCTGGGGGGTGGGGGATCGGGTATTGTTTCAGGGGTCTTGGGGAACGGGGCACCATTTACAAATGGTGTCCTAATCCCTTAGCAATGGGGAGTTCCGGCGAGTGGAGCTCCCCACTCTACAAAACGGGGCTATGTGTGGTTTCGCCTACGAGTTACCCATTCAGGCCCCTTATTCAATGTGAATCACATTGACTAGCCATGTGTTTCTCGGCACTGTGGGCGCCAGGATACACGCAACAAAATGTGCTCACGAGGGAACTTTGTTCCCTTTTGGGAGAATCGCACCCGAGTTTCCAATTCCAGATTTGTTTGGTCATTCTCTAAAATACAGCAGGAAATGGCTCGTGGTGAAGTTTTCACTGCTCCACGTTACTTGGGATTTGTCTGGTACAAAACAAGGCTCCCGTCACCTCCTTAGACACAGATATTTTCTGAAGTTTGCGTTAAGAGGACAAAAATTCAGCAGCTGCAGATTCCTGAGCAGATTTTCAATGCGGGATTTCCTCACGATAGCTCTTTAACCTGCGTCGCACATTTATAGCAGTTTATTTTTAGCAGAAGAGGATAAAACAGCTCAAGCAGAAAATATTGGAAAGGAACAACAGGTGAAATTCAGTCAGTACATGTAAAGAAAATGGCAGATCATCCTTAAAATCCCAGAGATCAATTTAACTTAGAATAACACAGCACATTTCCCATTTGGCCTCTGCTGTCTTTTTGAAAGAACAATGATATCAGAGCAGGAGTAGAATATGCTGCTCCCATGCTCAGTACAATCATAGTAAGAAGTCTTACAACACCAGGTTAAAGTCCAACAGGTTTGTTTCAAACACGAGCTTTCGGAGCACGGCTCCTTCTTCAGGTGAATGGAAAGCCTTTCCATTCACCTGAAGAAGGAGCCGTGCTCCGAAAGCTCGTGTTTGAAACAAACCTGTTGGACTTTAACCTGGTGTTGTAAGACTTCTTACTGTGCTCACCCCAGTCCAACGCCGGCATCTCCACATCACAGTACAATCATGACTAATCTTCCGCCTCAACTCTACTTTCCCACCCATTCCCCAAATTCCTTCCCCCTTAACTAATCCGTCCATGTTAAAAATATTACCCCCAAAGCACCCGAAATCAGAGATCTGGGCCAGTGACATGGCTGGGTTTCTCAGACTTGAGAAAATTAAAGCTCGTCCTAAGAGGGTCAATGCTAGGGTTCGTTCAAAGGTGGCAGCCATTTGTCGACTTCTTTGGAGAGATCTAACTATCAGCAGAGGCGGGGGGGGGGCGTTGGGGAGGGAGTTAGATTATTGTTTAGAGGAAGTGGGACTTGTTAGGATGGAGAGGAGTTTTTTTTGCACTACGTTTATACTTATATTTGTACTGTATACCGTTATTATTATAAAATTCTAAAAGCCAAAATAAAATATTTTACAAAAACAAAATTACCCCCAACTCCCGCACCCTTATCTTGCATATTAATCTTTTTGTGGCACCTTGAGAGCCTTTTGGAAATCCAAGTATACTACACCTGCATCCCTACATTTCTGCTCCCCTTTATCTACCTAGTTACATCCTCAAAAAGCTCTAGTGAATTTGTCAACTCCCAAACTAGTCTCAGCAATGGTGACGACAAAAGTATCACTGATTGTGGTAAAAACCCATCTGATTCACCAATGTCCTTTGGAGGAGGAAATCTGGGGGCTGGATTCTCCGATTTGGAGACTATGTCCCCACGTGACCGATTCCCCGTTTTGCTGAGGGCTAGCAGGGAGGCAGCGTAGAGCACCCGGATCTAGCTGCCAATACGGCCTGGAGAATTGCTGGGTCTGTGGCCACGCATGCGCACGGCGGCGGCCTGCAGCCACCGTGCCATGCTCCATGGCAGGTGCCACTCGCGAACCCGGCCTGCAAATTAGTTTCCCCACCACCACCCCCCCCCCCCCCCCCCCTTCAGCTGGCCCGCGTGCAGAGTACGCCGCTTTTCAGGGGGTGGAGCATCGTAAAAGCGTTGCCGCCACGATTTTGGTGTCATTGGGGATTCTCCGCCCCGTTGCCGAATGCGATTTTGGCATCTGGGATCAGAGAACCCATCCCGTGGTATCCTCACCCAGTCTGGTTTACGTTAGACCAAAATCTGTTTATCCCAGCCTTAAATACTTGAATGATTTTCGAAAAAAATAAGTTTAGAGCACCCAATTATTTTGTTTCCAATTAAGGGGCAATTTTAGAGTGGCCAGTTCCCCTACTCTGCACATCTTTGGGTTGTGGGGGTGAAACCCACGCAGACACAGGAAGACTGTGTGAATTCCACACGGACAGTGACCCAGGGATGGGATTCGAACCCGGGTCCTCAGCGTTTCAATATTTTAATGATGCAGCATTCATAACCCTCTGGTGTAGAGAATTCCAAAGGTTTACAACCTTTTGAGTGAAGAACTTTCTCCTCATCTCAGTTTTAAATAATTGATCCTTGTCCTGAGCCTAAATCCTCGTGTTTTAGATGCAGCCAGTGGAGACAACCACTCAGGGCGAGATTCTCCCATCGGGAGACAAAGTCCCAGCGCCGGAGTGAAAACCGGAGTGTTTCACTCCGGCGTCGGAGGCCGCTCCTCGCCCCCTATTCTCCCGCCCCGGGGGGCTAGGAGCGGCACCGCGTCAATTACGCGCACCGGGCCTTGGTGCTGCGCAAAAGCGGTGCCGCGTAAATGACGGCATCCGCGCATGCGCAGGTTGGACGGCGCCAAACCGCGCATGCGCGGTTGCCACCCTCCCCATGGGCGGCCCGCAAGAAATCTTGGATTGATCTTGCGGGGCAGCGGAGGAAAGGAGTCCATCCTTCAGAGAGGCCGGCCCGGCCCGATCGCGGGCCAGACTTCTTTTGAGCGCCCCCCCGGTGCTGGATCCCCCCCCCCTCCCCCCCACAGGCTGCCCCCCCAGCGTTCCCGCGCTGTTCCCATCGGCAGCGATCAGGTGTGGACGGTGCCGACGGGAACACGTCGTATTCGGCAGGCCGCTCGGCCCATCCAGGCCGGAGAATCGCCGCTCGCCCGTTACAAACGGCGAGCGGCGATTCTCCGAGCGGCCAGCTGTAAATCTCGGCATGCCGGTTTGGGGGGGTGGGAGAATTGCGGGTGCCGGAGCGGCGTAGCAGGACTCGCCCGGCGCCCCAACGATTCTCCCACCCGGCGTAGGGGCAGAGAATTGCGCCCTTTGTGACTTCCTCACATGTTGCATTACAATCTAGTTTTGCATCACCAGAAAACTTGGGATGCATTGCTCTCTGCCTCTTTGTCTAGGACATTAATATAGATTGTAACTGTGGGTTTTGTACTCTGGGATAACACAGGCTGCAACTGGATGCAGCTTTAACAAAATGATACTCCAGACCTTGAAGTTAGTTCAATCTGATTTATTGAACCAGTAGCACAGTTAGCACAGTTCTCTATGGGTTTGACTCTCTGCTAACCTAAGTGTGGTTACTCTGTCTGACTGAACCAGACTAGCTCTGAGCCACATGCTGGAGGTGTGATACTGTAAATACACCCTGACTCACTCTGTAGATGGTCATCAGTGGAAAGAGGCGGAGTGTGAGTGCCTCGTGCCTTTTATAATGAGATACCACCCCTGAGTGTCCTGCCTGCTCATTGGTCATGTCCTGTTCTCTGTGTTCATTAGCTGCCTGTCTGTGCCCGTCTGTATATCATTATCTGCATGTCTGCATATCATGACAGTAACTAGCTGAAGCCCCAGCATTGATCCTTGCGACTCTTCAGTAGTTACAGTTTGCCAATTTGAAAATGTTCAGTTTATTCCTACATCTGCAGTAATTTGCTTTTATCCCTAATCTCTGTCCATGAACTAATCCATCCATGTTAAAAATATTACCCCCAACTCCTTGCAACCTTATCTAATATTAATTTTTTATGCGGCACCTCAAGAACCTTTTGGTAATCCAAGTATATACATACCTAGTTACTGTGGTAGTCACCACTGATGTATATATTGTATATAGAGGATGTCAGTGTAGGTGTTTTGTGGTAAGGCCCTGTACTACAGGTAGGGGGGTAGTTCCCTGCCTGCTGGCTCTGCATAAATATTAATATGTGTGCTCCCAGTACAGCAGCCACTTCGCCAGCTGCTTTAGGAGGCCACACATCTTTTTAAATTTAGATTACCAAATTATTTTTTCCAATTAAGGGGCAATTTAGCACGGTCAATCCACCTAAACTGCACATCTTTGGGTTGTCATGTGTTGGGTACTCTGGATCTGTGGAGACTGCGTTTACCCTAGCAGTAACACATATAGGCTACCAACACTTGAAATAGTACAACACTTATTTTATTAAGCTAGGAACTATTGAACATACTTTCACTGTGGGTCGACACTATGTTAGATTAAACTGAAGACCTATGCCTATCCTGACCAGTCTAGACTATCAGCACATGGTGAAGATCTGTGCTACAAGCTGTGAGCTCCTTCCTTCTCAGAGGCTGCATCCCGAATGAGCGGGAAAACTAGTGACCTCTGGCTTTATAGTGAGCGTGCTCTAACTGGTGATTGGCTGTTGTGTTGATTGGTCTTGCAGTGTGTCAGTCAGTGTGCGCCTGCACCATTATATACTAATGTGTATATTATGACAGGTTGTGAGGGTGAAACCGACGCAGACACGGAGAAAATGTGAAAACTCCACATGGACAATGACCCAGAATCAAACCTGGGACCTCAGCGCCGTGAGGCAGCTGTGCTAACCACTAGGCCACCATGCTGCCCTGGAGGCCACACATCTTGCAACCAACTCTCGTCTTTGTCTAATTGATCGTGCGTCAGTTACATCCTCAAAAAAACTAATGAATTTGTAAGCGACGATTTTCTTTTTGTAACAGCACATTGACTCTGTTTGAGAAATAGCCCCACTGTCTCTGCTCTTTCCCCAGGACCCTGCATTTTTTTCCTTCCAGAGTTACCCAAATCTTAACTGAATATTACAATTCAATCTGCATTGACCACCTGGCAATACATTCCTGGGGCAAAATTCTCCGACCCCCAGCAGGGTCGGAGAATCGCCTGGGGCCGCCGAAAATCCCACCCCCGCCGTGGCAGAGATTCTCTGCCACCCGGGAAGTGGCGGGGGCAGGAATCTCGCCACTCCGATCGGCAAGGCCCCTGCGGTGATTCTCCGGCCCGGATGGGCCGAAGTCCCGCTGCTGGGAGGCCTCTCCCGCCGCCGAGGTTTGAACCACCTCTGTAACGGCGGGATCAGCGGCGCGAGCGGGCCCCGGGGTCCTTGGGGGGGCGGGGGGTGATCGAACCCCGGGGGGGTGCCCCCACGGTGGCCTGGCCCGCGATCGGGGGCCCCCCGCTCAGACTCCAGGCCAGTGCCCTGGGTGCACTCTTTCTCCTTCCGCGGCCGCCACGGCCTCCGCCACGGCGGAAGCGGAAGAGAAACCCACATCGCGCATGCACCGGTGGTGACGTCAGCGGCAGCTGGCCGCTGACGTCACTGCCGGCGCATGCGCCGACCGGCGAAAGCCTTTCGGCCAGCCCCACTGCAGGGGGCGCCGTTTTTTTGCACCAGTCTTCTGGTGCCAACCGCTCCGGCGCGGGGCTGGCCCCCAAAGGTGGGGAGAATTCCCCGCCTTTGGGGAGGCCTGACCCCGGAGTGGTTGGCGCCACTCCCCTACTCCGGGACCCTCCGTCACACCGGGTAGGGGAGAATCCAGCCCCTTATTCCGAATGGGTGCCTTAACTAGTCGCGTCAACTATTTCTCTCACTGACGCTGCCTGACCAGCTCGGTATTTCCAATTTCCAGCATCCGCAATATTTACATTTTGCTGACTGTGATTATTGAGCATTCTCCTCCTTTCCTCTTCCCCTCGGTATTTCCAGCTGTTGTTTGCCAATTGTTGTCCTAACTGGTTCACAATGGTGTAAAATGCTTAAAACTGGACAATTACATCATCAACAGGGCTCACTGGAGAGAGTCACTGTTCACAGTGTGAGATGGAGTCAGAGAAGTGCTGGCTAAAATAGTCACACAGTCCCTTCACAGAGATTTTTAACATTCTGAAAATAACCTTTCATTTGGCTTGCTGTGTGTTTCTAGCATTTACAGTTCTGTGTCACTTTTCTTAATGCTCTCCTGGCTGCCCCCCACGTCCCTCAGTAGTAATGATTTATTGTCACAAGGCTTCAATGAAGTTACTGTGAAAAGCCCTAGTTGCCACTTTCCAGCACCTGTTCAGGGAGGCTGGTACAGGAATTGAACCCGTACTGCTGGCTGTGTGCTGCATTACAAGCCAGCGACTTAGCCCACTGTGCTAAACTTGAGCTCATGCAAAACTCTGCTGCCCAACTCTTAAGTCCTCTTCACCCAACATTCTTGTAATAATAATATTCATTGTCACAAGTAAGGTTACATTAACATTGCAATGAAGTTATTATGAAAAGCCATCAGTTAGAAAATTCACCTAAGAAGCACGTCTTTCGGGACGCGTGGGAGGAAACCGGAGCACCCGGAAGAAACCCACACAGACACAGGGAGAACGTGCAGACTCCACACAGACAATGACCCAAGCCGGGAATCAAACCTGAGACCCTGGTGCTGTAAATCAACAGTGCTAACCACTGTGCTACCGCGCTCCCGCTCTGGTCACACCTCGATTTTTAAAATCCTCCTCTGAATCGTCAGATCCCTTTATGGTCACAACCCTCCCTACATGATCCAGCCCTATAACCCACCGAGATTTGTGCTCTCATTTCTGGCTGCATGTGCACTGCTCCAAACTGGTGGCGGTTTTTTCAGTGCAAAAGCCCTGAACTCTGGATTTCCCTCGATCTTTTAGGTTACTTCTTAAATCTACTGCTGACATTTTGATTTCCTGCCCTAATACATTAGAGAGGTGTTGGTGATCACAGAGTACCTGATAGCCCTGGTGTGAGAAGCCATAAACCAGTGAAATTCAGCATCAGATTGCATAAACATGTCTTAATTTAATAAAAGGCTTCTCGGCCTTTTGGTCTATCAGATCAGGTGTAATGCCTGTTCTTTTCAGCTTAGATTTAGTATGTGTCTCTTATGGGGACCATGAATTGGATTTAATTTGAATTAAACCAATTTGAATTGGTTTTTGGAACAAGCAAGGGGATGGATTAAGGGCTCGCCCTGTCCACTCTACGCATTGGCTTTGTAACTTTAAGAAAGGAATAACGGGCGGGATTCTCTGACCCTCCGCGCTGGAATCACGCCCGGCGCAGGGGCGGAGAATAGCCATTCACACCGTAAATCTGGCGAGACGACGCTTCCGCGGACCCGCCAGTCACTTGCGCGGTCGACCCGGCGGCGGTTGGGGGCTGTTAAAAGCAGCCCCCGCGGCGATTCTTTGCGCACGACGGGCAAAGTGCCCGCCGAGTTCTGCCGGCGTGGTTCACATGGTCTCGGCGTTCTGGCTGCGGGGGCCATCCTGGTGGAGGGGCGGGGGGAATCCGACTCGAGGGGGGGCCTCCACGGTGGCCAGGTCCGTGAATGGTGGCTACCGATCAGCGGGTACGCTCATTCCGTGGTGGGGCGTCCGCCTGTTGCGCGGGGGCCGGCGCGGTGATGGCGGTCATGCACATGCGCAGACCTGTGCCAGCCGTGCAGGGCCGCCTTTCGCCGCCGGAGCAGCACGCAGCTCTCCGGTGCTGTCCTAGCCCCCTGAACAGCGGTGAATTGCTGGGCCAGGAGGGCCATTGGCGCCGCCGAACACCACTACGGTGTTTACGCCGGCGTCAACACTTGGTCGGGATTTCAGAGAATCCCAGCCAACATTTTTTTAAATGCCTTAATTCCACCTGCAGTTTGCTCTCTTTCCTGGGATGAAACTGCTGCTTGGTGAGGTACATTTCCACAGGTACAGGTTTCGTATTGGTACTTTACCCGGAACTATCTCAGTTGTGGCTCTGTAACAACAGTCTCATCTGACTCAGAGGTTTGTCGGTTCAAGTCTAGCTGTTCAGACATGAGCACAAAATCTTTATTTAGCACCCTTCACAATTACAGGAAGTCCCAAACAGTTTCACAGTCAGTGAAGTACTTTTGAAGCATAGGAACTGTGGCTGCCAATTTACTCACAACAATTAAACAAATGACCCAGGTCAGCTGTTTTAGTGATGTTGTTTGACTGATAAATATTGGCCAGGACACAGGGGAGAACTCCCTTCCGGTGCAGTTGATCTTTTACATCCACCTGAGAGGACATTTGGGACCTCAGTTTTAACGTCTCGTCAAAAAGGAGCGCACAACTCAGAGCTCACAACTCCCTCAGTATTGTGTTAGATGCGTCAGCCTCAGGGCAGCATGGTGGTGCTGTGGTTCGCATTACTGCCTCACGGTGCTGAGGTCCCAGGTTCAATCCCAGCTCTGGGTCACAGCCCATGTGGAGTTTGCACATTCACCCCCACAACCCAAAGATATGTAGGGTAGGTGGATTGGCCTTGCTAAATTGCCCTTTAATTGGAAAAAGAAATGCATTGGGTACTCTAAATTTAAAATAAAAAGATGTGTTAGCCTCAACTAAGCAACCATGGTTATTCAATGGGCTTTCTCTAGTTACCTAAAACAAACCTCTTGGGAGCTGCATAACACTCCTTGTGAAATAGAATGTACTTTTTTTTGTCTAGGAGTTCTTCAGCAGTCACACCAGTGTAGGCCCAGTCATGGCTAGTTGATAAATACAAGATAATTTCCATGCAGATTAACAGGCAGAGAGAAAATGCCACCTCAGACTCACTGCTCTTTTGTGACAATTCACCATTGCTCCCGGTCAGTTTATACACTTTGACACCTTGCCCACAGATAAGAGAAGAGTCTCCCCTGATGATTGTGTCTAGATGTTCCCATAGAGCACCTTGGCATAGATCAAAAGCTTCAGGCCCAGTCTGTGGAGTTGTTTGGTAGTTTTGAGAAGGGTTAGGATGATTGATTGGTTGTCGTGTTCTTTGATGGACAGCCCGGTAGTTATGGAGTTTCCAATTACAGATTATATTGGGTGGTGTACGTAATTCAAAGGGAGTTTACATCAGTCCTGACCTGCGTCAGGGAGCTATGCTTTTTGAAGTTTTATGTGAACCAGTTGAGGAGCTTGCCAGATTGAAGTTACAAGTCAACTTCTGTTTAAGGTCTCTGCTGGGAGAGGAAGCTATTGAACTCTCTTTATTATTTTGCATATCAAGCGTCGAGGAGTACTGCTCTGTGATATGCTTCATGACATTCATTCATCCACCATTTGCTGAGTGAACAAAACCACTTGTTAATCAGTCGAGTAATTGTGTACATTTAGAGTGTGCTGGAAACACTCAGCAAGTCAAGCAGCATCTGAGGAAACGTGAACTGCTAGCCGCGTTGTGCTCAAGCAAGAATGCAACGCAGCCGGTAGATCCCAGGAGAGGCTCCTGTGGACTTCCCAGCAGCCATTACACTTGACGGAATATACCCATGTCCCACAAGGCATCAGAATCGGAATTCCGCACAAAGAGGGCGTGACCTAATGCTGCGCGCTTAAGTAGGGTTTAAACCTACTTAAGTGAGCTCAGCCAGGATCTACTGGCCTCCCAGTGAGGCTGCAGCCAGGCGCCGTTCAGTACTGGTCCACACAAATATGGACCAAGTGGAATGGCACCGGGGGGAGGGGAGAGGGGCCTCCCGGTGGGGGGTTCTCCCAGGCCATTGGAGGCCCCTTGATGGTCAGGGTTAATGTCTCCCTGGCCCTCTCCCCCGGAGCATGGGCACCTTGGCACTGTCCTGTTGTCACCTTGGCGCTGCCAAGATGCTCAGGTGGCATTGCCAGGCTGGCAGGAGCACCTTAAGGGTGTCAGGGTAGCAGTGCAAGAATGCCAGGTAAAGGGCAGCAGGGTGGCGCAAGTGGTTAGCACGGTTGCCTCACTGCGCCGAGGTCCCAGGTTCGATCCTGGCTCTGGGTCACTGTCTGTGTGGAGTTTGCACATTCTCCCCGTGTTTGCGTGGGTTTCGTCCCACAATCCAAAAGATGTGCAGGGTAGGTGGATTGACCACACTAAATTGCCCCTTAATTGGAACAAAATAAAAATTGGATACTCTAAACTTTTTTTTAAATGCCCAGGTACCATGGTGGCACTGCCAAGGGTCAGGGCCCGAGGGCAGGCATGCCATAAAAGGAGGGTGGAGGGGGATTTTGAATGGTGGATGGTACAGGGCAGGTAAGTAGGGGAGGTTGGGAGGGTGATGGGTATGGTCCTGGAGAGAGGGTGCGGTAGGGGGTGTGGTGGGGCCTGAAGAGGTAGGGCCCCCAGGGACCCCATGGCAGGGTGTTCTCACTGGGAGGGGTGTGGGGTAGTGCCGATGTCTGTGGGGGTAACATTGCCCATGTGTGGAAGGCGTGGGGGACCCAGAAACTCACTTGGAGATCGGGGCACCCTTTCAAAATAGCGGGCCGATCTCTGAGCTCAGTTCACCAGTGCAAAATTATTTTTTAAATTCTTTTTTTTCCCAATTAAGGTGTAATTTAGCATGGCCAACCCACCTACACTGCACATCTTTGGGTTTGTGGGGTGAGACTCACACAAACATGGGGAGAATGTGCAAACTCCATACGGTCAGTGATCTGGGGCCGGGATAGAACACGGGTCCTCAGCGCCATGAGGATCAGGGGTTATGGGGAGAAGGCAGGAGAATGGGGAGGAGAAAATATCAGCCATGATTGAATGGCGGAGCAGACTCGATGGGCCGAGTGGCCTAATTTTGCTCCTATGTCTTATGGTCTTATGGCAGCAGTGCTAGCCCCTGCGTCACTGTGCCACCCCACAGAAAAAAGACTTTAAATGTGGGCTAAACCGGTGAAAAACTTACCGGGACCCCAAAAATTGACTAAGGGCGCGATTTAATTAAATGGGAACAAAGTCCCATAGCGAGCAAGTTTAGCGCCGTGATTTCTGGCGCCGAGGCCACACATAGAACCATCTTTACAATGAGGAGCTCCACTTGCCAGAACGCCTCAGTGTAGTGAGAGATCATAGGCCTCCCACACACACACTCCCCCAAAACCTACACAGGGCACCCTGGTCCAATCACACCCGTACACAAAATGTCAGCTAGACACCTTGGCAGTGCCAACCTGGCAGTGCTGCTCAGGCATCTTGGCAGTGCCAGGTGCCACCCTGCTCAAAGGGCACACACCTGGGGCCTCTTATCCCCACTTGTGGAGGCCACTATTGAACAGCCCTCACCCATGGTCTCCGAGATGACAGAAGTTTATCCCACGCCTCAGGTAACTCGGGAATCTGCACAATAAAGTGAGACTAGCTGTCTTGCTTTAATATCCAGATTTGCTAAAAAGTGATCCCACCCACAATGTGCAGGATTTACATCATTGAATCATAGAACCTTAAAATTTACAGTGCAAAAAGGAGGCCATTCGGCCCATCATGTCTGCACCGGTCCTTGGAAAGAGCATCCTACTTAAGCCCACGCCTCCACTCTCTCCCTGTAAACCAGTAACCCCACTTAACCTTTTGGACACTAAGGGGCAATTTAGCATGGCCAATCCACCTAACCTGCACATCTGCACAAAAACAAACCTGTTGGACTTCATCCTGGTGTTGTAAGACTTCTTACTGTGCACATCTTTGGACTGTGGGAGGAAACCGGAGCACCCGGAGGAGAAAGTGCAAACTCCACACAGACTGTCACCCGAGGCTAGAATTGAACCTGGGACCCTGGAGCTGTGAGGCAGCAGTGCTAACCACTGTGCCACCGTGCAGCCCATAACACATCATAACGTCTCGTAAGATTGCATTAGATCTCGTGAGGTGTTGCGCGCCAGTTGGATCCCAGGAGCAGGGTCTCCCGGCTTCTAATGGCCACACTGCGCTGCAGCGAGCTGCTTTTTGGGCGCTGTTTGGCCATTAAATCACACCAAAGTGTCGTTTGATAGAGGTGGGGAACTCGCCGGCAGATACGGCGGGAAACTCCGCGCAAATGAACTTTGGAATTTTTCCATTAAATTCCACACATTTTTTCTTTCTTTCTCCCACTCTTACTCCTTTCCTCACTCACTGCTTCTTTTTCTTTCTCCCTCTCTTGCTCTTCCTCGAGCTCCCATCCTTGTTCTGTTTCCGTCACTATTGTCCTCTCTCCCTCTCCAACTGTGTGTCTGTCCAGCTTGTGCTCCCTCGCTCCTTTGCTCACTCAAGTTTCTCCTTCTTTCTCTTTTACTTTCTCCTTCACCCGCTGACACTTTAATTTTCTTCCCTGCTGCTTCCCTCCCCTACTCCTTCCCTTTCACTCACTCACATCTGTTCCTCTCTCTCCGTCTTTTCCTGTCTGCCTCTCTCTCTCTCTCCCTACCATTTACTCCCTTTTCTCACTCACATTATTTTTCTACTTCTTGCCCTTCAATTTACTTTCTCTGTGTCCTTCATGCACCTACTCTGTATTTCTCTGTCTCTCTCTCCTACTCTCCTCTCATTTCCTCTGCTGTTCTCTTCTTGTTCATGAATACCCTCCCCTTCCCGCTCCTGTCTGAGTAATGCAGCCTGAGAACAGCTTGCTGTAATGGAGGGTAGCCACTGTTTGATGTGTAGAGGGCAGATCCCAGGAGCCTCAGTGCCGGCCCCTCATTCCTTGAAACTAATGACTTTATTCTGGCCGATTATGAGCCGCGGATAAATCCTGGACCTCCCGACCAAACATGAGAGGGGAGGCAGACAGCAGAGCAAACATGTGTTCACCTGATGTTTGAACTGCAGGGTATTATATGGCCACTCTCACAATTTGAAAGGCAAAATTCCCATGCATTTGCCATGTTTCTTTAGTGCGGTTTTCAGAAGTTGTAAGCTTTTGAGTTCAAGAAACCAAACTTGACACTGACGGCAAATGACAGCAGTTTTACTCACAGGAGATCTGCTGTCACTTTCCTCTTTTCCACATTCTGTCCTTTGCAGGTGTTCTGGGCTCTGTGACTGAAAACAAAGCAACGTTTTGCATTGATATACACATTTAATGTAGGATATGGCATCCCAAGGGATGGCAAATGGCGCAGTGGTTAGCACTGGGACTGTGGCACTGAGGACCCGGGTTCAAATCCTGGCCCTGGGTCACTGTCCGTGTGGAGTTTGCACATTCTCCCAGTGTCTGCATGGGTTTCACCCCCACAGCCCAAAGATGTGCAGGTTAGGTAGATTGGACAAGCTAAATTGCCCCTTAATTGGAAAAAAAAATATTTGGGTATTCTCAATTTAAAAAAAAAAGGCTGCTCTCTTATGGGGTTGGAAAATACCTTGTGCATAATTTTGAAGAAAAGCAGGGGAATTCTCTATGGTGTCTTGAAACATATTTATCCCCCAACCAAACATCACTAAAACAGTTCATCTTCTTAAATACTTGAAGGAGAAGATATTGGAGGGATATGGCTAAAGGAACTGGGGAGTGAGGCTTATAGGATTTGTTCTTCAAAAGAGCCAGTCCAGACTCCATGAGACGAATGACCTCCTTCGGATCTGTGCTGTACTACACTATGTTTGTATGAACACCGACATTTCTGTTGCTCGTTATGCTCTCTCCTTAATTTGCTCTGTTTATGACGGTTAATATGGTCGCCGTCCTTAATTCTAATTATGTTTGCTCAAGAGTCGCCACGTATCTTTCCGATACCGCCACAAGGTTCAAAACCGAATACTGATCAAAGACTCAATACACCAGTTAGTAAGTTTGAAACCAATACTCATTTATTTACACACAGTCAATTATACTCATGCACAAACCCTACTAACTAAACTATCACTACTACTAAAAGCCTATACTTAGCTTCGGGCACCCACTCAGTCAGAGGAACAATGGCCGTTGTCCGGTTCTGAGGCTGCTGGCATCGAACTTGTATAGAATAGTAGCTAGGAGCGTCTATTTCGTAGCGTGCGTTGACTTTGGACTTACTTGTTCTGGTGCAGTTGCTAGGCAGATCTCTCGTTGCTGAGAGCCAAGGCCAAGAAGAACGATTCTGTCTTGGGGGCTTCCTTTATACCCCAAAGGGGCTTCGTGCGCTTTTGGGCGGGCCTTGAACTTGGCCCCAATTAATTGGACCATATCCTAATCATCGGTATTGTTTTTCTCCAATAAAGGGGTGGCTGCCTGATCGCTGGGCGGGCCCTAGGTGACCGTTGGCCTGCTTTTGTTTTAGTCTCCTCTGACGCCAGGGTGTCTGCTTTGGTATCGTTTGCTTAAGTGTTTCTCTTTTGTCCCTGGAGACAGCTCATTAGTATGCTAATTGCTTTGCAGTATCGGTCTTGTCTGGGAGCTGCAAACCTCAATCCACAGACAAACCTTGCACCTGCTTGCTTTCTTAGCATTGTCCAATTTTCCCTTCATTCTTTGTAAGTGTCCATTTTGTAATCGGAACGTGGCCACCCCAGGTGGCTACGCTTCCTGGTGGGATGTTGGAGAGCAGGGCCAATCCAGACGCAAGAAGGAGAAGGCCGAGAGGTGACCTGGTACAATTCTTTGTATTTATAAAGGGGTTCATAGGATAAACAAATTGCAGATGCTCCCACCAGAACCAGGATCCATCAATCTGAGATACTCAGCAACAAATCCAATCAGGAACTCAGGAGGAACATCTTTACCTAGAGCGTGGGGAAAATGTGGAATTCAATACCAAGAGGCAGTGATTAAGATGAAAAGTATAGATACATTTAATGGTAAATCAGATAAACACATCAGGTCGAATGGATAGAAGGATATGTTGATGTGATAAATAAAATAGGGTGACAGGAGATTGTGTGGAGCATAAATGGCCACTTCAGGTGCTTTACTATTGATATAAATGTAGGCGGTGGTTGTTCTTGTTTCGATCTATGTAAAAACATACCCTGGTGATGCTTTGTGTATGGCAGCCTTTAAATTCTGCCCCTTTGCTAGCACCACTGATTTTGTTTATGTTGTTTCTTATTTAAATTTTAAAAAAATTCTTTCTTTTTTTTATTAATTTAGAGTACCCAATTAATTTTTTTCGAATTAAGGGGCAATTTAGCATGTTCAATTCACCTTGCGTGCACATCTTTGGGTTGTGGGGGTGAGACCCATGCAAACACGGGGAAAATGTGCAAACTTCACACGGACAGTGGCCCAGAGCCGGGATCGAACCTGGGACCTCGGCGCCATGAAACTGCAGTGCTACCACTGCGCCACCGTGCTGCCCGCTAGCACCACTGATGACTTAGTGTGGTCGAATTGAATCTTTGGGAAGGCTTGTGACAGTGAAGTGTTTAATAGATGACTTTAAAATGTCTGTAGAGAACAGGAAAGTCTCAGATTTCATAACCGCTCTGTGATAATTTGGCTGGGACATTGATAGGGGAACTGTGAGTTCCACCAAGTTAAGGATCGCCAACCGCCCACCTTGCACCGTCTGTAAACGTGAGCATGTTCAAACTTCTGCTGCAGGTATCATAACACGCACCAAATTGAATCAATCATATCACACTGTGCTCACTGGCTTACATTAGCTCCTGGAAATGCTACAATGTTAAGATTCTCATCTGTGTTCAAATTCCTTCATAGCCTTCGCCCTCTCTATTGCTGTAAGCTCCTCCAGACCCACCCTTTGTATGATTTGCTCCACTCCATTTCTGGCCTCTTGATTACTCTCAATTCTAGCCTCTCGATCACAGCATGGCGGCACAGTTGTTAGCTCACCTTTGATTCCGACCCTGGGTCACTGTCTGTGTGGAGTTTGCACTTTCCCTCTGTGTTTTCGTGGGTTTCCTTAGGGTACTCCGGTTTCCTCCCACAGTCCAAAGATGTGTAGGTTAGGTGGATTGGTCATGATCAATGTGCAGGTCTATGGGAATAGGAAGGGGGAGTGGGCCTAGGATTTGGATTTGTTTTTTTTTAGAAAATATTTTATTAAGGCATTTATAATTTTACCACTTTTAAGCAGAAAAATCCAACAAGACAAAAAATCCACAATAACATAGCCATCCCTCCCAAACACAGACCCCAACCAACATGGTTCATATAAACACTCCGCCTCATGGCCCTCTCTTTGTTGGTTTTCCTACCCTCATTCGTCACTTCCATGCCTCCCCACTTTTCACCCTACGCCCCCCATTCTCCCCCGCCTTTGCTGACAGCTTAATTTTCTTTAAAGAAGTTGTTGAACGGCTGCCACCTCCAAGCGAGCCCATGTAACAAACCCCTTAAGGCGAATTTGTTTTTTCTCCAACCTGAGAAACCCCGCCATGTCGCTAACCCACACCCCCAATTTCGGGGCCTCTCTTCCACCCCCCTCCCCCCCCCCCCCCCCCTCCCACCCCCACCCCCGGGCTCTCGGATCGTCCGACACTCCGAATAACGTCACCTCTGGACTCGGAGTCACCCTCCCTTGGAGGACCTCAGACATGACGTCCGCAAATCCCTGCCAAAAGCCCCTCAACCTCGGACACACCCAGAACATGTGCGTATCATTTGAAGGACCACCCCCCACGGCACCCACACCTGTCCTCCACCTCCTCAAAGAACCTGCTCATCTGGGCCACAGTCATATGAGCCCTGTGGACCACCTTGAATTTGATCAGGCTGAGCCTGGCACATGATGAGGACGCTTTCACTCTCCACAGTGCCTCCTCCCATAGAACAACCTCCAACTCCCCTCCCAACTCTTCTTGCCACTTCCTCTTCACCTCCCCTATTGGAACCGCTTCCCACTGCATCAGCTCCTTATATACATCTGAGACCTGCCCCTCCCCAACTCCTGTTTTTGACATCACCTTGTTCTGTAGCCCCCTTAGTGGGAGGCGCAGAAAGCTCGAGATTTGCCTCCGAACAAAATCCTGAACCTGCAGGTACCGGAACCCATTCCCACCTGGCAACTTGAACTCCTCCTCTAGCTCCTCCAAGCTTTGGAAGCCCTCCTGAATAGAAAGATCTCCAAATCTCTCGATCTCTGCCAACTGCCACCTCCTAAAGCCTCCATCCAGCTTCCCCGGAGTGAACCAATGGTTGTCACAGATCGGTGCCCACACTGACGCCCCCTCCAACCCCGTGTGTTGTCCCCACTGCCCCCACATCCTCAGGGCTGCCACTACCACCGGGCTTGTGGAGTACCGAGCCGGCGAGAACGGCAGAGGTGCCGTCAACAAAGCCTTCAGGTTCGTGCCCTTACAGGATGCAGCTTCCACCCGCACCTCCCACTACCCACTTACTAAACATCGATATATTAGCTGCCCAGTAGTAATTGATAAAGTTCGGAAGAACCAGTACCCCCTTGCCACGCCCCCACTCCAGCAGAACCTTCCTCACCCGCGGGGTTTATCCGGCCCAAATAAAACACGAGATCATCACATTCATCTTCCTGAAAAATGCCTTAGGGATGAAAATTGGGCGACACTAAAACAGCAATCTCAGAGGACTGTCATTTTCATAGTCTGTATAATCCCCGCCAGTGACAGCGGGAGCACGTCCCACCTTCAGAAGTCTCCTTTCATCTGTTCCATTAGTCTATCCAAATTCAACTTGTGAAGCTGACCCCATTCCTGAGCCACTTGAATACCCAGGTACCTAAAGTACCCGCCCATCACCTTGAATGGCATCTCCTGCAATCTCTTCCCCTGCCCCCTTGCCTGGATCGAAAAAACCTCGCTTTGGCCCATATTCAATTTATAACCTGAGAACCAACCAAATTCCTCCAGTATCCTCATAATCCCACCAATCCCCCCCAGCGGGCCTGCTATATATAAAGGAGCAAATTGTCTGCATAAAGCAAGACCCTAAGCGGCATTTTCTGCAATCGGCGCGATGGCGTCAAAAACGGTGCGAACCACTACGGCGTGGGCCGACTGGAAGTAGTGGAATTCTCCGCATTTCCGGGGGCTCGGTGGACGCCGGAGGGGTTGGCGCTGTGCCAGCCGGGGCCGAAGGGACTGCGCGAGTCTGCGCATGCGCCAAAGGACGGGAGTGATCCCGCGCATGCGCGGAACCACCTGCGTATGCTGGCGCATGCGCGGGGGGGGGGTCTACTCGGTGCCGGCCATGGCGGAGCCCTACAGGTTCTGGCGCGGAAGGAAGAGGTACCCCCACAGCACAGGCCCGTATGTACATCGGTGGGCCCCGATCGCGGGCCAGGCCACCATGGGCCCACCCCCCTCCCGGGGTCGGATCCCCCCTGCGGCCCCCAGAGGACCGCACCAGCCGACTTACCTGCCAGGTCCCGCCGTGTGGGACCATGTCCAATCCACGCCGGCGGGACTGGCCACAAACCGGGGCCGGGAGATTTGCGGGCGGGGCCACTTGTCAATGGCCCCTGACCGGATTCGCGCCGCCCCGCCGGGGATTCTCTGACCAGGGTGGGGGGGGGGGGGTCAGAGAATCCCGCCCCTGTGTTCCACTCCCCCTCGCACCATCCCCCGCCAAACGTTTGATGTTCGCAGCACCATTGCCAAAGGGTCTATGGCCAGGACAAACGGCAGTGGGGAGAGAGACACCCCTGCCTCGTCCCCCGAAACAAGCTAAAATACTCCGAACACACCCGATTCGGCCTTACACTTGCCACCAGTGCCCGATGGAACAACCGCACCCAATTCACAAATCCCTGCCCGAAGCCAAACCATCCCAGGACCTCCCATAAATATTTCCACTCCACTCGATCAAAGGCCTTCTGTGCATCCATGGGCACCATCACCTCGACCTCGCGCCCCTCCATAGGCATCATTATTACATTTAAGAGCTGCCTAATATTGGCTGCCAGGTGTTGCCCCTTAACAAACCCTGTCTGATCCTCCCCTATTACCCCTGGGATGCCGTCCTCAACCCATGTGGCCAGGTTCTTTGCCAGCAGTTTAGCATTCGCATTTAATAAGGTCTACATGTCCCACAGCTTTCCGGATCTTTGTCCCGTTTCAAGATGAGAGAGATCGATGCCTGCGATAATGTCGGGAGAAAGCACTCCCAAATCCTTCGACTCATTAAATGCCTTTACCAAAAGCGGCCCCAGCACCCCGGAAAACTTCTTCTAAAATTCCACCGGGTATCCGTCCGGTCTGGGGGCCTTACCTGATTGCATCACCCTCAGCCCCTCTTTTACCTCCTCATGCCCGATTGAGGCCCCCAGGCCCTCACCAGCTCCTCTTCCACATTCGGGAACTCCAGCACCCCCCAAAATTGTTTCACCCCTCCTCCCCGGCTGGGGGGTTCCGATTTATACAACTTACTATAAAAATCTTGAAACACACCATTCACCCCTGCCGGGTCCAAAACCACCTTCGCACCTGCATCCTTTACTTTCCCAATCTCTCTCGCCGTCTCCTGCTTCCTCAACTGATGCGGCAGCACCCTGCTCGTTTTCTCCCCGTATTCATAGACTGCACCCCTAACCCTCCTCAGCTGCCCCACCGCCTTACTTATGGACAGGAGCCCAAATTCTAGCTGCTGCCTCCAGCGTTCTTTCAAAAGTCCATCCTCCGGAGTCTCCGCATACCTCCTGTCCACCTGTTACGATTTCTCCCACCGATCGTTCTAACTCCACCCGCTCTGCCTTCCCTTGTGTGCCCGAATAGAAATAAATTCCCCTCTAATAATTGCCTTCAGTGCCTCCCAGACCACCCCCGCCGACACCTCACCCGTATCATTGATCTTCATATATCCCCGGATGGCCTCCCTCACCCGCTCACACACCTTCTCCTCCGCTAACAGCCCCACATCCAACCTCCATTGAGGGCGCTGGGCCTTTCTTTTACTCACTCGCAAGCCCACCAGTGCGGAGTGTGGTCTGACACCAGTATTGCTGAATATTCAGCATCTAACACCTCTACCTGCAGCGTTTTGTCCATCACAAAGATGTCGATCTGGGAATATACCTTATGTACATGGGAGTAGAACGAAAATTCCTTACTCCTCAGCCTCCCAAATCGCTACGGATCGACCCCCCCATGTGCTCCATAAACCCCCGGAGCTCCTTCACCATAACTGATACCTTCCCAGACCTAGAACTCGACTGGTCCAACCTTGGATCAAGAACAGTGTTGAAATTTCCCTCCATAATCAGTCGATGAGAATCTAGGTCCGGAATCTTCCCCAGCATCCGTCTCATAAATTCCATGTCATTCCAGTTCGGGGCATATATATTCACCAACACCACCAACATTCCCTCCAATTTCCCACTAACCATAACATATCTCTCGCCCCCCCCCCCCCCCCCCCCCCGGGTCTGCCTCTATTTTCCTCATCTCGAACGCCAAACGCTTATTCAACAAAATCGCCACCCCCTTCGTTTTAAAGTCTAATCCTGAATGAAACACCTGCCCGACCCATCCCTTCCTCAACCTAATCAGATCCCCCAACTGCAAATGTGTCTCTTGCAGCCACATCCGCCTTCAGTTCCCTCAAGTGCACAAACACATGGGCCCTTTTGACTGGCCCATTCTGTCCCCAAACGTTCCACATGACCAGCCTGGTTGGGGGGCACCGTGCCCCCCCCCCCCCCCCCCCCCCCCCCCCCGATTGCCCATAGGCTCTCCTGGGCCGGGCCGGTTTACGGCCCATGCCCCGTGCCTCCCTTGGCCTGCCCTTGGGTGTCCACCGTCATCAACCGTACTGTTCCCCCCCCTGCCAGGTATCCCAACTCCCCCCCCCCCCCCCCCCCCCGCCCAACTCCTCCTCCCCCCACCTGACCTTCAGCTGACCCTCCACTGTGCTTCCATGAACTAGCCTGCCCAGCAAGCCTGGCAGCACCTGCCCCTGGCGCCTAGCAACCTACCCCCGCTGAATCCCCCCCCCCCCCACCCCGTTCAAACAACCGTGCAAACAATCAAAGGAAGAAAGAAAAACCCCTCCCCGGGCCCGAACACTGGAACCAACCCTCCCCATCCCTTAACAAAGATACAAAGATCGATAAAGAACCCTGAAGCAGAAAAAGAGAGAAAAGAAGAAGAAAAAGGAAAAGGGCATGGCCTCGAATACCATAAACATTTTTTTTTTCCACAGTACAGTAGAGCAACTTCACATCTCCTTCACCAAAGTTCAAAGTCCTCCTTCTCCTGCCAGTCCATTGTCTCTCATGAACTCCACTACCTCTTCCGACGAGCCAAAATATCGCTCCCGACCCCCATAGGTCACCCATAGGCGAGCCGGATACAGTAGTCCGATCTTTATGCCCTTCCTGTATAGGGCCACCTTGAGCTTATTAAAGCTCGCCCTCCTCTTCGCCAGCTCTGCCCCCAGGTCCTGGTACACATGGATCTCGCCACATTCCCAGGTGCAATACCTCGTCTGCCTGGCCCACCTCATGATACGCTCCTTGCCCCCACCCCCCTCCCAGGACTTGCGCATAGCACCCTGTGGGCTCAATCCACCTCCAACGATTGGTCAAATGCACCTTGCCCATGTAGCTTCTCAAGCATCTTCCCCACGTATGCACCAACATCAGCTCCTTCGCACCTCTCCGGCAGACCCACGATCCGAATGTTCTGGAGACCGGTTCTCCAGATCCTCCTCCACCTTCTCCTGCAGTCCCTTCTGCTGGTCCCTCATCAGTCCCATCTCCGCTGCCATCGAGGTGGACTGTTCTTCATGCTCCCCCGCAGCTCCTCCAACTTCTGGATTGCCTGCCCCTGGGCTGCCAGTCTCGTCTCAACGCGGTCAACCACCGCCTTGACTGAGTCCACCGCCCGGGCCAGGTCCTCCAAACTTTCCTTCCGTTGCTGAGGGAACTTCTCGTTCAAGAAGCTCACCAGCTGCTCCGTCGACCACTGAGCCGGTAGGGCTGACCCCTGCCCTTCCGCCATCTCCGCCTGCGTTGGCAGCACCACACCCATCTCAACCAACTGATTTCCTCTTTTACGGGCACTTCTGGTCCACAGCTCCATAAACTAGGAGGTCAATCTCTCCTGCTCACACTCCTACACCTTTTTCCTTCACAATTCCAACTGCAAACCGGGGAAAAGGCTGCAAAAAGGCCGCCACAAGCGGGAGCTACCACGTATGCGACCACTCACTCCATGGCCGCCACTGGAAGTGATTTGGATTTGTTTATTGTCACGTGTACCGAGGTAGAGTGAAAAGTATTGTTCTGCATATAGTCGAGATCATTCCATACATGAAAAAACATAAGGCATACATAAATACACAATGGGCTGCTGGATTCTCCATTATTGGGACTATGTCCCCAGGCTGGCATCAAAAAGGTAGAATTTTACACCAGAAAAACTGGGATCAAAGGACACGAATTCCTAGCCCTGCAGGGGGCTAGCAGGGACCCGGAGTAGATCTTGCAGCTTTTGCTACTTCCGGGTCGGAGGCCGCACATGCACACGGCGGCGGCCTCCAGCGGCCACGCTGTGCTCCATGGCAGACTCGGACCGCGGAGCTAGACACAAACAATTTGGCCACCCAATCGGCCGCACGCCAGACCCTCAAACCCCGCACAAGCGTTCCCTGGCCGCCTATAAGGCCCGTCTGGCCTCCGATTGGCCCACCCCCTCCCCCAACCAGGGCGGCCGCAGACTGAGTCCACAGCTGCCATGCGAGTATCCCGGCCGGCTGGAGCACATTAGTTCCACACCATCAGGACTTTGGCCGCTCAGGGGCAGAGAATGGTTGAGAGGTGCTCTGGAAATGGCCCCAGGTAGGTCGCAGGCGGCGTGAGTACGCCGCTTTTTGGGGCGCTGGTCCCAATTTCTTGCGGGACCATGGATTCTCCGCCCCCACATCAGCCGCAATTTTGGCGCGAGGATGCGGAGAATCCAGCCCAACGTAAATACATAGACACAGGCATCTGGTGAAGCATACACGAGTGCAGTACTACTCAGTAGAGAAGATGCGTGAAGAGATCAGATCAGTCCATAAGAGGGTCATTCAGGAGTCTGGTAATAGCGGGGGAGATGTTGCTTTCGAATCTGATATGCATGTTTTCAGACATTTGTATCTCATGCCCGATGGAAGAAGTTGGAAGAGTGAATAAACTGGTGGGAGGGGTCTTTGATTACGCTGCCCACTTTTCTAAGGCAGCAGGAGGTGTAGACACTCCTTTTTTTATAAGTTTAGAGTACCCAATTAATTTTTCCAATTAAGGGGCAATTTAGCGTGGCCAATCCTCCTACCCTGCGCTTCTTTGGGTTGTGGGGGCGAAATCCACACAAACATGGGGAGAATGTGCAAACTCCACACAGACAGTGACCCAGAGCTGGGATCGAACCTGGGACCTCAGCGCCATGAAGCAGCAGTGCTAACCTCTGAGCCACCGTGCTGCCGGGTGAAGACAGATCAATAGATGGGAGGCGGGTTCGCGTGATGGATGGTGGCGTGCTCTTTCAGAGGGCCGGTGCATACTCAATGGGCCGAATGGCCTCCTTCTGCACTATAGGGATTCTATGGATTCTAATAGCTTTCATCCCACCATTGGCTCCTGTGCCTTCTGTTGCCTGGGCCCAAATCTCTGGAATGACCTTTCTAAACTCACTGCTGTCTCCAACTCCCAATACTCCTTAACTCTTTGACCAAGCTTTTGGTTCCAACATATCTTTCTTTGGCTTAGTGTTGAATTATTTTTGTCTGATTATAGTCCAGCGAACCTGGGGATGTTTAGCTATGTCAAAGGTGCTATATAAATGCAAGGTGATTGTAGTTGTCTTATAAGTTGCCATGGAAACACAGAAAGGAACTAGACATAAAAGGAGCATGGCTTGGATGGAAGGTTACACTGACCCACGCATCCTGTCCCTGACAATGGGAGTTTGTTGACATTACCTTCTCCCAGTGTGAATTCTCACCTCCAGAGAAGGGAATGAATATTTTAAAGTTCATTGTCTTTATGCACAGCGCCTTGAGGGAAGCAGGAAAGGGTGGAGACGCTAGCACTTTGTATTTGTGCCATGTGTGGAAAAATGGTGAATGCGTTCTTTAAAAAAATGTGTCAACTGGAGGAAATGTTCTCCCCGGGAATGGAAAATTCAGGAACTAATCTGTGCTTCTAGTTTTGGGAGGCTGTTTCCACAAAAAACAGTTCACTACACACATTCAATGCTGATTATGGGATGTGAGACTTCAGGTAAATAGGAGCAGATTATATAGTAAGATTCCCACCACTCTGAGAGACTATTAATAGATTGAAAGGTTATGGACATCTGGTGGTGATGATGATGGCTTTTGAAAAGCCCCTGTGGTTGGCGGGGGTGGGAGCGTCTATAAAACATTGCACCAGTCTCTCCAACTGGCTAATTACAGAGGAACCACAACAGATTGCCTCAAGGTCATCGTAAACCACAGCTCCCTCCGAAAGCTACTGGAAGAAAATGAAGATTTTTCTATTGCCCGCCCATCCTTTCCTTTTTGTCTGATCACTGAGTGGGCCTTATTGACTCTGGAGTTGTTCTGAAGTCTGTGGGAGTTTGAAATTGTTCTCAACACTGCCCTGCCAATTAAGCCCAAGGGAAAAATCATGAAACAAATTTGAAAGAACGTAAGCTTTTACTTTGAAAATGATTGGACAGGGGCGGGGGGGGGGGGGGGGGGGGGAAGTCATCCAGTCACGGATTATAACAAGCCTACCCGCTCTCTGAATCCCTATGGGAAGGCGGAGCACCTGTCATTGTGGGCAGGACATCTGGGGGGGTGCTCTGATGAAACCACTAGTGATGCGCCCCACCAGATTCGGCAACCATGAAGGCCTCCTACTCATTTGTTTTGAGCTACTTAAACGAGAGGATCAAGAAGCAAACGTTGGAATAGAGTTGCCCACGTGCTTGTATTGCGGAGTAATGTCTGAGTATTATTTTGCTCCCCAGTCTTCTTCAGCAAGATGGAGGCAAAGAAACACTTGGGAGGCATGTAACAAAAAAGGAAAAATCCAGAGAAATGAAAATGGAAGAAATTGTTGTTCCAAAAAAAAGAGAAGAGCGAAACAGGGAACAGAAAAGAGAAATAACTTGCATTTCTATCAGCTTCTCCGAACCTCGGCTCATCTCAAAGTCAATGAAGTGGCCAATTTACGGACACTTCCCAACGCCACTGGCATTTATTTCTTGTGGGGAGGGGATACAGTCATGAGGGGAAACCAACAGCTAAATCCTGCAGCCGTTTCGTTAGCTTCCTAGGGGTTGACGGTTGAGGAGTGGGGTGATAACTCCTTCATGGCTGTTCCATGGCCCACCAAGATCCAGCCAGCAGAAATGGCTGCCCTCACAGCAATGGAAGGTTCCCAATTCTGCCCCCACTCCTGATTGCTGTGGCCTGGCCACAGTAATCCGCAATTACTAAACAGCCAGTTTGTAATGTAGCGCAAGGCCAGCAACGTTGGTTCAATTCCCATACCAGCTGAGAATTCTGAATTCTCCCTCTGTGTACCCAAACAGGTGCTGGAATGTAGCGACTAGGGGCTTTTCATTGTAACTTTGTTGCAGTGTTAATGTAAGCCTACTTGTGACAATAAAAGATTATTATTATTTACTTCTTCAATTAAAGTTTTGACCAACCCCTCCTGTCATCTCCTGTTTTAGTTACATAGCAATTTTTCTCTGTAGATCTCTTTTTATGTTGAAGGTGCTTTGTAAGCTTTAGAAAAATTGACAAATGTTAGGATGTTTACTCATTAAAATGAGTTCCCCTTTCTCTCCACTCCATCCTTCCTGCAACCCCGTGTGGCCTTCTCACTGTCCCTTCAGTTTCACAATCATTATCCTCATTTAATGTTCCTGCATATCTCTCAATGCTTCATGTTGCTGGTGACTTCATGACATACACTATTAGTAAGACATTGTTAGGTATGTTCATGTCTCACTTCAGAGACTTGAGCACAAAACTTGACTGCCACTCTGTGTCAGTCTTGAAGGAGTGCTGCACTGTTGGAGGTACTGGTAGCATTCTCTGTTTGGAAGACTAAGGGCATGATTTGTCTGAATGGGAACATAGTCCCATAGAGCAAGCGATTAGCTGGGTGTTTCCCGAATTAGCGCTAAAGGGCTGGCAGCTGCAACTGTTTTTAAGTGCTCCACTTACCACACACACACTACAGCCACGAAAGTGACTCACAGAAGACCTGCCCCCCGTGGCCAGGGGTCCGAGGTTTAGCCACAGCTCCATGTCAGTGAGGAGCGGAGGGACACCCGCCTCCCCAGGGTGGGCCGCAGACTCGAGCCTGCCCTCCTGAACAGTGGCTGGGAAATGGTGGCAGAGACAGTCAGCGTTGCCAGCCTCGCCAAGAGGAGACAGCTAGTGAGGTGGGGAGTCACTGGTGAGGCCTAGCCTCTGAGAGGGGCACAGAATCAGGGAGGGTTCCACAGGCAATGATGCAGGTGTACTAACGCCCAGGAGGACCATGGAGAAACAATCATTGATCTCCATGTGGGTTGTGTGGAGTATGAGCTCCCTAGGAAGGAAGCGCGGAGACCAGCCACCTGGGGCTCATTATGAGCAAGGTATAAAAGCAGGCCCAATTTAGGGCCTGGTGTAGCAAATCCTCCCAGCAAGGATTGCACTTGGGAGTGAGATGCTGCATTACACAGACTATTGTAAATATGTAAATAAATTCATCTTTGTTAACAACAGTTTCCGTGGGAGTGAGTTCTGCTGATCCCCTGCTTCCTCTGCAGTGGGGCAGCGTTTCTGAGAAGTGCCAACACCTGGTGGGCTCCTAATTGTGATTGGCCACGCCCATCCCCTTGATGAAACAGCTGGGGTATGAGATAACGGGAGGGACGGCTTGGGTGGGCTCCCAGATGATCAGAGGCTCCATGAGCATTCAAAGGTCACAGGCAGCACTTAGCCGAGTGAACAGCCAGGAGACTGTAAGGAGCACAAAAGGGGTGCATTTAAAAGACAGACTGAATGGGTGGCACGGTGGCACAGTAGTTAGCAGTGCTGCCTCACAGCATGGAGGATCGGGATCGATTCCAGCCACGAGTCACTGTCCGTGTGGAGTTTGTACATTCTCCCTGTGTCTGCGTGGATCTCACCCCACAACCCAAGGATGTGCGAGGTAGCTGGATTGACCATGCTAAATTGCCCCATAATTGTAAAAAAATAATTGGGTATTCTAAATTTATTAAAAGTATATAAATAAAAGACAGGCTGCAGCAGTAGCAGTCTAAACCAGGCCATCCCAATCCCAAGGGGGACACCCCAAGTCGACGGACCTGGCATCAAGTTGTACCCCGCTGCTGCCCGTGGCCCAGGCAGCCACCCACTAGCAAGCCCGACAACCTTCCAGGGTTTTTCAGTGTTCTTTTTAGCCTTCCACTCCTCCTCGGCAGCCATGGCTCCTTGTCAATACTTGCACTAATTCCAGCCTAAGAGGGGTAGAGCACCGCGGAAGAGCACTGGGGCATACTGTGTCCAAGCCACTAGTGTTATTGAAATCAACGCAAATCTTGGTTTTGCATGGAACTGCGACGCACAAACATCGATACCGCTGCCAGCAAGGAGCCAGAGCATGATTTCTGAATCGGCACCGGATGCAAACCTCGATTTTTGGATTACCTGTGATTCTCCGCCTGATCATGAGTCGCGTTTCCGGCATCGCCAATTAGAGAATTCAGCCCACTGTCTTTTTGATGAGAGTTGAATGGTCATCCAATCTGCCCCTCCAGGTTGAAATAATAATAATGAAAATAATCTTTATTAGTGTCACAAGCAGGCTTACATTAACACTGCAATGAAGTTACTGTGAAAAGCCCCTCGTCGCCACACTCCGGTGCCTGTTCGGGTACACAGAGGGAGAATTCAGAATGTCCAATTCACCTAACAGCACGTCTTTCGGGACTTGTGGAAGGAAACCGGAGCACCCGGAGGAAACCCACGCCGACACGGGGAGAAGGTACGGACTCAGCACAGACAGTGACCCAAGCCGGGAATCGAACCCGGGTCCCTGGTGCTGTGAAGCAGCAGAGCTTACCACTGTGCTACCGTGCCGCCCATACTGATCCCAAGGCACTATTTGGAAGAAAGTAGGGAGTTCTTCCCTGTGTCCCGGCTAGGGAAGCAACATTATTTTTTTTTAGAACAGCTGGTACACTTGTTAAAACATTGTTGTTTGTGGAGCATTGCTGTGCACAAATTGGCTGTCATGTTCCCTATAATACAATGAATTAACAAAAAAATTTAAAGTGCCCAATCCACCTACCCTGCACATCTTTGGGTTGTGGGGTGAGACCCACGCAGACACGGGGACAATGTGCAAACTCCACACGGACAGTGACCCGGGACCGGGATCGAACCCGGTTCCTCGGTGGCGGATGGACCTGAGTTTGATCCTGGCACAGGGTCACTGTTCGTGTGGAGTTTGCACATCATCCCCGTGTCTGCACGGGTCTCACCCCCACAACCTAATATTGCAATGATGGCTACACTTCAGAAGTGCATCATTGGCTAAAAAGAGCTTTGGGACATTCAAGATTTTGAAAGGCACTATATAAATGAAGTCTTTCTGTGTTTTTTTTAACCCCTGGGTTTACGGCGCTGTGGTAAACCAGTGATTGTGAGTTAGGTTTAACCAAGACTTTCCCCTGGTATTATGTTCTGGTATAATAACATGTCAGTCAGGCCAGGATAACTGGGTGGACAGTTTGCAGGCATGACAGACCTCTCTCTCTCTGGGCTGCTCCTAATGTATTCATGATTTCTGTTTCAGTCTTTGAAAATGCTGCCCTGGGTTATAAATTTGGAATGGAAAGTACAACTTGCTGCACATGTTGTTCACTTTGTAGTTCCAGTTGATTACAGTCTCCCCATGTGGTCTTGTGGATAATGTCACCGTCCAGTGTTACAATAAGTCATGGAAATCAGGCAGGTCCCAGATTCAATCAGTGGTCTGAAAGATTTACCTTTACATAGCACTTTTCCCAAATACCAGACATTTCAAATCACTTAAATTTATAGCCATTGAGGTATTTTCCAAGTCCACTGTTGTAATGTAGGAAACTGGGCATCCAATTTCACCCAGCAAACTCTCACAAACAGCAATGTGATAAATGACCAGATAACAGTAGATCACACAGCACAGTAGATAGAATCATAGAATTTACAGTGCAGAAGGAGGCCATTCAGCCCCATCGTGTCTGCACCGGCCCTTGGAAAGAGCACCCTATCTAAGCCCATGCCTCCACCCTATCCTCATAACCCAGTAACCCCACCTAAACATTTTGGACACTAAGAGCAATTCAGCATGGCCAATCCACCTAGCACAGATCACACAGCACCCTCTAACAGTAGATCACGTGTCACTCTCTAATAGTAGATCACACCACACTCTCTAACAGATCAGTGCCACTCTTTAACAGATTTTCACACAGCACTGTCTCACAGTAGATCACGCGCCACTCTCTAACAGTAGATTGTGTGCCATTCTCTAACAATAGATCACACAGTAAGAAGTCTTACAACACCAGGTTAAAGTTCAACATGTTTGTTTCAAACACTAGCTCAGGTGGAAGGAGCTGTGCTCCGAAAGCTAGTGTTTGAAACAAACCTGTTGGACTTTAACCTGGTTGTAAGACGTCTTACTGTGCTCACCCCAGTCCAACGCCAGCATCTCCACATAATAGATCACGCAGCACTCTCGAGGTTCGACATTGTCAGCTTCAATTTTTATGTTCATGTCTTGAGTGGCACTTGAACAGGAAAGCTTGTGATTCCAAGGGGAGAGTACAACCAATGGAGCCATAGTTGACACTGCATTCTGCTAGCTAATCTCAATTTTCTGCAGTTGGTTTAATCACTAGCCCTGTGTTAGCGACACGGAGGGAGGGTGGAAAATTGACCCAATTCCTGTTCCCAACTCTGTTATGTGTGTGGAGAGGCCTGGGGTCATGGCCATCCCTATGATTGGTCAGTTTGTCAATCCTCCCTAACTTGATTTGGGATGCGGAGCAAGCACTTGGGTAAAGTGTTGAAGAGAAAATGGACAGCAAATTATATGGAGTGCTTCAATACAAAATAACTTGCATTAATGTAGCACCTTTTTAACATTGTAAAACAACCAAGGCACTTCATAGAAGTGATTTCAAATCAAATCTGACACCAAGCCACATAAGGGCTTATTAGGATAGGTGACTAAAAGTTTGGTCAATGTGATATGTTTTTGAGGATCTGTTTTAATGTCTGAAAGGAGGAGAAAATTAAAGAGAGTTTAAGAATTGAATTCCAGAGCTGAGGCCCTTAGCAGCTGCACGGCCACCAATTGTGAGGTGAATAGAGTGTGGGATACAGAAAAGACCAGAGTTGGTGGAGCACTGCTGCAATCAAATTGTTTGAGGCATTTTTAAAAATGCCCTTTCATTTTCTTTGAAGATTTTTATTCTAAACATTTTGGAGATGTGGTGGGAAGAAGCTGTAAACCCAATAGCCAAGAATGATCCAATTGAGTAAGAGTCTATCCATTTGCTGATTGCCTGTGGAAAGCAGGGCACTGCGAGAATAAATAAACGTAGTGACCAATGGCATGAGTGTGGGGTTGGAGGCGGAATGACATGCGATGAAACCTCCTGGGACACCTCCAAGTCGGGTTGGTAACCCGAGTAGAGTTTCAAATGTGGTAATGAAACTGTCTGATGGTTCGTTCAATCAGGTGAAGGGCCAGGACCCAGAATGCAGCACATACACCTTCACACATGCTTTGTTTCGGCTTTGTCTACTTTAGTACATTTATGGTGTTTCCACCTCTGTTCATACAACTATTACCCTAAATCACCTTTGCAAAGTTACCATTATTTTCCAGCTTCCTTTTTTGAGATTTTTCAGTCAAGTGCCTCTCTTTTTTTGTTCATAAATTGCAGTCTTTAAATCCTTGAAACACGGATATCGTAAATCAGAACTTGAAATGCACCGAAGGATCTCATTGAGGTGCAATTTCAAGCAGTTTTTATTGGGGGCTGTAAAAGGCAGTGAACAGCTGGGGTCAATGAATCTCTCTCTTCCCGAGTCCTTTGGTCGCATGGGGTCACCAAGTCTGATTATTCCCTGGCCATTTGGCAATGTGGATGACAGGCCATTGAAAATGTGATTGAAAATCTTTACACAAGTCTGTGGTTTTCAGCCAATGAAACTGAGGTCAAAGTGTCAGAGTCGATGAATAGCTGATTACTATTGCTAACACCACAAGCATTTAATTAGTCAAGAAAATGACAGTGAGTTGTAGAGAACTTGTACCAGAAAAGTCCTATACATTTAATGTTTTCTTCATGACACTAGATATGCAGTTCCACAATTTGCATTTGTCTAGTAAACAATCCTATGGTGTGGGATTATCAGACATAATTTGATCCCGAGTCACATAAGGAAATATTAGGACATGGTTCAAGGAGCTTGGTCAGAAGGTTTCAGAGCTTGTTGTGACTGAAGAGCGAGAGATGGAAAGAGTGAAGGAGGGAAATCCAGAGATTAGGATCATGGCAGCTGAGGACATAGTTAACATTGGAGTGATGGGAGAATGGGATGTGTAAGAGATCAGGATTGGGGGAACACAGTGATCTCGGAGAGTTGTATGGTAGGAGAAAGTTACAATTATAGGGAGGGCCAAAGTCTTGGGATTTACCTGCTTTTTTAAAGTAGGAGGGCTATCTAAGGGGCTGGGTTGGCACACTGGGCTAAACAGCTGGCTTGTAATGCAGAGCAAGGCAGCAGCGCGGGATGCATTCTCGTACCGGCCTCCCCAAACAGATGCCGGAATGTGGCGACTAGGGGCTCTTCACAGTAACTTCATTGAAGCCTACTTGTGACAATAAGTGATTATTATTATTAGGAGGAGCTTGATTTTCAAAAAAACACAGAACATTTAGTCACACAGACCAGGGGAAATCAGGTACAAACCGTGGGCAGTGATAAACAAATTGATCGCAGCCTTGTTGGGATTGTTCTCCGATCCCTGGTCTAGGGAAAGGGCATGCGTTGATGATGGGTAAAGAGAAACTTGGTCTGCTTTAAGACCCGCTACATCCAGATAGCGTGCTCACTCAATTCAAAGATCCATCTGATCCCACTGACAGACACTGCCTTCAGGAGAAGAGAAGAAAATTGAAAGGGAAAATGGCTCCAGCGCAAATGAGAAGGTAACTCCAGGAGTACCAACCTCAAAATATCCAGACTTTTGAGTTTTGAAGTTCAAGAATGATCTATGCTCCCAGTTTCTCCATATCCATAGAGAGAAAATAAATATATTCTACTCGATTCCTGTGGGATTACAGTTGGTTTAAGCTTCAATAGGGATGTGAGGTTCCTTAAACAGATGCAGAGATTTCCCAACTGGTTCCAGGAATTAGGAAACTCGGCTTCAAAGCTATGTTGATGGAACTGAGGTTGCGGCTGGAGGCTGAAGGAGGTTGGATAGAGCTGTACAAGATTATGAACAGTACAGATAAGGTATATGATGTGTTGGGTACTCTGGATCTGTGGAGACTGCGTTTGCCCTAGCAGTAACACATATAGACCAACACTTGAAATAGTACAACACTATTTTATTAAGCTAGAAACTGTTGAGCATACTTTCACTGTGGGTCGACACTATGTTAGATTAAACTAAAGACCTATGCTATCCTAACAAGTCTATGCACTCAGCACATGGTAAAGATCGGTGCTACAAGCTGTGAGCTCTGTCCTTCTGAGAGGCTGCATCCCGAATGAGCGGGAAAACTAGTGCCCTCTGTCCTTATAGTGAGTGTGCTCTAACTGGTGATTGGCTGCGGTGTTGTGTGTGTTGATTGGTCTTGCTGTGTGTTAATCAGTGTGTGTGTCTGCACCATCATATACTGGTGTATATTATGACAGTATATAAAGAAAACCTGTTCCTATTAGTTTATAGTACAAGGACCCTCCGACACAGATTTAAGCTTTTCGCAAGAGATGCAGGGGAATGTGAAGATTTCTTTTTCTCTCTGTAGTGAGTCTTAATGACATGGAATTCATTACCAATGAGGGTGGTGATAACAAAATGGTCAATGATTTTAACGGATAAGTACTTAAGCGAAAAAAATACTTGTAGAACCATGGATATCAAATGGGAAAATAGATTGCTCCAAAAGAGCCAGCATGGACTCAATGGGCTGAACGGCCTCCTTCTGTGCTGCATTGACCCCATGACATAAATGTTCATCGATCTAGGAGCTTTTCGGATCGTGTGATGACCACACCTTTATAATTTTCAATCCCTCGTTGTGTTTTCTTGGATGTAAAACGTCTTTTAGTTGTGATTGACTTTTTGCAAGAGAACTTCAGTTGCCAGGTCACTGGTCTCTGTACTATTGTGTTTCAATGCTGCCTCAACACTACAGTAAGTGCTTGAGGGTGCAGGAAGGCATAAACCTGTTGTGTGCTACAAGTCAGTGATGCATCAAGAGGCTGAGGTGATGTCAAACCACCCGGGTAGCTTTATCAAAGTCATCTTGACCCAGAGGTCTTATTCTGTGGAACACCATGTAACTTGTACTGTATTCTGAATAGGTAAACAGACTTAATTATTATTTTGCTGGTTTCTGCTGAAGGCACTGACTCTGTGGTTTATGCATTGGGCACACTCTGTTACTTGAGAAACAGAAAATAGGAGCAGGAGGACCCCATTCGACCCTTCGGGCCTATTCAACCATTCACTATGATCATGGCTGATCATCCAACTCAACAGCCTGTTCCTGTCTTCCCCCATATTCCTTGATGCCTTTCGCCCCAAGAGCATTATGTAACTTCTTCAAAACAAACACTGCAGGATTCTCCGTCGGCAGGATCCTCTGCCCCGCTGGCAGCCCATCCACACCCGCGTGATTCCTGGTGGTGTGGGGTGGCCCACAATGGAAAACTCCATTGGCCGGCTGCGGAAACAGAGAATCCTGCTGCCGCACTGGAAAACGGGGCTGGCGGAATGGAGAATCCCACCCAGACTGTTTTGGCCTCAGCTACTTTCTGCGGTAGCAAATTCCACAGACTGACCACTCTCTGGGAGAAGCAATTTCTCATTATCTCAGTCCTAAATGTCTCCTCAGGCTGTGACCCCTGGCTCTGGACTCCCCCATCATCGGGAACATCCTTCCCCCATCTACCCTGTCTCGTCCTGTTCGAATTTTAGAGGTTTCTATGAAATCCCCCTCATTCTTCTGAACTCTATCGAATATAATCCTAATCGACTCAATCTGTCCTCATATGCCAGTCCTGTAATTTCAGGAATCAGTCTGGTAAACCTTCACTGCACTCCCTGTACAGTAAGAACAACCGTATTCAGACAAGGAGACCAAAACTGCACACAATGGGCGGAATTCTACCCCCCCATGCCTGGTGGGAGAATCGCAGGGTGCCGCGCGAGTCCCACTGCGCCTCCCCGGCACACGCACGCGATTCTCCTCGCCCCCCCCCCCTCTCAAACTAGCGCGGCGAGAATCACGGATTGGGTCAATTGCTGTTAGCAAAAGGCGAGCGTAGATTCTCCAGCCCGGATGGGCCGAGCGGCCGCCCCAACACGACAGGTTCCCGCCGGCACCGTCCACACCTGGTCACTGCCGGCGGGAACTGCACGGGAACACTGAGGAGGGGGGGGCTTGTGTGGGGGGGGGGGGGGTTTCCTGCGCCGAGGGCGCATCCGATGGGGTCTGGCCCGCGATCGGGGCCCACCGATTGGCGGGCCAACCTCACTAAAGGCGGACCTCCTTTCCTCCGCCGCACCGCAAGATCCATCCGCAATCATCTTGCGGGACGGCCTCATGGAGGATTTCATTTGTGCGCGCCGGCCGCGTCATTTACGCGGCGCCGCTTTTTACACGGCACCAAGGTCCAGCGCGCGTAAAATATGCGACGCTGCTTCTAGCCTCCCGGGGGCGGGAGAATGGGGGCTGGGAGCGGGCTCCGACGCCGGAGTGAAACACTCCGGTTTTCACTCCGGCGTCGGGACTTTGTCTCCATTTCGGAGAATCGCGCCCAATATTCCAGGAGTGGACTCACTAAGGCCCTGTAGTAATGCAGCAAGACATCCCTGCTCCTGTGCTTGAATCCTCGCGCTATGAAGGCCAACATACCATTTGCCTTCTTTCGTGTCTGTTGTACCTGCACGCTTACCTTCAGTGACTGATATAGAAGGACACACAGGTCTTGTTGCACATTCCCTTCTCTCAAACTATCTCCATTCTGATAATAATCTGCCTTCCTGTTTTTGCTACCAAAGTGGATAACCTCACGTTTATTCATATTATACTGCATCTGTCACTTACTCAACTTGCCCAAATCACACTGGAGAATTTCTGCATCCTCCTCACAGTTCACCTTCCCACCCAGCTTTGTGCTGAAAGAGAGTTTAATGGTTTTCAAGGCTGCAGAGGGAAGACCTGCCACATGATCCACGTCCTAAGAAAGACCCCCAAGTCTGCCCGACTCCCACCTCAGCTGAAGAACCCCGCACGGCACCCTGGACATAAATGTAGAGAGGGTACTCACCCCCTCACCCCTTTGCTCAACCACTGTGTCCCTGGTGCCCACTTTTAGGGGCTAGTAATGATTTGCACATAGGTGATCGCCCGCTGCAGGGGTGGGGGGAGGGGAGGGGTGGGGGCAGGGGTAGGGGGCGTGCATCGTACACCGGCAGGCATTCAACTTTAATCTCACTAATAAGATTTAAATGAATATAAATGAGTTGTGATCAAGTTCCTGCCCATTGTTCCAGCTGGAGCGGGCTGGGGGAATGGGAAACTAATTTGTAGCCGGCACAAATCCCTTTTCAGGGCTTTCCTACAATTCTCCGCACATAGGATGATTTGCGCCAGGCGGAATGTGGCCTGAGAATCGCCCCATTGAGTATTTAATCTTTTGCTAATGCCACAAATTAATGGCTAGAAGTGATCCAGTTCCCCCATTTTCATTCCCCTTCCTCCTCGGATGGAATTCAAAACTTTAATGTGTGAAATTTTCCTGCTGCAAATAGGAAAAACTTCAGTTGCACGTTTGGAGATAACACAGAAGGAAGATGCGTCCGACTGCGTTTTTCATGATTTCAGACCATCCCAAGTACTTTGCTTTGGTTCTTTTTGAAATGAAGTCACTGTTGTAATGTAAGCAATCAATTTGCACTCTGCACGTTCCCACAAAGAGTAATGTGATAATGGTCAGGAGATCTAGTTTAGCAACGTTAGTTGAGAGATAAATATTGACCCAGAATACCAGAGAGAACTCTCCTATTCTTCAAAATATCAGTGGTGGGATCTTTATGCCCACATGAGAGGGTGAGTTCTCATCTGAAAGGCGCTGGGCAACTGGTGTGACACACCCCTGCCGTCAGCGGGATTCTCCATCCTGGGGTTTCCCATTGTGGACAGCTCCATGCCGTTGGGAAATCCCCGGGCGTGGGTGTGCTGCCAGGGCAACGGAGAAACCTGCCAGCAGAGAATCCAGCCAGGTACCTCTGACAAAGGAATTTCACAGATCCCTTCTCCCAAATTGCCTTGACTTTTAGAACATAGAACAGTACAGCACAGAACAGGCCCTTCGGCCCTCGATGTTGTGCCGAGCAATGATCACCCTACTCAAACCCACGTATCCACCTTATACCCGTAACCCAACAACTCACGGTAGCATGGTGGTTAGCATCAATGCTTCACAGCTCCAGGGTCCCAGGTTCGATTCCCGGCTGGGTCACTGTCTGTGTGGAGTCTGCACGTCCTCCCCGTGTGTGCGTGGGTTTCCTCCGGGTGCTCCGGTTTCCTCCCACAGTCCAAAGATGTGCGGGTTAGGTGGATTGGCCATGCTAAATTGCCTGTAGTGTAAGGTTAATGGGGGGGATTGTCGGGTTACGTGGGTTTAAGTGGGGTGATCATTGCTCGGCACAACATCGAGGGCCGAAGGGCCTGTTCTGTGCTGTACTGTTCTATGTTCTATGTAACTCCTCCCCTTAACCTTACTATTAGGACACTACGGGCAATTTAGCATGGCCAATCCACCTAACCCGCACATCTTTGGACTGTGGGAGGAAACCGGAGCACCCGGAGGAAACCCACGCACACACGGGGAGGACGTGCAGACTCCACACAGACAGTGACCCAGCCAGGAATCGAACCTGGGACCCTGGAGCTGTGAAGCATTTATGCTAACCACCATGCTACCGTGCTGCCCCAAGCAGCACCATTGAATCCCCACCATACTAAATATTTTAATGACTGGAAATGAAAATTTAAAAAAAAAATAAAGCCAGGTTGTCTTGGAAATGTGGAGAATAGGTCTGTCAGCAGGCTTGACTCAGTCGTTAGTGTTCTCACCTATGAGTCAGAAAGGTGTCTGCTGAAGCCCCTTCCAGAGACCACAGCCTATAGTGTAGACTAGCACTCCATCGGAAAGCTATATCCTCTAGCCTGCTCATGTAACATGGGCTAAGCGATCTTGTACTGTGTGGTATGATTCTCTGATACCCTACCTTCACCTTCGTTCCCTTTGAAATCATAGGATAAAGCAACACGGAAGGAGGCAATTCAAGCCATCATACGTGTGTCAGCTCTTTGAAAGAACTCTCCGAACAGTCCCACTTCGATGCTGTTTTCGCCATAATCCTGCTGAGTATTTATCCTATTCTGTTTCAGATATTATTACTCAGTCTGCATCTGAAATGAAAATCGCTTATTGTCACAAGTAGGCTTCAAATTAAGTTACTGTGAAAAGCCCCTAGTCGCCACATTCCGGCGCCTGTTCGGGGAGGCTGGTACGGGAATTGAACCGTACTGCTGGCCTGCCTTGGTCTGCTTTCAAAGCCAGCGATTTAGCCCTGTGCTAAACCAGCCCCTACCATCCTTTCAGGCAGTGCAATCAGTACATTGGCCGGAATTCTCCAGCCGTTGGGATTCTCTGTTCCCGCCAGCAGTTCACCTCCGTCCGCGGGTTTCCCAGTGGTGTGGGGTGGGCTTCAATGGAAAATCCCATTGACAAGAGGCAGGAGTAGAGAATCCCGCTGCCTGTGAACAGCGCACCGTCGAGAAACACTTGGCTGAGGTACCGGATAATCCTGCACATTGTATTTTAATCTCCCTGCTGTTGGTTCTTTTCCCAATTACCTTAAATCTGTGACCTGTTTGTTGGCCCTTCCGCCAGTGGTAAGTGTTTCCCCTTATTTTCACTATACCCTTCATTGTTTTGACACAGCTCCATCAAATCTTCCCTCACCTTCGGTGCTCGAGGTGAAGAAATAGGATGGGCGGACGCTCATAATCTAATTGAGCTGAATGACCCGTTTCTGTACTGCTTATGCAATGTAGCTATATATGAAGCATCAAGACACCAATTAAAACTTATCCTCTGCTTTGATCTTTGTTCTGCCTTGCCCACATGGAGGGTGGAGTAGAAAAAAATTAGGCTGCGACTGTATATGTCTGTCACTATAAAAAGCAAGAGAAAATACTAAGATAGCACTAGCGATGGAGTTTGGGATAGATTTGAAAGTGATTGTGGTCTAAAAACCTGTGGTTTCATACTCTATAAACTGTTTCATTGTGGCGTGCTGTTTTCAACAGATTTCCATTTAAAGTGAAACATCTCAGAAACATTTAACAGGACAGGAAAAGAGGAGATGCTGGTCAGCAAACATACGAGCTTAAATTTTGGTCTGAAGGCACAGCCAAAACAAATAAAAGCAAAATGGAGGTGGCACAGATGGGAATTTAATTCAGAGCTTCATGTGACACCAGTTTCATACGGTGGAGGGTTGTCGGACTGGTGGAGGTTAGACAAATAGTGGGCTGAGGTTATGAAAGGGGTTTGCAAGCAAGGATAAGAAGTTTAAAATTGAGGCTCCATTAGACAGTGAGCCATTCTAGGTTGGCACGGGGTGATAGAATGGATGGGATTGGCCCGGGTTAGGATGTGAACAGTACAGTGTTGGATGTGCTCAAGTTAATGGGGGCAAATCTCCGAGCCCCGGGCCGGAGAATTGCCGCAACTATGCAACGACGCCCCGACACCGGGGCATGATTCTCCGAGGTGCGGAGAATCGGTGCCATTTGCGCTGGCGCGGTGCTGGCCACGGGCCACTGGAATCGGCACGGCCGCCGATTCTCCGGCCCGGATGCGAGCGGCCACACCGATATGACAGAGTCTCGCCGGCGCCGTTCACCCCTGGTCACTGCCGGCAGGAACTCTGCGGGAACGGTCTGTTGGCGACCTGTTTGGGGGGGGGGGGGCTCCTTCACCGGGGACGGCCTCTGATGGGGTCTGGCCTGCAATTGGGGCCCACCCAATTGGCGGGCCGGCCTCTTCCCCCCCCCCCCCCCCCCCCCCCCCCCCCCCCCCCCCCCCCCCCCCCCCCCCCCCCCCCCCCCCCCCCCCCCCCCCCCCCCCCCAAGTCTACTTTCTGGCGCGCTGGCCCCTGAACACCGACTCCATGTTGAGTCAGGGCCTGCATGTTAAAGAAGTCCCCCGCGCATGCGCAGGTTGGCGTGGCGCCCATTCGGCGCTGCAAAAGGAGGCTGGAGCGGCATGAACCGCTCCAGTGCTGTGCTGGCCCCCTGGTTCGTGCCGTCATGAAACGCGACAGCGTTCACGACGGCACAAACACTTGGGCTCCGTATCGGAGAATTGCCCCCTAGAAGTTTGCTGTTCTTCATTGACTGGCAGTCTCATGAGGAAGACTTACATTTATGTCCGAGAATTGCTTTGCCCCTCAGCAATGCACGAAGCTGGTAATTCCCAGCACCTCCCTCAATGCAGAAAGAGGGGAGGCAGGACATCATTGTCATCAAGGCTGCAGTTGTGGTGCAGTCCAGACAATGGCTCACATTGTTCAAGAGTGTCTGCTCAGGCAACCTCAAAGAACACCATCCAACCACAGACTAGGAATTACTTGGCTTTGTGACTATAAACATGCTAAATAAATTAAATGAATTGCCATGGTGGCATAGTATTTCTAACATTCATTGTGATAGTGAAAGCTTTTGATTAAAATTGCAATTGTCTCAATAGTAAAATGTCATAGAAACGTAGAAAATAGGAGCAGGAGTCGGCCATTGGGCCCATCGAGACTGCTCTGCCATTCAATGTGGCCATGGTTGATATTCAATCTCAACCCCATACTCCCGCTCTCTCCCCATACCCCTCAACCCCTTTAGTATCTAGAAATCTAACTATTTAGTTTTAAAATATGTTCAATGACTTGGTCTCCACAGGCTTATGTGGTAAAAGATTCCATAGGTTCACAGTCTGTTCTCATCTCAGTCCTAAATGGCTTACCGTGTATCTTGAGACTGTGTCCCTTTGTTCTGGACTCCCCCCCACACTGCCCCCCCCCCTCCCCCCTCACCCACAGCCAGAGGAAGCATCCAGTTTGTGCAGCCCTGTCAGAATTGTATACATTTCAAGTAGATCCCCTCTCATTCTTCCAGTGTTTTCCAGTTGCGGAAGTCCCACCAATGTCTATGGCGCTTTGCGTGGCATGTCTGTACCGCCACGACGGAACTCACAGTGCGGAAGATCCTGTTGGCAGGAAGGACTGCAGAATCATGCCCAAGGGATGTTTGCTTTATAAGTAGTGGTATCAAGTTCAAAAGCCAGGAAGTTGTGTATAAATCACTGGTTATAAGCTCCGTCGGGTAGTATTGTGTACAACTATGGACAACACATATTACAAAGGGTGTCAAGAACTTGGAGAGGTTGCAGGGGAGATTTACTAGAATAGTCCCACGAGATGATGGAGTTCAGTTATATCGCGAGATTAGAGGAGCGGGGATTGCACTCTTTTGAATGAGAAGGTTCAGGGTAGACAAAAACAGAAAATGCTGGGAAAACTCAGCAGTTCTGGCAGCAACTGTGGAGAGAAGGAGTAGAGTTTTTTTTAAATAAATTTAGATTAGCCAATTATTTTTTCCAATTAAGGGGCAATTTAGCGTGGCCAATCCACCTACTCTGCACATTTTTGGGTTGTGGGGGCGAAACCCACGCAGACACGGGGAGAATGTGCAAACTCCACACGGACAGTGACCCAGAGCCGGGATCGAACCTGGGACCTCAGCGCCGTGAGGCAGTTGTGCTAACCACTAGGCCACCGTGCTGCCCGAGAAGGAGTAGAGTTAACGGGCGCGAATGAATGATCTGTGTGCTGGGCGAGATCCAGATCTAAATATTTAAATGAGCTAATGCCTAATTTCAAAACCCAGATGCTGGATTTACTCGGCGCCCGGGACTCAGTGGGCGTGCCTGTGAGACCTCGTCAGGGCATCATCTAGACCGACGTGGGTAACGTCACCTGGGGGGGTCTTCCAGGCCATTGGAACTCCTGTGCGGTGGGGTACAGGGCAGGGTAGTACCCTGGCACCCAGACATCTTGGCACTGCCAGGATTCCAGACAGACAGTGCCAGGCTGTCCAGGTTGGCACTGCCAGGGGTCGGATCTAGAGGGGGGGGGGGGCTTCGCCAAGTAGAGCGGGGGTAAGGGGGGGGGTGGGGGGTTTGCATTTGCTTCCCCAAGGTTGGGAATATCAAAAAGGTGGGGGGTAGGGGGGGGGGGGGGGGGGCTGAAAGGACAGAGGTGGGGGGGAAGATCAGGGCTGCTGGACAAACTCTGTGAAGAGCCTTTCCTGACGGTGAGATAAGCTGGCCAGCAGGAAATTCCTCTAAGTGCAGCTCCGGTGGAGAGAATCTCCCCAAGATAAACAGCAAGGTGCGTTGGATAGCGGGATGTTTCTTGGCGCTGCAGCTGCCGTGAAACACCCTGTTAAACGTGCCATTCAGCAGACTTTAACTTCAGTCCGCTGAATCGCACCCAACGTTTCATGTGATTCCTTCAGATAGCAGAGGCAGATTCAGTCATAACTTTCAAAAGGAATCTGGATGAAACTTGAAGGGAAAAAGGTAATGTTGTGAGGAGAGAGTAGGGGAGTGGGAGTAATTGGATACTTCTACCACAGAGCTGACAAAGACACATTGGATTGAAAGGCTTCCTCCTGTACTGTGCTGTGAATTACTCTAAAATTATATTGACCCAATCATAATCTTAAAAACCCCAATATGTCACCCCTCCTCCTTCCGTTTGCTAGAAAAATGAGCTCCAACATATTCATTCCTTCCGTTCATAACCAGAACCTTTCAGTTCTGGTATCTTCCTCATAAATCTTTTTAGCTTCTATATCCTTAAAAGTGACGTTATCCGAATTGCCTAAATAGGTGCAGAACATGCATTTCTGGCAAAAAAAGCATTTCTAAGTAATTCTGCAGGGTTGCACAAGTGTGCCTTTGAGTGAAGCTGCTTTAGAAGGTTGAGGGATAATTGGCTGCAGTGTGAAGGTATAACAATTTTAATAGGTTTTCAATATGAATGTCTTTTTTGAACGGTTCAGAAATCTGCTTCCTTTCAGTAACCAGTCACCACACAGCCTAACTCCAACAGGACAGAAGTGATGTCTTCCAGGTGCCCCTCTTCATCTCCCCCAAATACCCCACCCCAGCAACATGCCCCCTTTCGTACTCTGACCAGATTGCTCTTCGGTCTAGCCCTGTCCCTCTGTAAGCAATGGGTTGCCCTTCTCTCTGCTACCCTTACATATGTCTTCTTCCCTCCCTTTAAAAGTGGATTGTGCTTGAACAGTTTATACAGCCAGGTTGTTGTTAAAGCTGCCCAGGCACTCTGAAGAAAAGCAGGGAGTTTTCACCAGCTTCCTGGGCCAACACCCACCAGTTAATTAACCTGATTAGGAGCAATGTAACTTGTTATTTTTCAGATGTTGCTGTGTGTAAAGGGTGTGCATTATTAACCCAAGTAACAATAGGCTGCAGTTTTTCTTAATTAAAAAGATCATTGGATGTGAAGAACTTTGGAACATCCTGAAGATGTGATATGAATGCAAGTTTTCCTGTTATATTAATGATTGGTTGATTGGGATATTGCTGTACATAAAACAGCAGTTGCAATTGCTTACGCATCATGATAACCGGTTGGATTAACACTTTTGTTAGGCATGTGATATAAACTCATTAACATGGTCATTATCAATATCACACCGTGCCATTTCACACCAAGGGTACTCTAACAAAGACAAGTCAAAAATTACTACCCTCATGGAATCAATCCCAAATGATGTTTCAAATGTTTTAAAAATAAAAGCAAATTACTGCGGATGCTGGAATCTGAAATGAAAGAGAAAATGCTGAAAAATCTCAGCAGGTCTGGCAGCATCTGTAGGGAGAGAAAAGAGCTAACGTTTCGAGTCCAATGACTCTTTGTCAAAGCTCAAATGTTTTGTCAGAAGATTTTCACAAACCTAAGCAGTAAACTTCACCGAGCAAACATCCAAACAAAAGAATACTACGCAGCAACAGAGAATAGAATAAAATCGTAAAATCATTACGGCGCAGAAGAAGGCTATTCGGCCCATCAAGCCTGTACTGACTCTCCTAAGTAGCAATTCACTTACTGTCCCCCCCCCCCCCCCCAATTTTCTCCCCACATCCCTGAACACAATGCTGATTGCAATTAAAGAAACCCCCCATAAATCCAGGCGGGATTCTCCCATCTGATGCCGAGTGTTGACGCCGTTGTAAAAACTGAAGAGTTTAATGACGGCGTCATCGGACCGCTATGTGTAGCGATCCTCTGCCCCACAGGAGGCCAGCACGGCACTGCAGTGACCCACGCCGCTCCAGCTGCCGATACTGGCATCAAATGGGCGCTGCGGGTCTGCGCATGCGCGCTTCGACCGGCGCGAATTTGTGCATGCACAGTGTGACCGGCGCGAATGCGCAGTAGCCTCCTTCACCGCACCAGCCCCGATGCAACATGGCATAGGGCTACAGGGGCCGGCATGGAGCAAAAGAGGCTACCCACCTGGAGAAGCCGGCCCGCCGATCGGTAGGCCCCGATTGTGGGCCAGGCCATGGTGGAGGCCCCCCCCCCGGGGTCGGACCCCCCTTCCCCCCCAACCAGGCCGCCCCCGACAGGATGGACGCTGGGTAAAACCAGATGTGAACGGCGCTGGCGGGACTCACGCTTTTTTGGGCGGCCACTCGGCTCTTCCCGAGCAGAGAATCGCCGGGGGGCCACGCCGACCGCACCAGCGCCAGTGCCGCCGATTCTCCGGTGACTGGGGTGTCACGAGAATCGTGCCTGGCCCGGCAATTCTCTGAACCGGTGTGGGCTGAGACAATCCCACCCCTCATCTCTTGATATTGACTTTCATGATATAAATTTAAAATGGAACAAACTGAAGTCCACCTTTGGCTGGCAGCGGGATCTTCCAGTTCTGCCGCTGTCAACATGTTTTCCCGTTGTTTACAACCTCCATTGCCGGAGAACCCGTAAAATGCCAGTGGGACTGGAGGATCCTTCAGGTGGGAGCGGCCAGAAAATCCCACCGCTGTTTTTTTTAAAGCTGTAGTGAAGATCCGTCATTGTGTTGTGAAGTCCCTTGAACAACAACAACCTTCATTTATATCATGCTTTAAGACATTTTCACAAACATTATCAGGCAACATGAGACACCAAACCAAAGAGGAAACATTTGGGCAGGCAACCAAATCCTTGGTCAAAGAGGTAGGCTCCAAGAAGCATCTTATGAAAAGAGAGGCAGACAGATTTGGGGAAGAAATTCCAGAGCTTTGGGACCAATCAGCAGAAGACACAGCTGCCAATGGTGAGGTGAAGAAAGCGGGGGCTTCGGGAGACCAGAATTGGCTCAACACTGATCACGGACTGGAAGGTGAGAGACATTTCAGAGCCAGGAAAGGGAGAAACCAGGAAGGCATATGAACCTAGCACAGTAAAAAAAAAGCACGCTGGCACAGTGGCTAGCACAGCTGCCTCACAGCACCAGAGACTGGGGTTCATACATTCTTCCCGTTCCTGCGTGGGTTTCCTACAGGTGCTCCGGTTTCTTCCCACATTCCAAAGATGTGCAGGTTAGGTGGGTTGGCCACGCTAAATTACTCCTAAATGGGGTTGCGGGGATAGGGTGCTCTTTCCAAGGGTCAGTGCAGACTCGTTGGGCCATATCATTCATCTTCTCAGGCTCAGAAAAGGAACAATTGAAATTGCAAAGTTTCCTCCTGCAGGTAGCATATTGTTGTCAAGAGTTTTTTAAAAATTTAAAGCATATTTATTTTTCTTTCATTTTCTTGTCTCCCTTAGGCAATTAATCCAATCTTTCTTTCCTTCTCTTTATTTCTCTGTATCGGATTTGACTCTGGTTCACTCTATTTCTTTTACAGTTATTCATCCGTTGCTTTCTCAATCCTTAAATCTCATTGGTTAGGGAAATAGGTTGCTGGCACAGCTGTTCACTCAGGGCCCATTGCCCTTGTTCTGCTGTAGTCAGCTCGTACTTCCAGCAAGTTATGGAACTCATTCAGCAAAGGTGAAAGTCATTTGGCCCATCATGCCCACACCACCTCTTTGGAGAATGTACTGTAGGAAATGCAGCAACCAATTTATACATTCCTGCAGTCTCCTGGGGCTGGTTTAGCACAGGGCTAAAGAGCTGGCATTTAAAGCAGACCAAGGCAGGCCAGCAGCAGGGTTCAATTCCCGTAACAGCCTCCCTGAACAGGCGCCGGAATGTGGCGACTAGGAGCTTTTCACAGTAACTTCATTTGAAGCCTACTTGTGACAATAAGCGATTTTCATACACAGCAAGCTCCCACAAACAGCAGTTAGATAAAGGCAATCGGTTTTTGTGAATGGACTGACACTTCAGTGCAGTGCTGAGGAACTGCTCCATTGCCAGAGATGCCACCCAAGTGCCTATTTAATGGTCAGTCCACCTCAAAATAATTCATTGTAATTCAAACACAGCCATTTCTGACCAATGTGTTAAAAATTGTCAGACATATGCAAAGCTCTCTTTGCATATACAGATATGGCAAACGGAATAAATGTATCTCTGTGTTAGGGCAGCACAGTGGTGCAGTGGTCAGCACTGCTGCCTCACAGCACTGAGGTCCCAGGTTCGATCCCGGCTCTGGGTCACTGTCTATGTGGAGTTTGCACATTCTCCCCGTGTCTGCGAGGGTCTCACCCCCACAACCCAAAAAGATCTGCAGGGTAGGTGGATTGGCCACGCTAAATTGCCCCTTAATTGGATACTCTAAATTTTAGAAAATGCACTGAACTATCGGCATGACATTTCTTGATGACTAGTTTTGCCCTTTTCTCATGAGTGGTGGCTATGGTTCGCACTCCTGCCTCTGAGTCAGAAGGTTGTGAGGGTTCAAGTCCTACTCCAGAGATTTGAGCACAGAATCTAGGTTGACCGTCCAGTGCAGTTTTGAAGGAGGCGCTGCACTGTCGGAGTGCTGTGGTTTGGATTAAACCCATCTGCCCTCTCAAGCAGATATATAAAAAGAAAACCCCATGATAATGTGGGGTAGTTCTTCCAGGTGTCCTGCTCAACATTTCTCCTTGGGTCAAGCTAAAGATAAAATATCTGGTCATTATCATATTATGGGATGTTTCTGTGTGCTGATCGGCTGCTACGCTTCCTTATGCTACAATAGCAACTAAACATAAGGTGCCTCATTGGCTGTGAATTGCTTGGTGAGGTCCTGAAGTCATGAAAGGCGTTATATAATTGTACACTGTTTCTGTTGGTTGCAGAGAATTCATGTCACTGGGCTTTGTGTGTATGTCTCTTGCTTGGAGGCCGTCTCTCCCTGGTGCATTGTGAGTTTTGGTTGCCTTTAAGCTAAGCCAGCTGACCCTCCATGTCAGCTCAGTACTGGTGCTGGTGCATTGGATCTGTCAGCACTGAGAGACAAAATAGCTTTTAGTGTGAAGTCCAGAGGCTTTGAACTGATCCACGGCATACTTTGATTTATTTTTCAGGAGACTGCATGAAGCTGAGAGGAAAGTTCGGTGAAGCGTTCCAGTTGAGGGTCGAGTACCTTAATAGAAGCATGCTGAAAGATTACTATCGTTTCGCTTGCTGTTTTCTGCAATAAAGAAATCATTGAGGAGTCTGCGTTCTCATACTCCACCAAAACAAAACTTACAAGGCTTTATTCAGGTAACCCGATTTCAGTGGCTTGGATATGGGAGATTTGGTCTGAATGCTGCTGTGGGGCACAGCTCTGGGCTTGTCGTATTGCCCTCAACTGCTAGCAAAGTGAAGAGAATGAAGCCAGTCACTCCAGTCAGTTCCCCATCGCCTCTCAGGCTCCTGAACAAAGGCCCTGAGTATCTACGTAGGCAGATGGAAAGCGACAATAGGGGTCGGACGCTGAGTGCTGTTGAGAGGCTTGAAGCTGACAAGCCAAAGTATGTTAAAAGTCAGAAAGCGATGAACACTAAGCAAGAGCCCATCGTCAGTCCTTGTGTGACTCCGCAGTCTTCTGCTGTACCTTGGCTCAGATCAGGTGAGGCGAGAGATCCATGCCCAGGCTTTGATACCAGAAAAGAGAATGCCAATATGGAACAGTTTAACAACGTCAAGAACATCTCGGTGGACAGGCCGTCCCTCGACCCAGCGGTTACTAGGAGGACCACCTCCAAGAGAGTCTTGAGGCCTGACTCCTTAATCATTTATCGACAGAAACGTGACTGCAAGACAGGAAGCAACGACAACTCCAGGGGCTACAACTTCATCCGACGCCTGTTTCAGGGGTCCATGAGGGACAAACAAGTGACCTCCCTGGAGTTTCCAAAGATCATCCTGAAGGAACACAGTAGGCCCTTTTCTGAAGGTAGCTCCCCACTGTCGCATATGTGTCACCTCAATGACAATGAAGCAACAAAGGTCGAGAATCATTGCGTCAATCTCTTCATCCACAAAGAAATCGCAGGTTCAGTTTCTCCAAACCTTCACATAACTAGAACTCAAGACCTGCCAAGCGACCCCTCTGAAGCAAATGGCCGAGCAGCTTTGAGAAGCAGGGCTTTGCAACGCACAAACTCGGACCTTCTCCTGCGTAACTCAGTTGCCCTGTCGGAAGAAGAAAGGTTTTTTAATTATTGCGGGCTTGACCCGGATATGGCAGAGCATCTCGGGTTGGTGAACTTCTCTCCCACTGCCTCGGACTCTATCTCACCCCAAATTCAGCATGTCAGTATGACTGAGAGCGACGGCAGTGAATTATCTCATGGAAGCAGAGGTGGTGAAGGACTTTATGAAGAAGAAATTCATGAGCAGGTCTCATTGGGGATATCTGTCATTGAACGGAACGCACGGGTCATCAAGTGGTTGTATGGTTGCAAAAAGGCCAAAGAGGGTCCAAAGGAGTCAACAGTGTAGGGAGGAAAAGAGGAGAGTTTATGAATTACCCCAACACGCTAAGAGGACATTTTCACAAAGTACACTACTGCTTCATTGATAACTTGGGGAATTGAAACAGAATCTGTCTTGAACTCAACCATTTGGCACATATATAAGAAGTTTTATTTTCTTAATTTAACTCCTAAACCTGATGTTCAGATTTGGTATGAAAGTTTTGGCTGAAGTAATTCAATGACACACACACACAAACTTACACACACTTCAACAGCAAACGCACACACCCTTCAACAGCAAACACACACACACTTCAGCAGCGAACACACACACATTCACACAATTTAACAGCAAACAGATACACAATTCAACAGCAAACACACATACACAATTCAACAGCAAACACACAGACTTCAACAACAAACACACATACACAATTCAACAGCAAACACACACTTCAACAGCAAACACACACTTCAGCAAACACACAGACTTCAACAAAATACACACACACTTCAACAGCACACACCCTTCAACAGCAAACGCACACAAACACTTCAACTGCAAACACACTTCAACAGCAAACACACACAATTCAACAGAAAACACACAAACTTCAACAGCACACACCCTTCAACAGCAAACACAAACACACACACTTGAACAGCAAACACACACATACTTCAACAGCAAACACACACACAAACACACAATTTAGCAGCAAACACACACACACTTCAACAGCAAACACACACACACTTCAACAGCAAACCCACACTAACACTTTTCAACAGCAAACACACACTAACACTTTTCAACAGCAAACACACACAAACACTTCAACAGCAAACACACACATACACTTCAACAGCAAACACACACTAACACTTTTCAACAGCAAACACACACATACTTCAACAGCAAACACACACATACACTTCAACAGTGAACACACACTAACACTTTTCAACAGCAAACACACACAAACACTTCAACAGCAAACACACACATACACTTCAACAGCAAACACACACTAACACTTTTCAACAGCAAACACACACTAACACTTTTCAACAGCAAACACACACAAACACTTCAACAGCAAACACACACATACACTTCAACAGCAAACACACACTAACACTTTTCAACAGCAAACACGCACATACACTTCAACAGCGAACACACATACACAATTCAACAGCAAACACACACTAAAACTTTTCAACAGCAAACACACACATACTTCAACAGCAAACACAAACACACACACACATCAACAGCAAACACACACTAACACTTTTCAACAGCAAACACACACATACTTCAACAGCAAACACACACATACACTTCAACAGCGAACACACACACAAACACACAATTTAGCAGCAAACACACACACTTCAACAGCAAACACATAAGAACATAAGAACTAGGAGCAGGAGTAGGCCATCTGGCCCCTCGAGCCTGCTCCGCCATTCAATTAGATCATGGCTGATCTTTTGTGGACTCAGCTCCACTTTCCGGCCCGAACACCATAACCCTTAATCCCTTTATTCTTCAAAAAACTATCTATCTTTACCTTAAAAACATGTAATGAAGGAGCCTCAACTGCTTCACTGGGCAAGGAATTCCATAGATTCACAACCCTTTGGGTGAAGAAGTTCCTCCTAAACTCAGTCCTAAATCTACTTCCCCTTATTTTGAGGCTATGCCCCCTAGTTCTGCTGTCACCCGCCAGTGGAAACAACCTGCCCGCATCTATCCTATCTATTCCCTTCATAATTTTAAATGTTTCTATAAGATCCCCCCTGATCCTTCTAAATTCCAACGAGTACAGTCCCAGTCTACTCAACCTCTCCTCATAATCCAACCCCTTCAGCTCTGGGATTAACCTAGTGAATCTCCTCTGCACACCCGCCAGCGCCAGTACGTCCTTTCTCAAGTAAGGTGACCAAAACTGAACACAATACTCCAGGTGTGGCCGCACTAACACCTTATACAATTGCAACATAACCTCCCTAGTCTTAAACTCCATCCCTCTAGCAATGAAGGACAAAATTCCATTTGCCTTCTTAATCACCTGTTGCACTTGTAAACCAACCTTCTGTGACTCATGCACTAGCACACCCAAGTCTCTCTGAACAGCGGCATGCTTTAATATTTTATCGTTTAAATAATAATCCCGTTTGCTGTTATTCCTACCAAAATGGATAACCTCACATTTGTCAACATTGTATTCCATCTGCCAGACCCGAGCCCATTCACTTAACCTATCCAAATCCCTTTGCAGACTTCCAGTATCCTCTGCACTTTTCGCTTTACCACTCATCTTAGTGTCATCTGCAAACTTGGACACATTGCCCTTGGTCCCCAACTCCAAATCATCAATGTAAATTGTGAACAATTGTGGGCCCAACACGGATCCCTGAGGGACACCACTAGCTACTGATTGCCAACCAGAGAAACACCCATTTATCCCAACGCTTTGCTTTCTATTAATTAACCAATCCTCTTGTAATCATCAGTAGGGTAAAACTAACCTGTCTCACGACGGTCTAAACCCAGCTCACGTTCCCTATTAGTGGGTGAACAATCCAACGCTTGGTGAATTCTGCTTCACAATGATTCACAGTGAACACACATACACAATTCAACAGCAAACACACACACTTCAACAGAAAACACACACACTTCAACAGCACACACCCTTCAACAGCAAACACACATACACAATTCAACAGCGAACACACACACAAACACACAATTTAGCAGCAAACACACAATTCAACAGCAAACACACACACACTTCAACAGCAAACACACACACTTCAACAGCAAACACACATACACAATTCAACAGCAAACCCACAGACTTCAACAGAAAACACACACACTTCAACAGCATACACAAACGCACACTCACACACACTTCAACAGCAAACAGACACTAACACTTTTCAACAGCAAACGCACACAAACACTTCAACTGCAAACGCACACACACACTTCAACAGCAAACACACTTCAACAGCAAACACACATACACAATTCAACAGCAAACACACAGACTTCAACAGAAAACACACACACTTCAACAGCAAACACACTTCAACAGCAAACACACTTCAACAGCAAACACAAACACACACACTTCAACAGCAAACACACTTCAACAGCAAACACAAACACACACACTTCAACAGCAAACACACACTAACACTTTTCAACAGCAAACACACACACTTCAACAGCACACATACACTTCAACAGCGAACACACACACAAACACACAATTTAGCAGCAAACACACAATTCAACAGCAAACACACACACACTTCAACAGCAAACATACACACTTCAACAGCAAACACACACTAACACTTTTCAACAGCAAACACACACACTTTCAACAGCAAACACAGACACACACACATCAACAGCAAACACACACTAACACTTTTCAACAGCAAACACACACATACTTCAACAGCACACACCCTTCAACAGCAAACACAAACACACACACACATCAACAGCAAACACACACTAACACTTTTCAACAGCAAACACACACATACTTCAACAGCAAACACACACATACACTTCAACAGCGAACACACACACAAACACACAATTTAGCAGCAAACACACAATTCAACAGCAAACACACACACACTTCAACAGCAAACACACACACTTCAACAGCAAACACACATACACAATTCAACAGCAAACCCACAGACTTCAACAGCAAACACAAACACACTTCAACAGCATACACAAACGCACACTCACACACACTTCAACAGCAAACAAACACTAACACTTCTCAACAGCAAACACACACACACTTCAACAGCAAAAGCACACAAACACTTCAACTGCAAACGCACACACACTTCAACAGCAAATACACTTTAACAGCAAACACACATACACAATTCAACAGCAAACACACAGACTTCAACAGAAAACACACACACTTCAACAGCAAACACACTTCAACAGCAAACACAAACACACACACTTCAACAGCAAACATACACTAACACTTTTCAACAGCAAACACACACAAACACTTCAACAGCAAACACACACATACACTTCAACAGCGAACACACACACAAACACACAATTTAGCAGCAAACACACAATTCAACAGCAAACACACACACACTTCAACAGCAAACATACATACTTCAACAGCAAACACACAGTAAACTCCCAGAAAAGTAAATCTGACAATAACCACTTATTTTGTGACTGATAGAAGGATTAATGTTGGTCAAACACTGGGAAGAACACCCCTGCTCTTTAGAAAAGCTCAATGGGCACTTTTATACTCATCTGGAGGACAGACAGGGCCTCCGTTTCAAGTCCTACCCAACAATTGACACCTCAGTATTCCCTCAGTAAAGCATTTGGAGGGTCAGCCTCGATTTTGTTCTCGTATCTCGGGAGGGGGCACTGAACCCACAACTTTCTGCCTCTAGGATGAGAGTGCTACTCACTGAGCAGCATGGTAGCATGGTGGTTAGCATAAATGCTTCACAGCTCCAGGGTCCCAGGTTCGATTCCCGGCTGAGTCACTGTCTGTGTGGAGTCTGCACGTCCTCCCCGTGTGTGCGTGGGTTTCCTCCGGGTGCTCCGGTTTCCTCCCACAGTCCAAAGATGTGCGGGTTAGGTGGTTTGGCCATGCTAAATTGCCCGTAGTATCCTAAAATGTAAGGTTAGGGGGGGGGGTTGTTGGGTTACGGGTACAGGGTGGATACGTGGGTTTGAGTAGGGTGATCATTACTCGGCACAACATTGAGGGCCGAAGGGCCTGTTCTGTGCTGTACTGTTCTAAGTTCTAACAGGCACACCCAGTGCAAAATACAAATTAGAGGCAGAGTAAAGTTCTTCTACAGTTTCCTCAATATGTCTCGGACATAACCTCACAAGAACATCCTTTACTGTACCAACATAACCATCTCCAAGTAGGGCAGCACGGTGGCCTAGTGGTTAGCACAACCGCCTCACGGCGCTGAGGTCCCAGGTTCGATCCCGGCTCTGGGTCACTGTCCGTGTGGAGTTTGCACATTCTCCCCGTGTCTGCGTGGGTTTCGCCCCCACAACCCAAAAATGTGCAGAGTAGGTGGATTGGCCACGCTAAATTGCCCCTTAATTGGAAAAAAAAATAATTGGGTAATCTAAATTTATAAAAAAAAAGAAGAAAAAAAAACCCATCTCCAAGTGAGATTGTCAAGTTAGGGACAGTCCTGTTGCCCATCAAACACACGATTGTGACTGCCCAAACTGATCTCTTGTGGGACAAGTAGGAAGAAGAGTGCCTTTTGTTTCTTGGGATGAATTTGAACCCAGGCCCTGGAACAATTCAGCAACTTTAAGGAAAATCCCAGTGTTGGACCAACACCGTTTTATATATTATAGAAAACATGCAGCAAAAGGTTAAATGAAGTGGAGATCCTGGAACGGAAGCAACATCACATTGCTTCCCAAACACAACGTGACAAATGATGTAAATCATATCTCAATCGAACCTAAAATTAAAAGGACTTTTTTTTCAGAGGGGTTTTAAAGCTTTTTCTTTCAAAACTAAATTCTATTAAGGAAATTTTTAAAAAATGAAACCAGAATTTGATTTTGATCGATTACTTGCTGAGGGAATAAAGATGTTTGGTGCGATTCTCCTGTCTCGTCTGTGGCGGGACCCATTTGTGAGCGAGACTGGAAAATTTGGCACTCCAGCCAAAATTCACTCGCTTTTAGCGACAGTCGTGAACGAGGACAAAAATGAAATGAAATAAAATGAATGAAATTCGCTTATTGTCACAAGTAGGCTTCAAATGAAGTTACTGTGGAAAGCCCCCAGTCGCCACATTTCGGCGCCTGTTTGGGGAGGCTGGTACGGGAATTGAGCCGTGCTGCTGGCCTGCCTTGGTCTGCTTTCAAAGCCAGCGATTTAGCCCAGTGTGCTAATCCAGCCCCTAAAAAAGTCGTTGTCTCAGCTTCTGATGCGGTCATTGCATCAAAGTGACTAGTTGGTTTAACCCGTGAAAGAGAGGCTGAAGATTTCTCTTTCATTCCAATGTTTCCTCCTCTCCGCTCGGTAAGGCAATTCTATGGGCGCTGGTGACCCACCTGTGCGATGTGTGTGAGTACCATGACCATGGGAGACATTGCATTGCACCCTGACCTAGTTCATACCCAATATTCACACACATGGGCCGGGATTCTCCCCTACCCGGCGGGGCGGAGGGTCCCGGCGTACCGGAGTGGCGAGAACCACTCCGGCGTCGGGCCTCCCCAAAGGTGCAGAATTCTCCGCACCTTTAGGGGCTAGGCCCGCGCCGGAGTGGCTCCCGCTCTGCCGACCGGCGCCAATGGCCTTTGGACCCATGTCGACCGGCGTCAGGGCTGGCCGAAAGGCCTTCGCCGGTCGACGTGAGTCCTTGCATGCGCCAGAGCCTCAGCGGCCACTGACTTCACCCCGGCGCATGCGCGGGGGTCTCTTCCGCCTCCGCCATGGTGGAGGCCGTGGCGGTGGCGGAAGAAAAAGAGTGCCCCCACGGCACAGGCCCGCCCGCCGATTGGTGGGCCTTGATCGCGGGCCAGGCCAACGTGGGGGCACCCCCCGGGGTCAGATCACCCCGCGCCTCCCCCAGGACCCCGGGGCCCGCTCGCGCCGCCTACTCCCGCCGGCACCAGAGGTGGTTTAAACCACGTCGGTGGGAGAGGCCTGACAGCGGCGGGACTTTGGCCCGTTGCGGGCCGGAGAATTGCCACGGGGGGCCCGCCGACCGGCGCGGCGTGATTCCTGCCCCCGCCAATTCCCGGGTGGCGGAGAATTCCCCCTGCGGGGGTCGGAGAATTCCGCCCATGAACCTTCCAGCTGGGGTCACTGGAGCTCTGCTGATACCCGCAGCACCCCCCCCCCCCCCCCCCCCCCCCCCCTCCTCAAACTTGCTCTTGCAGCCCAGCTTTCCTGGGCCTGACGTGTGTCCCACTTTCATGTCTTGGTGTGATTGCATAGAGTGTACAGAATAGAACCAGTCTGCTCGAACCATCTGGTTTATGCTGGCCTTTATTCCACACAAGCACATCCCATTCTAATTGCTCCCTTCCCATCCGTCCTCACCGTATTCCTCCCCCATGGTGCATGTATCACCCTCCCCTTTAATGTGCCACTGCTCTCTGCTCCAACCACCCCCATATAACACACCACCCTGTGTGAGGAAATTCCTTGTTCTGTGGCTAGGACCTTTCCTGTGGTGGGACCCACTGCAGATGGGAATGGAAAACTTGGCCAGCCAACCATAAGGCGATTGACTTATTGGCGGCACCGTAAAATTCCAGCCACGGGCAACTCCGGTTAAAATCCCAGCCTTTATTTATTTTAGATTTGTTGGTGCTAGCTACCTCTTACTTTTGTCCACTCCCTTGTCCTGGATTCACACACAGGTGGAATCCATCTATCCTCTCGAAACCCTTCATAATTTTTAAAGGTCTTTATTGGGTCACCCCTCAGCCTTCAGTTTTCCCATTTTAAAAAAAACCCAGCCTGCTCAATCTATCTGGATAGTTGCACCCTTTCAATTCTGGTTGATCTTTCTTAAACTTACCAGCTGAACCGTTTTATAAAATCATCTTTGTAATACCGAAAGCTGAGCTGCACAGGGTGTGGTCTAACTAACTCAGCGTAGTTCTTTCCATGGAACCAAGGTGATGACTTTGCTCCATCTAATACAGGGAGATGAAGTTATGGTTTAAGTGGGTTGCACATTGAATCATTGGGGGTAATTTTAACCCCCTAGAATGGACCTGATGGTGAGTCAACATTTCATCTAATGATTTATATTTTTAACCGGAAAGCACAAGTGAAAGAGAAGTGAGTTCATCAATTAAACTAATTTATGGCACTGGATGTGGGCCAGAAGAATCATAAAATCCCTACAGTGCAGAAGGAGACCATTCAGCCCATTGAATCTGCACCGACCCTCTGAAAGAGCACCCTACCCAAACCCGGCAACCCCACCTATCCCCGTAACCCCAATTTTAGCATGGCCAATGCACCTAACCTGTGCATCTTTGGACTATGGGAGGAAACCTGAGCACTCGGAGGAAACCCATGCAGACACGGGGAGAAAGTGCAAACTCCACACAGCTACCCAAGGCCGGCATTTAACCCGGGTCACTGGTGCTGTAAGGCTGCAGTGCTAACCACTGTGCCACAGTGCCATGCTCTCATGGCTTATTCTTGGAAGGTTCATCTCCGATAGGCACCCCAGCTCTGCAGCCTTGTTCCTGGATCGTGGTGCTAAATCCCACCCATGGACGCCAACATCCTAACGCTCTGGCTACCCATCCTGAAGAACCAAGATAAAGTCGCTTGGGGATATTTATACAAAACAACATTGGTTCAGTAACAGATAGTAGGACAATCGCTTGTCAGTCCTTTGTTCAATCAATAGTCGGACCTTGCAACAATAAGCAATTTCGAGACCCACACCTCCATAATTCATGTTTGGTGTAACCCAAGGGTCATCCTGTGATGTTGATACACATTATTAGAAGCAAAGTAGAGGAAGCTTTACTCTGCACCTACCTGGGCCCACCTATAAATGTCAGGTTCTTATAATTACATTTAGAATTACTGATGTTAGAAACTGCCTCCATTGGAAGGAGGGTGCGTTATGAGGGGAGTGATAATTGGTTAAAAAAAAAATTTAATTTGTTATGGGCCAAGGTTTAGAGAATCCCAAAGTGTATCATGGAGTTCACCTGACCCACAACCTTTAATAGATTATGGTATGGGGAACACACGGTCCACTCTACAGGTGTGGGCTAGCAGAAACGGTAAAGTATTTTTAAAAAACAAAACAATGTTTATTCTATGAACGCAAGTTAACCTTTTTAAAACATACAGTGAACATCTTAGCAACCATCAATTCAAATACAACCCCCAAAGAATATAACACTGAGTAATTCTTACTTTCCTTTTAACATCCATGAGACTTAAAACACCTTTTAACAGAAGCACATCAGGTTAAAGTCACTACTGAGAGCAGTTATTAGTTTTAAAGCACCAGGTCTGATTTACAGTCTTTAGATTACAGAGAGGGATTCAGACACCTTCTGGCTGTGACTGCAGCTATCCAGCTCTGAAAACGAAACTAAAACACACCCTGCAGCAAACAGCCTAAAATAAAAGTAAAAAACTGACAGACAGCCCAGCTCCACCCACTCCCTGACGTCACTGCAGTAATAAACACCCATTTCTCAAAGGTACTCTCACGACAGATATTTATATACACACCCATTTATAAACACCCATTTCTTAAAGGTACTCTCACATGACAAAATGCAGCAATTTATGATCAGGGCGGCGTGAACTGTTGGTGGGAGTAAAGTTTTTTTAAAAATTTCGAATGTCCAATTCATTCCTTCCAATTAAGGAGCAATTTTTTTTCAGCATGGCCAATCCACCTACCCTGCCCACCTTTGGGTTGTGGGGGCTAAACCCGTGCAAACACAGGGAGAATGTGCAATCTCTCCACGGATAGTGACCCAGAGCCGGGATCGAACTGGGACCTCGGCGCAGTGAGGCAGCAGTGCTAACCACTGCGCCACCGTGCTGTCCTTGCTGGGATAAAAGTTAATAGTAACTTTCATGCGAATAGGATAAATACCAGAGAAAGGAAAATATTGCAAAGTTATGGGGGAAGAGCAGAAAAGCCAATGGGCCAAATGGCCTCCTTGTGTGCTGTGAGATTGTGGGCGGGATTCTCTCAGGCTGGGGCTGGGCCGGAGAATCCCAGCGACCGGCGCGAATCGCTCCATGCCGCCCCGATGCCTGGTCGCGATTCTCCGCAGCCCTCCCGCCGATCCTCAGCAGCAAAACACCCGGGTCCCGCCGGCGGCATGCTAATCTGCTCTAAACCTGTGGGACCTCGGCATGGAAGGGTCTGGGGGCGGCCTGTGGGGGTGGAGGGGGGATCGACCCAGGGGGGTGGGGGGCCCTCCGTTGTGGCGTGGCCCGCGATCATGGCCCATCGATAGGCAGGCCGACCTCTCGGGCTGGGGGCCTCCTTTCTTTCGCGCCAGCCTCTGTCGCCCTAAGCCATGTTGTGTCGGGGCCAGCGCGGAGAAGGGTGCCACTGCGCATGCGCGGATCCCGCGGCGCCCTGTTCATGACACGATCGGCAGCTGGAGTGGCGTCAACCGCTCCAGTGCCGTGCTGGCACCCTGTATGGGCCAGAATTGCTGATCCTGAGGCCGTGTTGATGCCGTCGAGACATGCAACGGCGTGTCCGACAGCGTCAATTCTTTGCCTCAGGATCAGAGAATCCTGCCCCATATGTTTTTTAATATTTTCAGGAACATACGGGAGGAGAGCACGGTAGCATTGTGGATAGCACAATGGCTTCACAGCTCCAGGGTCCCAGGTTCAATTCCGGCTTGGGTCACTGTCTGTGCGGAGTCTGCACATCCTCCCCATGTGTTTCCTCCGGGTGCTCCGGTTTCCTCCCACAGTCCAAAGATGTGCAAGATAGGTGGATTGGCCGTGCTAAATTGCCCTTAGTGTCCAAAATTGCCCTTAGTGTTGGGTGGGGTTACTGGGTTATTGGGATAGGGGGAGGTGTTGACCTTGGGTAGTGTGCTCTTTCCAAGAGCCGGTGCAGACTCGATGGGCCGAATGGCCTCCTTCTGCACTGTATGATAAGGAGATAGAGTTAGGGATGGGAAACTCAGAAGTACAGGTTTGCTGCAACACCATTTGCATTTTTTTTGTATGCCTTTCCTGCCCCACCAGCCAGCTTGATAACCAACCTCATTAACAGGCTGGCTGCCTGCTTGACAGCCAGAAATCCTGTAACAGGAGGAGATGGTCGAGAAGCAGGAAGGGAGGGAGGGAAAGATCACGGTTGTGAGAAGGGGGTGTGTAGTGTTCAGGATAGGCAATTATTGGTGGCAAGGTCAGGTTTATGAGGTAAGATTTTTGGCCTTGGACAACGCTCCTGCTCCTCATGTTGTCACGTTTCTCCCTAACGCTTTGTCTATATATATTGGCTGGGATTCTCCGAGCCCACGCCGGGTCGAAATTCGTCAGGGGAGCGCAGGAATCCCGCCACGCCGCTCCGACGCCAGGCCGCCGATTCTTCGGCAACCGTAGAATCGGCGGCAATCACGTCCGCGGGGTCGCCGCCGCGCTGGTTGGGGGCTGCTCCTCTGCGCCGGGCCCCTGTAGGACTCCGCCATGTTGCCCGGGGGCCGGCATGAAGATGGCCGTGACGTGCATGCGCGGACCCCCGCTGGCCGTGTAGGGCCGGCTCTCGGTGCCGGAGCAACACACAGCACTCTGGCGCCATTCTAGCCCCCGAGGAAGGGGTGAATGACTGGGCCTGGAGGCCCATTGAAGCCGGCATCGCTCGCGCCGGTTTTGACACCGGCGTCAACACTTGGCCGTGATTTCGGAGAATCCCGGACATTATATTTCTCTCTTGACGTTTCCCTTACTGTTCACTATGGTTCACTTTACCTCATTCTCCGTCACTCTTTCACAAGCAGTGAACTTCATTCCAGAACTTTGAAAAGAAGAAACTAACTCAGGAGAATCTGGTACTCTTCAAAACATGAACCGCACCTGGTACCTCTGATTAAATAGTATTTTGATGGTGGTGGAGGGGGCTGATGGAAAAAAACGAATGCAAGATGTGTTTAGTGCAACATGTCGAGAGTTAAATCCAGATTGTGACTTGGGGCCTGACCTCAGTCTGGTCACTGCAACACTGTTTATACTCAGGCCTCTTACTTGGCCAGATGTTGTTTGGGCTCTGGAGTGGTACCAGTCTGTGAGGTGCTTTTTTCCGTTCTTGTGAACAGCAGTTTGGGAGAGAGTTTATCTTAGAGCTGCCTCTTGACAACTGTATAGAGCTTGATAGATTAGAAATTCCTCCAAATGCTTCATTAATTCCGATAGACAGTTGAACAAGTAAGCTTGCAACAGTTTAAGTGATTCAAAGTCTCCTTCAAGACCGGGTCACTTTAAAAAAAATATTTAGGCTTCTCATTTGCTCACCATCTAGTTCTCCAGTTCTTCCATCCCAAAATTCACTCTTTTAGTCAAGTTCCATCATTTACCTCATCATTCCCTACCCTGTCCCCCCATTCATGGCTGAGTGGCCTACTCCTCCACGTTCGCATGTTTATATTGTCTCCTTCCACTGCTCCATCATTAGAGTTCGAGCCATTATCCACCTTTACCTCACAATATATTTCTCTTCATAATTATTTCTACTTAGTCACCTCTCTCGACGCATTCAAAACTCTCCTCACTACTGAGCTTGATAACGGTGTAATCTTTCCTTCCAATTTGCCAGCCTTCCCCATCTTGTTTCCCATATTGGGACATCATACGAAAGTTGTTGTACAGAAATGGGGCCTTGCAGTCCCTCAAACCTGTTCACATATTCAATTAGATCATGGCTGATCTGTATTTTAGCTCCAGTTAACCTTCATAGTTCTGTAACATTTGAACCATTGATGAACAAAAGTCTCTGGGTGCGATTTTCCCATCCCCACCCCCCGCTCCGTAGCGTTTTTCCCTGAGGCTCGCCATTGGCCGCCAGTATCTTCCATCCTGCAGATGTCTGTGGTGTTTTGCATGGATCGCCCGTCCCGATGCTGGGGAACCCTCTTGAGGGTGGTTGTCTTTGAGGGAGACCGGAAGATTCCACCGGCAGGAAGGGCTGGAAATGCCGCCCTATCAATCTTAGTTTTGACATTTTCAATTGCAACCTTCCTCTCCCCAGCTTTCTGGGGGGAATGATTTCCACTACCCTTTGTAAAGAAGTCCTTCCTGACCTGAGCCCTGAACAGCTCAGCTCTAACATTACGATTATGGCCATTTATTTCGGACTCGCTGACCAGAGAAAATAGTTTCCCTGGATCCACCCGATCAAGTCATCTTTTTAAAAATAAATTTAGAGTACCCAATTTATTTTTCCAATTAAAGGGCAATTTAGTGTGGCCAATCCACCTACCCTGGGTTGTGGGGGTGAAACCCACGCAAACACGAGGAGAATGTGCAATCTCCACACAGACAGTGACCCAGAGCTGGGATTGAACCTGAGACCTCGGTGCCGTTGAGGCTGCAGTGCGACTCACTGCGCCACCCTGCTGCCCTAACTCCTTTAGTCATCTTAAGCACCTCAGCAAGATCACTCCTAAGCTTCTATACCCGAGGGAATACAAGCACAACAAACAGGCTGCATATGGAGTGAATCTTTCCAGTTGTGGGAGAATCCAATACTGGGGCCGTAAATGTAGGATAGTTGCTGATAAATGTAATAGGGGAATAAAGGAAAAGGTCTTTACTCAGAGATGGGTTTGAAATTTCTTAATTCAAAAGGAGACCAAATGAGAATGAATGGAAACAGAATAAAAGTTATGTCGAAAAGTTGAGGTGTGGTTGATAGACTGGGATGAGATTTATGTGGGCCAGGGTCTTCTGAACAGCGTCAATAACAGTTGGACTGCCATTCCACATGAAAGTTTCCCCCAACTTGATGCAGCTGCACGTTTCTTCCAGGGTTTTCCGAAACTGGATTTGACGGAAATGTGCCGCACTGCATCCCTTTGGGAACTCTGTCAGAGGTAGAGTTGGAAATAGACAGGATATGCCCCTTTTTATGGCACTGGCGGCTGAAAGGTAACTTTATCTGTGGAATTCCCTGTGAAGCCGCTACCACGTTGAATGTTTTTAAGTCAAAAATAGATAGCTTTTGGACCTGTAAATTAAGGGAGATGGTGAGCAGGCAGGTAAGTGAAGCTAAGTCCACAAAAAGATCAGCGATGATCTTATTGAATGGCGCAGCAGCCTCGAGGGGCCAGATGGCCTACCCCTGCTTCTAGATCTTATGTTCTTCTGTGTCAAAGTCTTTGAATGTTGGTGAATGAGTAAGTGGGCAGGTAGATAGGGCATGTATGTGGTGAGTGGGTAGGTTTTCAGGGGAGTAGTTGGGTTGGTTGGGTAGTCGGGTCAGAGGTTAGTCTGGTCAGGTCCTGAGGGGTATGCAGGTAGGAGGTTAGTCAAATCAGGTCGGGAGTGTAGTCAGGTGGATTGAGAGTAGTGCGGTGGTGAGGAAGGATAGTCAGATCTGGTAGGAGGTTAACTAATTGATTGGGAGGGTAGTCGGGTTGGGTTAGGTAGGGTGGGCGTAGTTAAGTGTCGGCTGGAAGGGTGATCAGGTGGTTGGGAAGGGTAGCTAGTTTCAGAGGGTAGTCAGGTGGTTGGGAGGTATGGTCCAATCAGGGGGTAGTCAGGTGGTTGGGGGGTAGTCATTCTGGTTGGGAGGGTCGTTAGGTGGTCGAGAAGGCTAGTCAGGCCAGGTGGGGTAGTCAGGTCTAGGTTGGGAGGCAGTCGGGTGATCAAGTGATTAGTCAGGGGTCAGGCGAGGTGATTGGCAGTCAGCTGTTGAGTTGCCTCGGTGTTAAACTAGGTTTTGCTCTGTCTAACAATTCCTGGGTCACTATCCAGGTAAATACCACAGAACTGCCTGATGTTTCTGACTCTAGCTCAGAGTTGGGGACATTCACAGGGGGTCCTGGGGAGCAGGGAAGTTCCATGTTGAAAGTTTAAACCTCCTGGCCAATTCCCACGTAGGAGCATGCATCAAGACCTCCGCAAGGTTGTGACCCTGATCTTGAGTCATCTGTCTGCGTAATATTTGGCCCATGGAGTGTAAACAAAGTACAGTCTAGTTGGGCTGAGTGGCTGTTTCTGTGCTGTATATACTGTGTAACTATTCATTCTCAGGATGTGGGTGTCATTAGCTAGGCCAGCATATATTTTCCATCCCTATTTACCCCTGAGAAGGCGGCGGTGGGCCTGCTTCTTGATCCCAACAAGGTACAGTGTGAGTAAACGGGCAGAGAGCTGGGGTATGGCAAACCATCTCTGAGTCAAACTCACTGACACCAGAACACTACTTCCTGTTCTGAGTCATTGCTCAGTGAGAACTCTGGAATGAATACATAGGATGAATTGATACTGTTCAGTCAGGTTCGACAGAGAGAGACTCTTGCGTATTCTCTGCCTCTGGAGGCTGACGTCAGAGTTTAATGCTTTGGCAATGCTAAATCTTCTCTCTGCGCAAACACATACACAAACACACACACACACACAGCCTTTATAGTGTTGAGAGATCCTAAACATTTTTAAGACAGTGCCAAGATTGGAACAAGTAGGAAAGAAGCCGAGCAGCTTTGGTTTTAAAAGACTCAAGGGTTTTTAAATGAAGGGAAGACTGAGGAAGGTAGAGTTCCATAGTTTGAAGGATCAACAAAGGAATTCCGCTTTCAGCAGTGCAAATATGGCTACATAGCACTCATGGTGAACATGATTGAAAGGAATGAGCGTGGGTAACATGGCCTAACATGGTTCAAAGGGCATGGCCTTGGGCACGATTCAACCAAAATTCAGCTTCACAGCTGAAGCCTATTTCAAATGAGGAATTAGCCTTGTTAGTTGTGGTAGCACTTCACACTCCTCAATGCTCAAGTGCCTCCTTGAGGGCACATGTGCCATTTCTCAGAGAATGATGTGTGCACTGAATGTCCAGCAAACTTTGAAGTCTGAACTCTGCCTGAAGTCCAGTAGCCTCAGCAGCATGGAGGCTGCTGCCAACAATCAAACACTAAAGAACAGGGCTTCAGCACTGTGGATTTTCTCACGGAAGGGTAAGTGTGTAGTTGAGTGTAGGGCAGCTGAGCACAGTCTCTGTAATGTTCTTGGCAGAGGTCTGGGGTCTATTTCACAATCTACAGCCCACAGGTGCCTCCGTGAGGTTACGGATGCTATGTATGTCTGGGTACCCGACTGTATCAACTTCCAGCTTGACCAGGCCCACCAAGATGCCCGGGCTACAGGATTTCCTGCTATCACCAGGATGCCCCAGGTCCAGAGGGCAACCAATGGCACGCATGTCGCCTTGCAAGTGGGGTGAATTCGTGGCCTTTATTGACAGGAAGGAGTTCCACTCCCTGCATGTTCAGATTATGTGCGAGTACCACCTCCGAATCATGCACGTGTGTGCCCACTACCCAGAGACTGTGCATGACAGCTACATCCTGGAGCACTCGCAGATCCCCAGTGTCTTGTTGGCTTGTAAGGGGACAAGGGATAACCGCTAAGGTCATGGCTGTTGATGCCAGTGCATCAAGAACATCATCACAAATTCTAAATGGAAGTAAGTTATTCATGAACTAAACCAGTGAGGAAAACAGATTTAACAGCGGCCATTTTGCACCCGCATTCGCCGTGAATGCCAACAACGATGCGGGCGCAAAATCCCCAGATAATCGGAAAACGAGATACTTTCCGGCAAGATCTCATTTTCTATTTATCCCCTCCCCTTTGCCGGTGACACAACGAGTTTCCATTTAAATGTATTTACATAAATTTAGATATATTTAAAGGGAATCCCCCTTATATGCCCCCTCCACAAATAAGGAACTGCCCATCGCCCACAGCACATCACTTTGGTGAGATTTACAACAGCTATTGCAAAACAGGACGTAGTTGTAGCTGAGCGGAACCCACCAAGGCACAAAGGTAAGTATAGCCCTGGGGGGAAGAAGCACCCCTGGCAGTGCCAACCTGCCAGCAGCTGAGCCAGGGGTGGGCCCTCTGGGGAGCTCCACTGGGGAGAGTTCCCCTTATGTGTGTGGGGAGGGTTGCCCCCATTGTTTGTGGGGAGAGGGGGTCACCATGTCTGTGGCGGTTGTGGGGGGGGGAGATTTTTGTAACTCAGGAAATCAGGAACAAATCAGGAAGCTGAAATCAGGTACAAAGCAGTAGATGATTTCATGAGGTACGGGTTTATTAATTTGCCAATGCAAATCCGGATGCAAAGCCCTTGTGTGTTATATGCAGGGAAGTACTGGCAAATGAAAGATTAAAACCCTCAAAACGTCAAAGGCATTTGAAGACTAAGTTCGAGGATAAGCCTCTTTATTTTTTTCTTTCCTGACAGATTTTTTTCTTTTCCCCTCAGTCTTGGACACGCCCAGTACATGTGGGCATGGTTCACGGGACCCCGCGCACCGCTTGGACACGCCCAGAACATGCGGACGTGGTTCACGGGACCCCGCGCACCGCTTGGACACGCCCAGAACATGCGGACGTGGTTCATGGGGCCCCCGCACACCGCCCACAGCTATCTTCCACCCCCGGAAAGAACCTGGCCATCGTCACCACCGTCATAGAGGCCCTATGTACCACTTTAAACTGTATAAGGCCCAACCTCGCACATGGCGAGGTCACGTTCACCCTCCACAAGGCCTCTGCCCACGTCGCAGCCTGTACCTCCCCACCCAGCTCCTCCTCCCACTTGTGCTTAATATCCTCCATGGGATGCTCTCACTCTCCATCAATTCCTTGGAAATATCCAATACCCTCCCCTCCGCTATCTCACCTCCGACAACACTCTTGATTTTTTTCAACGGATGCAGTGAGAACTTATATCATCAGCTGAAGTTCTTAGCAGAAATGTAACACTGAATGAAAAAGTCAGTGAGATCGTGATGACCAAATAGAATCAGCTGTCACATTAAATTAAACAATAATGGTGGGTTGTGAAGTTCGGGCGGCGTGAGTCCTGAAGGTCGGTCGGCATGGGTCGCCAAATGGGCCGGCGTGGGTCACAATGGCCGGCTGGTGTGGATCCCGCAGATGGCCGGTTAGTAAAAATGCGACCCAGACAAAAAAGTTCTTGTTTAGCGCAGAGACATTGGACGTGATTTAACTACAGCGCCAAGAAACACCACCCTATTCAACGGCACTTTGCAGTGTGATTTGGCCTCACATAGTTTCTCCCCGCCGAGGCCACACTTAGAGTAATTTCCTGTTGGAAAGGATCCTTGCAGATCAGGGCGCCATTTTGTCTGGCTGCCCTGATCTCCTCCCCCCCCCACCCCCCTTTCAACCTCCAGTTTTAAAACCCTTCATCCCCCCCAACCTTGAGGGTGCCCCCACGAACACCCCGTCATCCCCCTCACCACCCAACCTGGCACCCTGGCAGTGCCAGGGTTTGCACGGCCAGGGTGCCTGAGTGTCACTGACAGGCTAGCAGTGTCAAGTTGCCTAGGTGGCAGAGAGAGTACCAGGGTATCACCCTGCCCTGTCCCTGACCACCTGCGGGTATCCAATGGCCTGGGAGGATCCCCCCAGGTGCCATTGAGACTGGTCCATGTTTGTGGAAACCAGCATTAAACAGCACCTTGGTGAGGTCTCCCAGGCACGACCATCAGATCTCAGATGGTGGGAAAATATTTAAATGAATCAACTATGCTGATCTGGATCATGCCCAGAGGCCCCTCGTGAGATTCAACAGCCTTATCCCGCCATCAAGTCGGGCGCGACAAGGCCGTTAAATCATATAGTGAAGGGCGGCACGGTGGAGTACTGGTTAGCACTACCGCTTCACGTCTCCAAGGACCCGGGTTTGATCCCAGCCTGGGTTCACTGCCTGTTAAAGTTCTGAAGTGATTTGCCATTGCCTTCTGCAGTGTGGCTCACCAGGAAATGCTCCTACTCTTACTGCCTGCCATTAGGCATACTGGGATAATTGGCCATGCTATGAATCCATGATCATCAAGTCTTGAAGTGCGACTTTAACCCAGATCATCCGGTGAAGATGTGGAGATGCTACCAACTGTGCCACAGACCTCTCACTTGATACTCTTTCACCTGACAAAAAGTAATTGACCTCAGCCTTGAAATTTCAATTGGCTCCCAGCATCTGCAGCCTAATGGGGGAGATACTGAGTTTTCCAACTCTATAAGATGGGCCATCTTGTGACACTGCCTTCTTGCACCAGTTGGAAAGCAAAAAGACTCATTATCCAATTGGATGATGCTTGACTGTCAACCAAGCAGCCCTTTTTTCCCCCATTTTCAATATTTTTACATCTTGTAAAGAGAAATATTCAAAGAATTTTTTTTTAAATCGCTCATTTAAAAATTTTTTAGAGTACCCAATTATTTCTTTTCCCAATTAAGGGGCAATTTAGCATGGTCAGTTCACCTAACCTGCACATCTTTGGGTTGTGGGGGTGAAACCCGCGCAGACACGGCGAGAATGTACAAACTCCACACAGGCAGTGACTCAGAGCCAGGATTGAACCCAGATCCTCAGTGTCGTAAGCAGCAGTGCTAATCACTGCGCCATCATGCCGACTCAAAAAATCTATCTTTTTCAATTTCCCGATGACTTTTCTCCAGGGTCGCTCACAGCAGTCTTCCAGAGATTGATCTTCAATTTCTGGAGACACCAGACAGAATCTTACCAAAAAACGGAAAAGTGTCAGGATCACACAGAAAATTGGCATGGAAGTCTCCAGTTCCACAGACCAGTTTTCTCACGGAGCCCTGAGACACTTTGGCAAAAAAAAGTGAGTGGGCGTGGTTTACGCCGCCACTCTGGCGGGCAGGGGCTCTTAGAACTGGGAACCGGTTCCTAAGAGACTGGGGCAGCATCTGTAAACCAGCCCTACATAGTAACGGCCCCAGCGCATATAACACAGGATGGGGGACTGTCTCCTCCCAGCCCCCCAACATTAATTCCCCCTACAGCTTCACCTCCCCCCACCCCCGCCCCCACATTAATCGCCGGCAATACAATCCCCCTCAATGTCCGGTTTCCATGCAGCATCCCCCCCACCCAACACATGTAGACGCAACCCCCCCCCCCCGTCCATGGGGCTCCCACTATGGCCGGTTCTGGCACTCCCCCCCACCCCCCCCCCCCAACACAGGTTGACAATGCCAGTTTGGTAGCACTGCCAGGCACTATCCCCCCCCCCCCCTCTCCTCGAGGGCTATACTTACCTTTGCATCTCAGGAGGGCTCCCCTCGACTGCCTCAGGCCTGGCCTAATCTGTTGCAAGACTTGCCGACGGGGGATCTCGTGTGGGGTTGATCATTTGGCGGGGGAGGCACTAATAATGTTAAAATGAATGGAAATTTATGGAAATGAGGCTCACGTCCTTTTGTGACACCTCCGGCAAGGGTTGCGGGAAAAAGGAAAACCTGATCTCTCCAGCAAGAATTGCATTTCCCGATTCTCGTGTGGTTTTCCGCCCTTGCCACCAATCCTATTTGCAAGGGCGGAACTTCGTATTTGCTTCAATCACTCTCTGAGGTAACAAGTTCCACATTCTTACCACTCTTTGGTAAAGTGGTTTCTTTTGATTTACTTCTTGGTTTATCAGTCATTATTTCATATTCATGTAAAATAAAAGCATAATTTTGTCAAGGTTCTGGGAGTGTGGAGTAGTTGCTTACGTTTGTGGTTCCTTTGGAGGGGCAGCCAAGCATGTTGCGGTGACGGAACAGGAAGGCTGATACTCATGTGATTTATTAGACAGGTCAACCACCATGCCGGCGTCATGAGGAGAACAAATCTTGCTCAGAGCCTTTTATCAGGCGAAATGTAAACATTTAAAAACTCTCTGCAAGATACGCAAATTGTTGCAACAACACAACCACAGAAGCAGGCTCTTGATTTTGCAATGAAAGGAGGATTTATTTTCGAGTTTCTGTAACATTGCAGGAAGAGGTCAGCTAACTTCACCAGAAACTAATTCACTTGTGGGATCCATAGAATTCCAACAGTGCAGAAGGAAGCCAATCCTCCATTCTATCCCCATAACCCCACCTACCCTTTGGACACTATGGGGCAATTTAGCATGGCCAATCCACCTAACCTGCACATCTTTGGACTGTGGGAGGCAACCGGAGCACCCGGAGGAAACCCATGCAGACATGGGGAGAACGTGCAAACTGCACACAGACAGTCATCCGAGGTCAGAATTGAACGCGGGTCCCTGGCGCTGCGAGGCAGCAGTGCTAACCACTGCACCACCATGCTGCCCCTTGCAGTTTCACAGTCAGCATTAGACTTTTAATTTCAGAATTTTATTGAATGCAGATTTCACCTTCTGCCGAAGTGGGATTTGAATCTTGGTCCCCAGACATTGCCCTAGGTCTCTACATTACTAGGCCAGTTACAATACCAATAAACCACCACCTCCGCCTCATGCTGTTGAAACCATCATCCATGCCTTTATTACCTCCAGACCCGATGATTCCAATGCTCTGCTCGCCAGCCTTGACCTTCGACTCTTCAGTTCATCCAAAACTCCGCTCCCGGGACTAAGTGCCCCCACTGTCGTGAACGCCGTCGCGTTTCACGATGGCACGAACAGGGCCCAGGCACAACAGGCGGAATTCTCCGCTCCCCACGCCGGGCGGGAGAATCGCAGGAGGGCCTGGCGACTCACGACACGCCCCCCTGGCACCCCCCGCGATTCTCCCACCCCCCGCTCGGATGAATCTCCGCTCGCCGTTTTTCATGGCGACCGGCGATTCTCCGGCCCGGATGGGCCGAGCGGCCTGATGTACCCGACCGGTTCACGATGGCGGCAACCACACCTGGTCGCTGCCATCGTGAACATGGGCGCCAAATGCTCGTTTGTGGCTTGTGGGGGGCGGAGAGGGGAGTGAGCACCACGGCCGTGCTTGGGAGGGGACTGGCCCGCGATCGGTGCCCACCGATCATCGGGCCGGCGTCTCCAAGCGACGCACTCTTTCCCCTCCGCCGCCCCACAAGATCAAGCCGCCACGTCTTGCGGGGCAGCGTAGGGGAAGAGTACAACCACGCATGCGTGGGTTGGAGCCGTCAGCCGTCGTGACATCAGCCACGCATGTGCGGGTTGGAGCCGGCCAACCTGCGCATGCGCGGCTGACGTCACTTAGGCGCCGCCGTTGCGTCATTCTCGGCAAGCGTCAAGGCCCAGCAGCCGAGAGTTACAGAGCGCCGCTCCTAGCCCCCCCGGGTGGGGGTGAATAAGGTGCGAGGAGCGGCCTCCGAGGCCGTCGTGAAACACGGCCGAGTTCACGACGGCCTTCCCGATTCCACGCGGGAGCAGAGAATTCCGCCCAACCTATTCTGGCTCCCACAGGGGGCCAGCATGGTGCTGGAGCGGTTCACGCCACTCCAACCTCCTTACACGGCGCCAAACCCGCGCATGCGCAGTTGGGGCAGCTCATTCCTGCGCATGCGCAGTTGGGCCACGCCATCTTGCGCATGCGCGGGGAACTTCTTACGCACGCCGGCCCCTCACCAACATGGCGCCGAGGTTCTGGGGCCGGCCGCGGGAGGAGGTAGGCCCGGGGGAGGGGGTGAGAGGCTGGCCCGCCGATTGGTGGGCCCCGATTATGGGCCAGACCCCATCGGAGGCCCCCCCGCCGGTGAAGGAGCCCCCCTCCCCCCCTGCAGGTCGGACCCCCCCCCCAGTGTTCCTGCACACTTCTCGCCAGTAGCGACCAGGAGTGAATGGCGCCAGCGGGACTGTCATTGTTTCCGCCGGTCGCTCGACCCATTCGAGCCGAAGAATTGCCGCTCGCCGTTTGCGGCGATTCTCCGAGCGGCCTGGCGCGATTCTCGCGCCGCTGGTTTTGGGGGGGGGGGGGGAGAATCACATGCGGGTGTCGGGGCGGCGTGCCGCGACTCACACGGCGCCTCGGCGATTCTCCCACCCGACGTAGGAGGGGGTGGATACCGCCCTCTGTTCTTTTCCGAGCTCAATTTAAATGAGAATGACAGAAACCCTACAGTGCAGAAGGAGGCCATTTGGCCCATCAAGTCTGCACTGACACTCTGAAAAAGCACCCTACCTAGGCCCCCACCTCCACCCTATCCCTGTAACCCTGTAACCCCACCTATCCTTTTGCATTCTAAGGGGCAATTTAGCATGGCCAATCCACCTAACCTGCACATCTTTAGACAGTGGGAAGAAACCAGAGCACCCGGAGGAAACCTAACTGACACAGGGAGAACGTACAAACTCCACACAGATAGTTACCCAAGGCCAGAATATAACCCGGGTCCCTGGGGCTGTGAGGCGGTAGTTTGGCCACCCAATCACATTCACTCATCACACCTGTGCTCATTGACGTGCATTGGTCGCCAGACCTTCCACGCCTTGATTTTAAATTCTAAATCTTTTTATCAAATCCTTCATGAACTTGCTCTCTCTATCTATGTAATCTCCTCCAGCCCTACAACCCTCCCAGCCTTCTGTGGTCCTCCAATTCCGGCATCTAGCACATCTCAGGATTGGTGTCAGTGCCTTTTAGCCTCCTTGGTCCTAAACTCTGGAATTCTCCCCCAAATCTTTCCACAGTCAGCTCTTCCTTCAAGGTATTCCGTAAGACCTACCACTTTGCCCAAGTAATAGGACACCTCTCCTCATACCTCTTTAGGCAGCCCAGTGTTAATTTAAGTTTGATAATGCTCCTGTGAAGCGCCTTGCAATGTTTAATGCACAAAATAAAGTTATTGTCGAGTCAGAGGTGAAGGTTTTGTGCCAAATTGAGGTATTCCTGGCCTGGTCCCCAGTTATGGCTGACATTCAGTCGGGTACCAATGACCAGAGTGACCACTGACTCAGAAGGTTGACTTTGAGATACAATCCAGACAGTCCCAGCAAACAGAAGCTGACTTTGAGCATTGAGTAGATATTCAATGGAGATAATCTACTCCCAAGGGCTGAAATGCACCTTCCCACCATTGTGAAGGTTAGCTAGGACACTTCAACCTTGGTTGCAGCCCACTCTGGGAGAAAGTACTATGAAGTTACAAACTGTGTGGAAGATAATGGAAAGCCAACTCAGCTGCTTCTCTCTGGTATATGGCTTAAAACTCTCATGTACTTGAGACTCCGTAAACTTGAGGTCATCCAATTTTCAGCTGCCCTGATGTTAACACTCACCCTTATGCTTACTGACTTACAATGGCTCCCTGCCAATCAACATCCTGACTTTAAAATTCTCATTTTAGTTTTCAAATCCCTCCATGGTTATGTCCCTCACTATCTTGGTAATCTCCTCTCTGGCCCGGCGAACATCCGAGATATCTGCGTTCATCTAATTCTTTTTTTTTTATTTTAGTTTTTTAAAAATAAATTTAGAATACCCAATTAATTTTTTCCAATTAAGGGGCAATTTAGCGTGTTCAATCCACCTAGCCTACACATCGTTGGGTTGTGGGGGCGAAACCCACGCAAACACGGGGAGAATGTGTAAACTCCACACGGACAGTGACCCAGAGCTGGGATTGAACCCTGGGACCTCGGCGCTGTGGGACTGCAGTGATACCACTGTGCCACCGTGCTGCCCTGCCCTCATCTAATTCTGACCTCTTGTGCATTCCCGATCATAATTCTTCCACCATTGGTGTCCTTGCCTTCAGTTTTCCCAGCCCCCAGGCTCAGGAATTCCCACCCGATGCCACTGCCCCTCTCTATCTCACTTTCCTCCGTTAAGACACTCTTTAAAACCTAAGAAAAGAATCTTTGACTAAGCCTTTGGTCATCTGTCCTATTTCGTTCTTGGGCATGTTGTATTATAATGTTCCTGTGAAGCTCATTGAGAGGTTTCATTATGAGAAAGGCTTTGCATCAGAAACATAGAAAACAGGAGCAGGCGGAGGTCATCCGGCCCATCAAGCCTGCACTGCCATTAATTATCATTATGGCTGATCATCCAACTCAGTAACTTGCTCCTGCTTTCTCCCATATCCCTTGATCCCTTTGGTCCTAAGAGCTATATTTAACTCCTCCTTGAAAATACATGTTTTGGCCTCAACTACATTCTGTGGTAGCGAATTATACAGGCTCACCACTATCTGAGTGAAGGAATTTCACCTCATCTCAGTCTGAAATGGTTTATCCTGTATCCTTAGACTGTGACATCTGGTTCTGAACTCCCCTGCCATAGGCACCATCAATGCTGCACCTACCTGAGCTAGTCCTGTTAGAATTTTATAGGTTCCAATAAGATCACTCCTCATGTGTCAGTCCCACCTGATATGGGCCAGGGTTTAGAGAACCCCAAAGTGTATCATGGAGTTCACCTGACCCACAACTTTTAATAGATTGTGGTATGGGGAGCACACGGCCCATCTACAGGTGTGGTACAGCAGAAATGGAAAATAATTTTTTAAAGCAAAGCAATGTTCATTCTATGAACTCAAGTTAACCTTTCTAAAACAGTGTACATCTTAGCAACCAGTAAATCAAATACACCCCCCAAAGAATACAACACTAAGTAATATGTATGCTGTTCTTTTACCACCCAGAAGACTTAACAAACCTTTAAACAGTAGCACATCAGGGTTTACATTCAATACTGAAAACATTTATAATTCTGAATTCACCAAATGATCAAGAGATACTCCTTCATGGCAGAGATCAATAGTACAGCTTCTTTTTCTGACTTCAGCTGCAGCACACTGAAAAACAAATCTAAAAAGACAGACACACCCAAGCTTTTCTCAAAGTGAAACTAAAAAGCAGAACCAGAGCTCAGCTCCACCCATACTCTGACATCACTGCAGCAACATGAACAGCCAAACATTTCTTAAAGCGACATTCTCATGACACACCATCCCAGGAATCAGTCTGGTAAACCTTTGTTGAATCCCCTCTAGCAAGAACATCCTTCCTCAGATAAGGAGACTAATACTGCACACAATATTCCAGGCGTGGTCTCACTAAGGCCCTGTATAATTGCAGCAAGACATCCCGGCTCCTGTACTCGAATCCTCTCGCAATGAAGGCCAACATACCATTTGCCTTCTTTATGCCTGCTGTAACTGCATGCTTACTTTCAGTGACTGGTATACAAGAATACCCAGCTCTCATTGCACATGCCGCTCTCTCAATCTATAGCCATTTGGATAATAATCGGCCTTCCTGAGTTTGCTACAGAAGTAGATAACCTCACATTTATCCACATTATACTGCATCTGTCACCCAACTTGTCCAAATCACACTGAAGCATCTTTGCATCCTCCTCACAGCTCACCCTCCCACCCAGCTTTGTATCATCTGTAAATTTGGAGATATTACATTTAGTAGCCTCATTTAAGTCATTAATTTATTTTGTGAATAGCTAGGGTACTAGCACTGATCCCTGCGGTACCCCATTAGTCACTGCCATGCCATTTGGAAACAGGCCCTTTAATAAGGGCACGGGGTGTACACACCGAGAGAAATAACAAACTTTGATTCATTGTTTATTGTTTATTGAAATAACAAACTTTGATTTATTTACGAATACATTATTTACATTCCCAGTAGATCCCTACCGGGTCTCTCTCTGTGGTCAGTGCCTCACTGGCTGACCTTTTATACAATGCTAAATGGAGTTCCCCACCTCTCAGCGGGGGAGCTCATACTCCGCGAGAACCACAGGGGGAGATAATCATTTCCACCCCGTAAGTACCATGTGGGATACTACAGATCTATTTATTCCTCCTCTTTGTTTCCTGTCTGTCAACCAGTTTTCCATCCATCTTAATACACTACCTCCAATTCCATGCATTTTAATTTTACATCTCTTATGTGGGACTTTGTTGAAAGCCTTCTGCAAGTCCAAACAAATCACATCCACTGCCCCCCCCCCCCCCCCCCCCCCCGGTCAACTCTACTCGTTACATTCCCAAAGAATTCCAGTAGATTTGTCAAAAAATGATTTCCCTTTCATAAACCCTTGGTGACTCTGTCCGATCCTGCCACCGTTCTCCAGGATGATTCCTTTCCCGGCCTCTGATGGCTATCCTGTCCAGTCATTCAATAGAAACCTTGGGCACATTGTTGGCAATCACAGGCCCAGATCCATTCCCATTACTCTGTGGTGTAGCATTGTTGACATAAGTTCTTGGTTGTGATACATACCTCTGTGTACCCTTCCCTAGTGCTTCCTCAAAGAGCTCTCAAACTTCCAAAGTTGCAGAAGCTGGAAGTGATAGTAATCATGCAATCTAACAGCACAGGAAGACAGTTAGCCCAACATTCCAATGTTGTCTTTTAGAACGAGATGTTCAATTAGCCCTACCCTCCTCCAGCTCTTTTCTCATCGCTTTGTCAATGTTTATTTCTGAAGCAAATCTCCAATTCCCTTTCGAAAGTTACTGCGTCCACCAGCTCCAGATCTTAAACAACTTGACGCGTAACAGCAATTTTTCCTCATCTCCCCCTCTCTAATACAAAAATAGAAAATGCTGGAGGCACTGGGGGACTGGTCAGATGAGTTGACATTTCCAGGGTTGGACCCTCATCCTGTATGGAGGGCAATGATGGTGCCATATGCCTTCAATCAGAAAGCCATTCTTCGACCATCAAAGCAGTGTAAAGGCTCTTTCTTCTTTGGAACAAGTGCCAAGTTCTAATCTGCATTGTTGATGGACAAGAATTGCTGAGTGGAGGGATCATTGAGCAGGATATCCGGTTACTGCGACTGAATGCGGGAATTATTTTGCAATCCCACCTGATCGAGTTGAGCAGGCAATGGTCACAGGGTATCAACACGAAGGCAAGGAGATATTGTCTGGCAAATAGCAATTACATTTACCAAGGAGAAAGTTGTTCTTTACAAGGATACCATGATATTAATATAATGTAAAATAAAAACAGAAAATGCTGGAAAATCTCAGCAATGTCAGCGTCTGTGGAGAGAGAGAGTTAACGTTTCGAGTTCAAGTGACTTCTTCAGAGCAGAAATTATATTAATTGCAGGACTATGGAGGAAGGGTAGGGGAGTGGGGTTGATTGGAAAGCTCCAACAAAGAACGGGCAAAGCCACAATGGGCTGAATGGCCTCTTTCTGTGCTATATTCTATTGTTCGATGGTTCTGTGAGGTCTGTCTCTGTGATAGGTGAGGTCAGACTTTTTCGGATTGCCAACTTTGGCTGGATATATTCCTGAAGGTTTCAATGGATGGACACTCACTTCCAACCACCTTGCCGTCACACACCAGCCATTGTTCGCCTGCCATAGGCATCCTCGCAGTATCCCCTTTGCCATGAACAATTGGGAAAGACTCTTCATTACTCTGATTGGATGATGCTTTGCCCTCAGTCAGTCATTTCTGCACCTCTTCCCCTACTTTGGGGGATGGTTTATGAGGGGCTGGTTTAGCTCACAAGGCTAAATCGCTGGCTTACAAAGCAGGCCAGCAGCACGGTTCGATTCCCGTACCAGCCTCCCCGGACAGGCGTCGGAATGTGGCGACTAGGGGCTTTCACAGTAACTTCATTGAAGCCTACTCGTGACAATAAGTGATTTTCATTTTCTTTGTGTTCAATAGAACATAGAACATAGAACATAGAACAGTACAGCACAGAACAGGCCCTTCGGCCCTCAATGTTGTGCCGAGCCATGATCACCCTACTCAAACCCACGTATCCACCCTATACCCATAACCCAACAAACCCCCCCCCCCTTACTTTTATTAGGACACCGGGCAATTTAGCATGGCCAATCCACCTAACCCGCACATCTTTGGACTGTGGGAGGAAACCGGAGCACCCGGAGGAAACCCACGCACACAGGGGGAGGACGTGCAGACTCCACACAGACAGTGACCCAGCCGGGAATCGAACCTGGGACCCTGGAGCTGTGAAGCATTTATGCTAACCACCATGCTACCCTATAATATACTAACTTATAAAAACAAATGAAAAGAACACACCTGTTATTTCTCAATTATTTACCAAAGTTTCTTTTGAAAGATATTATCGAATCTGCTTCTACCACCTTTCCGTAAGTGGGCTGGACTCTTCAGTCCCGCCTGCTGCAAGATTGCCACGGCGGGACACGGACTATGTAAAGGTCCATTGACCTCGGACGGGAATTTCTGGTCGGTGGGCAGCGTGGCCGGAGAATCCTGCCCAGAGTGTTCTAATTCATCTGCCTGCATTAAAAAAACCTGTTTTCTCCCCTGTCCTCTGATTCTTACGCCAGTCACATTCTTGTGACCTCTGGTTGTTGACCCTACCGTCGGTGAATGGTTCCTTCACAATCTAATCTGACAAAACCATTCATGATTTTATATTCTCCACTGAATCTTCCCTCAACCTTTTTTGTTCTTTTTAAAAAATAAATTTAGAGTACCCAATTATTTTTTTCCAATTAAAGGGCAATTTAGCGTGGCCAATCCACCTACCCTGCATATCTTTGGGTTGTGGGGGAGAATGTGCAAGCTCCACACGGACAGTGACCCAGAGCCGGGATCTAACCTGGTACCTTGGTGTCATGAGGCAGCAGTGCTAACCACTGCGCTACCGTGCTGCCCAACCTTTTCTGTTCTAAGGAGATCTCTTAGAATCATAGAATTTATAGTGCAGAAGGAGGCCATTCAGCCCATCGGGTCTACACCGGCGCTTGAAAGAGCACCCTACTTAAGCCCATCCCCGTAACCCAGTAACCCCACCTAACCTTTTTGGACACTATGGAGTAATTTATCATGGCCAATCCACCTAACCCGTACATCTTTGGACTGTGGGAGGAAACCGAAGCACCAGGAGGAAATCCACGCAGACACGGGAAGAAAGTGCAAACTCCACACAGACAGTCACCTGAAGCCGGAATTGAATCCGGGTCCCTGGAGCTGAGAGGTGGTAGTGCTAACCACTGTACCACCGTGCTGCTTTTCTCCAGTCTCTCCACATTGTTGAAAGTCCTTTATCCCTGGTACCATTCTGATAAATCTCTCTTGCACCCTTTCAATTCCCAACAAATCCCACTATTATTACTTGCTGATTTGGGATGTAATCTGGGATCCGTCACATGAATCTTACCAAAGAAATAGAAACATGTTGACGGGATTTCTCACGGAAGTTTGAGCCTCTTTGCCAAAACAAAGTGAGTGGGTGTGTTTTACCCCATCACTCTGGCAAAGCGGGGACGCTTGGAGCCAAGAATCCTCTCCGAACAGATGGGGGCATCATCTTTAAAGAGCGCCCCGACCAGTGCTGCAGCCTAACGGCCCCAGCCCACATCACGCAGGTCTTGGAGGCTCTCCTCCCCACCCCCCAACATTCCTCACTGGCATCATCCCATCCCGCCACTGAGATTCATAATTGGCATCCAACATAGGGCACCACCCAGCTTACCCACTCTTCCAACTTCTTCCATTGGGCAGGAGATACAGAAGTCTGAGAACACGCAGGAACAGACTCTTTCCCGCTGTTACCAGACTCCTAAACAACCCTCTTATGGACTGACCTCATTAACACTACACCCTGTATACTTCATCCGATGCTGGTGTTTATGTAGCTTATATTGTGGACCTCGTGTTGCCCTATTATGTACTTTCTGTTTCCTTTTCTTTTCATGTACTTAATGATCTGTTGAGCTGCTCGCAGAAAATTACTTTTCACTGTACCTCGGTGCACGTGACAATAAACAATTCCAATCCAATGTCTGTTCTCCCCTCCGCCCATCACACATATACACAGTGTCTCTCCCCCCTCCCTCCCCCAAACCCGGGGTTACCCTAGGGATTCCTGGCATTGTCTCCCGGCATTGTCTCTCGGCATTGTTTTGCATGACCAGGTTGGCAACTCCGGGTTGGCACTGTCAACCTGTTAGTGCTAACCTGGCAGTGCCAACCTGTGCCAGGGGAGTGGGCATGTCCCTCTACTCCCCCTAGGGCTATACTTACCTCTGTGCCCCCGAAGGGCTCCCTTGGACTGCCTCTTGCCTGGCCAAACCTATTGTAAATAAAGCTGGCGTGATGTCACGATGCCACCCAATAAATATTCCACAAAGGGTGAAGGTCCGGAGTGAGTGCTCGTTAATGACATGTTAATATATTAAAATGAGTTCCCGGGCTCCTGCAACCCGCACTATTACAGAGAGAATGGGCTCAAAATTGTCCGTATTGCCTTCACTTATTGGTAATTTTCTGCCTGCTCCTCCCATAAATAGGCTGCCTCACAGGGTAACATTCCATATACAAGTAGTGCCTCTCTGGTACCCCCCCAAGCAGATATTCTTCATATGTGACTCCAGACATTGGGTTTTGGCTGGCTGTTCATAGAATCATAGATGGACTGCAAGGGGCATCACACATTCACAAACATACACATTCACACACATGCGTAATCACAAACACGTATTCACCCACAGAAACAGAGACATACACACGCACACTCTCACATAATCACACACAAATACACTGACTAGAGACCCTCACACACATACACGCAGATATACTGATAGAAACTTGCACACACATACACGCATATCTAGTTAGTGATGGACCACAGAAAAACTGGCTGATTTCTTTTCACCTTCACGGCCTGAAGGAGCTGAGGACAATTACTGAGCCATTCCCATCCCATCTGGGGTTGGTTAACTGAGGTTCAGACCAGTTACCGACTGAGGGACCTTCCTGATCTGTATAACTCAGTTCTGTAATATATGTTCAGCAAGCCCAAGTTCTTTCGAACACTTCAGTCAAACCCGTTTCAAAAGAGGCGCTGGTTTGATTTACTTCTCCCATTAACTATAAGTGGGAAGAACATTTGAATTGTGTCGGACCCGTCACAGCACTGCAAGAATGCACTCAGCACCTGGCCCAGCAACACGGCTTCACCACGGCCCTTTGTAAAGATGGTGATCTCATTTCCTCTCAGACATTACTGCCGGACCCTGTGAGAAACAGCCGGCAGGTGTTGACGGTTAACTTTTGGATAGGTTTTACAGCCTCAGTTACTGAAAGGAACAAAGCACACTTTGCAAATAAAGCGGTCGCTAAAAAGCAAAAAAGAGAGCTTTTACCAGCCTCAGCCTAAAGCGGTTAAAAGCAGTTTTGATGAATGGTCACAGTTGCAATGCAAGAAACACGGCAACCAATTGGTGCACAGACGACCCCCTCAAACAGCAATGAGATGTTGACCATGGAGTCTATTTTAGTGATGTTGCTTGAGTGATATATATTGATCAAAGGATCCCCGTGAGAACTCCTCTGCTTCTTCAAATAATGCCATGGATCCACCTGAGAGGGCAGACATGTCCTGGCTTCAGTATCTCACACAAAAGATCCTCTGGCAGTGTGGCATTCTCTCTGCACTGCAATAGAAATGTCAGCCTAGATTTTGTTCTTAGGCCCCTGGGGTGGGAGGTGAACTCATAACCAGAGCAGTCTGAGGAAGGCATTCTTTGCTTGCATTCTTGAAATGCTGACTGAGAAGTAAGAGTGTTACCATGGCCACAGGTAGGACTAACTGGGGGATGCAGGATAAAGTGTTCCTGGTACAACAGGGACTAATTTCAATGCAGTCCAATAGTTCATTAGCTATGAAACGCTTTAGAATAGCCTGGGGTTGTGTTCTTTCTTTCTTCTTTATTTTAGTACCTCGATTACTTGACCAGCCTTTGTTAATTGCACGAGGGAATGAGAAAAGCTTGTAGCAGTTTAGTTTGAATGCGTCTCGAGTTAAAATCTATCCCACCTCTGTGAAGGAAAGAGCCCATCTCAATATTAAATATGATAGGGGTAGGGGCACTTTAACGGACAAATAGGTTTACAGAAATCTAACTATCAGTAGTCTTGACTCCACTTCAGACTCTTCTCAATTACGCGCATGTCCTGGGGTTAAGTGACCGATTCCAATCGCAGCTAACCGAGACGACTGTGCCACTGAATGAGAGACACTCTGGAGAGCTGAAATGAAATCCTTCATGGAGCCAGACTTATGGCCCTGTAACAGGAACCAGCTTGAAAATGTCCACCATCAGAAAGAAACCCTATCCATAAATCCCGGGCTGCTGATTTTTCCAGGCTCACCTTTGCCCTTTCACCCTGAGGCCACCGTCCTACATAATCATCCTCAGCCTGTTATCTCTGATTAGTTGCAGTCTTTAGCTGCAGTCAGTCGCCCTGAGTTAATAGGAGCTATGGGGAGGGAGACACTTTACAACAAATAGCCTGTGAAATACCCCCCTCCCCACCCCCAACCCCCCACTGCCCCAGCAGATTTAACTGTTTTCTACATGTTCCCATTCCCTTGACAGTTTGAGGTTATATAATGAACACGTCTCCTATTTTCTGTCACGCAAACACTCCATTTATGTTAACTCTGAACCATCTATCCTACTGACCCACTCCACGCTTTGACATTTTTGTCTTTGTTTCTGCCCTATTAAAGTTGCAGGATTGGAATCGCACATAGACTAGTATGTCTAAGTGAGGCAGATTTCATTTCCTGAAGGTCATTTATGACCCAGTTCTATTACATAGAATGCATAGCGCAGAAACACAACATTTTACATAACTGGTATTTGCGTTGGTGTTCATATTCCACACAAGCTTCCTCCCACCCTACTTCTGTTGACACATCCTTCTATTCTTTTCTCCCTCATTGAACATCACCCCAAACTCATCTATGCTATTTTACTCAACCACACCAATATAGTGGCCAGTTCCACAGGATTCTCCTAAATTTGTGAATGGATTTCTAATTGACTATCTCATAGCTGTGAGCACTACCTAGTTCTGGACTTTCCCAAAAATATCGAGCTGAATTTTCCCAGTTAGTTGTAATCCTGACTTTGGCTTCAATTCCAGAGCGGGAACCTGGAAGTGGCCTCGATGAGAAGGCGGTCACGACCTTCCCAGAGGCAGCCAATTTGGAAGTCACATAGGGTGGCGCAGTGGTAGCACTGCTGCCTCACGGCGCCGAGGTCCCAGGTTTGATCCCTGTGCTGGTATGACTAGGGGTATTACGGTATCTGGGAGTGTGAGCTGCCATTGGTGCAGAGGGCTCGCTCCCCATTGTCCCAAGTATTGTGTTCTCTGTATTCTCATTGGTCGAGAAGAAGGTAGCTCCGCCTACGAGGCAGGGTATAAGAACCCATGTTCACCAGCAGCCAGGCCATTTCTGTACTCCGGCTGCCGGGGTCACTTCTTGCTGATTAAAGCCTTTCGATTCGGACTACACCTAAGGTTCGTGTCCATTGATTGTACATCAATCCCGACTCTGGGTCACTGTCCGTGTGGAGTTTGCACATTCTCCCCGTGTTTGCGTGGGTTTCGCCCCCACAACCCAACGATGTGCAAGGCAGGTGAATTGGCCACACTAAATTGCCCCTTAATTGGAAAAAAATAAAAAAATAAAAAATTGTAAATTCACATTCAGAAGCCCAGGCCAATTAAGGATGGGGGGGGGGGGGGGGGTGCCAAGGAAGCAGGAGGGCATAAAGTAGGACCTACAGTGACGTGAGCTGGGCAGCCCCACTGAGAGAAGTGGACACTGCTGAGGCAGGAGACTGTGAAGGCACCTCAAAATGGAAAAGCTCTCTGCACTATTGGGAAAATTAAGAAAACAGCTGTTATGCCATCAGTCTGGAGGAGGAACCCATCCATTGGATGCCCTCGGCCATGGCTGTGGCTACAGCATCCTAAGCGGGTCCTTGCTCGGATAATTGACAAGAGTTCATGCTAGCCTCCAGCCTCTATAATCTGGAAGTTCCTGGCAGCTCCATCAACGTTCCCTCCCCTTGTCCATTGGTCTTAATTTAAAAATTTAAAAAGATAAAAATTTAGAGTACCCAATTCGTTTTTTCCAATTAAGGGTCAATTTAGTGTGGCCAATTCACCTACCCTGGGCATCCTTTGGGTTGGGGGGGTGAAACCCACACAAATGCGGGGGGGAATGTGCAAACTCCACACAGACAGTGACCCAGAATCGAACCTGGGATCTCAGCGCCGTGAGGCAGCAGCACTAACCCTGCGCTACCGTGCTGCCCATCCATTGGTCTTAATTGACTACCCATCACTATTGCATGGGTTGCCTCTACTGCTTTCACCTCACCTCTTGCAATATCATTCAGAGGAGGGAGCATCTCAGGTAGCCGACTTGACAAACTACCTTAAAACTTTGCCCCCTGTCTCCCTCCCTAAACCAGCCCTGCAGATCTGGGAGAATTCGGCCTATCTTCTCTCTCTGTCAAAAATATTTTAAAATAATGTTATTAAACATATTGCCAGTGTTGCCAACAGAGGAGAGTCCAGCCCAAAGTCTCTTAACTTGTAGGTTCATCCTCAACTTTTCTGGATCCACCACCCCAAACCACACGCCACTGTTATACTCGCCAGCTCCACAGTTAAGACCTGGTAAATACGTATACCAGCTCCAGCCCAATGCACCTCTCGCTGCTGCTTCGCCCGACTTAGGACCTTCTCCTTCATATGATACCTGCAAAATCAAATTATTACCACTTGGCGATTCTTTAGCCTTCGGTTTAAGTCTCAGCGACCGATGAGCCCGATCCAGTTCCTCCCGGGAAGGATCTTCCTCCTCTCCCAACAGCTCCGCCAACATCTTGGCAAAGTACTCAGTCGGCCTCGGGCCTTCCACCCTTTTGGACAGAGCCACAATTCTTAAGTTCTGCCGCCTGGACCTATTCTCCAGGCCCTCCACCTTCGTTCTCAGACTTTTGTTGGCCTCCATCACCCTCCACAGCTCCTCACCCATCGATGTGGGCTGATCGCTGTGTTGTGACACGGCCTCCTCCACCTCCTTCAGCTTCTCTCCCTGCTCCCGCACCTGCACATCATACATGTCCGATGCCCAGGTAGGGTGCATGGCGCAAACATCCTGGTGCACTTGTCAGTTCCCGGCACCTTCGAGGTGCACCCCCAGGTGAGGGGTTAGCTCTTGGGTGATAAGGTTATCCACTGAGGTCTTGGCTAATGACACCTTTCCAGAGGCTCCAGACCGACACGGAGAACCGCTATATCTTAGCCCATGAACCAACTAGGGGTGTCATTGAGTGGTGATTTGGCATCCTCAAGATGCACTTCTGATGCCTGGACCGGTCCGGTGGAGTGCTCTAATACAGCCCAGGATGGTCTCTAACATCGTGTGGCCTGCTTCGTCCTGCACGGCCTCACCTAGCAACCCAGCCTCCACCATTTTTCCTGCTGCCGACCCTTTTGCTCGACGGCGAACTTTCATTTACCCCCTTCTTCCCGAGGGCCTTCTTCGGAGTCTGAGACACACCCCTCATTCCTTATGTCTTCCTGCACCTGTTAGTTTAAAAATTGTCCCTGGGACCGGGCATTAAGTTCCAAAAACTCGAGCCTCGAGCCTCGAGCTGCCCAACGTGCGATTTCCGCCTACATGCTGCCACTGGGTGTTCGAGCCTCGGTTTCATTCATTTTTTAAGAATAAATTTAGAGTACCCACTGCATTTTGTCCACTTAAGTGGCAATTTAGCATGGCCAATCCACCTAGCCTGCACATCTTTTTGGGTTGTGGGGGCGAAGCCCATGCAAAGACGGGGTGAATGTGCAAACTCCACACGGATAGTGACCCAGAGCCGGGATCGAGCCTGGGTTCTCGGCGCCGTGAGGCAGCAGGGCTAACCCACTGCCCCACTGTGCTGCCCTCTCTGCTTCATTCATGATCCAAATGTTTATACCTCCCACAGCACAGCACTGGAGTGTTAGCCCAGGTCATGTCCTCAAGTCTGTGGGGCAAACCTGAACCTTATGCTATGGAGGCATGGAGCCAAAGCTGAACGATAGACAGTTTTTCACCCAAAGGGTTGTGAGATTGGACTGTCCCAGGAAGCCATCGATACATAATCAATTGAGCTGTTTAAAAGGTAGATGAAAAGTTATTTGGCAAGGAAGAGTTCCAAGGATTAGGGAGAACAGGCAATAAATTGGTATCACTAGCAAGGTGGGAGGATGGAGATAATGTGGGCTGCATGAGTGGGTCTATTCCAAGGTCTCCCATGACATTTTCTCTTAAGAATGGATTACTTTCTCCACAGGATAATGGAGATGAATGAGAGAGCCACAGCAGTTAGCACTGCATCAATTAAATATTTAAAACAAAGATGTCATGGCCAGCAATGGACAGAAATAATTACTCTACAGTCTAAGGGCTTCTGGGACTGCGGGCATGCCATCAATGGAATGCAATCAGTCAGGGCTGATTAAAGTTAGCTTCAGATATTAGATTGAGCCACACTGGGTTGCCTCGGGGAATAAGAACAGAGAGCTCCCTCTCTTTAGAACAGGACTCTCCAAGCTATGACCTGTGACCTCCGCTGATGCAAACCATGAATGCCTGAGCAGCTCAGACCTATTTTGCCTGTATTTTTTTATTTATTGCTTTGTCCTATTTATGGGCCCTGGTGGCTTTTGAAGACGTCTCTTCAAGTGTTGTCACATTGGTGGATAAATCTTAAATCAGATCACCAGTTTGAGGACACGGCGCGATCCAATGGCCATGCTGCTCTTGAAAAACACCTCGCCATGGTGCAGCGTGTCCGATAGAACACGGGAGACCCCTCTCCCGGAATCTAAATGGCTCGCAATGTCTCGCGAGATCCAATGTCATCTCGTGAGACGTTGCACTGTAAATGGGCGGGATCATGTTTTGACGAATCTGCACATCAGAGCGAGATAGTTAGTCTCACTCTAATGTGCAGATTCCCGAGGTACCTGAGGCGTTGAGCTTCAGCCCCTTCGGCTTGGAGACCTCAGGCGAGAGCCATTCAGCAGAATAGCACTCGTGGGGCTCTCCCAGGAGTTTGGATGCCTCCAGGTTCTTGCCCTTTGGGCAGAGTGGCACCCTGGCAGTGCCAAGCTGGCATTTTTATGTGCGATTTGAGTTGGGGGTACCCTCCCTGGGTGTTTGGAGGGGGAGGGATGCTGGGGACCCTCCTATAGTGTGTTTGGGGGTATTTGTTTTGGGGGCTATGGCTATGTGCGACCTTGGCTATGTGTACACTAGGAATTTCCATGGGCATAACATTTGCGTATGTTTGGCGAAAATCCAATTTACACCAAAGTTGGAGAAGCCCTCAGGAAATTGATGGTTGCCAAAATTAGTGCATCAGGTCATTGTTTTGCGTTCAATTTTCACTTCGAAGACTTGAACGGCAAATGCTGCACTGTTAGAGATGCTGTATGAAATTCTGCGTTTGTGAGACTTGCCGGCATTGAATTGCGTGCGGTTCGCATTCCTGCACGGAGCACTATTTGTTGAGCAATTCAGGACATGCTAGTGGAGCAGCACTCTGCCCACATGAATCTTGAGCAATTCTGATCCCTGTCAGCATCGGATTCACTGGGGCCGGAATTGGGACTAGAGAGATTATGTGCTGGAGCTGCTTAAAAACACTCCACTCCCCACACACTCTCATTCCAGCCAAGACAATGGCTCAGGGAAAGGCAGCACCATGCTTCACCAACTCGAAGCTCAATACAATGTTGGATGCAGTGGAAGAGAGACGGGACACCGTTCTCAGGGTGGGCAGGAGGGTCCTTCCGCAGTCGTCAACTGGGCCTGCGCAGAGGTGGGAGAGGTGGTCAGTGCTGTGAGCCTCACCAGGCACACTGGCACGCAGTGTCACAAGAAGAAGAACAACCTCCTTTAGGCAGCTCTGGTGAGCCAATACCTTTGCTGCCTTGGCATCAGCCCTGTCCCTCATTCCTCACATCACACCCCCACTCCCACAGAGACCAATCAAAACCCACCTGCCTGCATCTTCCTCACATCCCATCATGGATCAAACCCAACACCTGTATTGGCCTCTTTGGCCAGGTGCCTTGCACACTCAAACCACCAGATACAGACCTCCTGTGTAAATCACCTCTATGCGTCTCACCATATACTTTATCGCAGGAAACTGCTGTAGCTTGGACAGGCATCACGTTTCTTGAAAGTATGATCCCATCACTGTTGGAGATGCAGATGCAGAGCCAGGATCTACAGGAGGGGGGTGTCAGTAACTTTCCAGAACCTGCAAGTACAGTTGGAGAAGTCCAACCGCTTCAGGTTTGGATTTGGATTTTCTTTATTGTCACGTATAGCGAGGTACAGTGAAAAGTATTTTTCTGCATGCAGCTCCATCAGATCATTTAGTACATGAAAAGAAAAGAAAATACATAATAGGGCAACACAAGGTACACAATGTAAATACATAGACACCGGCATCGGGTGAAGCATACAGGAATGTAGTATGAATCAGGTCAGTCCATAAGAGGGTCGTTTAGGAGTCTGGTGACAGAGGGGAAGAAGCTGTTTTTGAATCTGTTCGTGCGTTTTCTCAGACTTTTATATCTCCTGCCCAATGGAAGAAGTTGGAAGAGTGAGTAAGCGGGTGGGAGGAGTCTTTGATTATGCTGCCCGCTTTCCCCAGGCAGCGGGAGGTGTAGATGGAGTCAATGGATGAGAGGCAGGTTTGTGTGATGGACTGGGCGCTGTTCACGACTCTCTGAAGTTTCTTGCCGTCTTGGGCCGAGCAGCTGCCATACCAGGATGTGATGCAGCCAGATAGGATGCTTTCTATGGTGCACCTGTAAAAGTTGGTATGAGTCAATGCAGACATGCTGAATTTCCTTAGTTTCCTGAGGAAGTATAGGCGCTGTTGTGCTTTCTTGGTGGTAGTGTCGATGTGGGTGGACCAGGACAGATTTTTAGTGATGTGTATGTCATAATATACACACAAGTATATGATGGTGGACAGACAGACATTGATTGACACACAGGATGACCTATGAACACACAGAACACAGCAGCCAATAACCAGACAGGGCACGGCCACTATAAAGCCAGAAGGCACCAGATTTCCCGCTCTCTCGGGATCCAGCCTCTGAGACAGTCAGAGCCTGTGAGCAACAACTAGACCATCCACCATGTGGTAGTCAGATAGTCTGGTCAGGTTAGCCTCAGGTCTCCAGTCAACTCAGCATAGTGTCAACCCACAGTTTAAGTATGTTTAACAGTTGGTAGTTCAATAAAATAGAGTTGCACTTCTCCAAGTGTTGGAAGCCTGTGTCTCTCACTGCTATAGTAAACGCAGTCCTCGCAGACCCAGCATACCCAACATATCAGTGCATACCTAGGAATTTGAAGCTGTCAACCATCTCCACCTCGGCCCCATTGATGCTGACACGGGTGTGTCCAGTACTTTGCTTCCTGAAGTCAATGACCATGATGCACTATCAATGACCACAGAAACGAGGATGTAGTCCGAATTGAAGGCTTTAATCGACAAGATTTTTCCCCAGCAGCTCAAGTACAGAAAAGGAAGCTGCAGAGGAAACACGGGTTCTTATACCCCGCCTCAATGGGCGGAGCTACCTTACATTCTGACCAATGGGTTACAAACCATTGAGCCAATGAGCAGCGAGCCTTCTCCACCAATGGTGGCTCAGCACTCCCAGGTACCGTAGTACCTCTAGTCATACTACCACATTCACCCCCTGTTGAAAAAAAGAACCGAGAGTGGGGGGAGGGGGGGCTGCTTGATCGTCCAGCCATAACTGGCGGTCCGTGCGGGTGGAATAGCATAACTGGTAGTATGACTAGTGATAGGGTACTGCACTCCTCTCGTAAGGCAGCTGCCCATTGGCCCGTAACTATTTACAGAGACATCTACAGTTCTATAATTCTGGCAATAGGTTGTGTACATGTCACATTCAAAAGAGTCCATCAATAGTTCATAGTGACTCACGGTAGCATGGTGGTTAGCATCAATGCTTCACAGCTCCAGGGTCCCAGGTTCGATTCCCGGCTGGGTCACCGTCTGTGTGGAGTCTGCACGTCCTCCCCGTGTGTGCGTGGGTTTCCTCCGGGTGCTCCGGTTTCCTCCCACAGTCCAAAGATGCGTGGGTTAGGTGGATTGGCCATGCGAAATTGCCCGTAGTGTAAGGTTAATGGGGGGATTGTTGGGTTACGGGTATATGGGTTTAAGTAGGGTGATCATTGCTCGGCACAACATCGAGGGCCGAAGGGCCTGTTCTGTGCTGTACTGTTCTATGTTCTATAACTGGTCGTCCTGCTTGAGGCAATGCCCTTGCTGAGCAGGAATTGATGCAGTTCGTCGCTCATGAAGGAGGACCCCCTATCACTGTGTATGTAGGCGGGGAATCCGAACAGGGAAGAACTGCTGTGGAGGCTTTTATGATGGTGGTTGTGGTCATGTCGGAGCAGGGGATAGCGAACGGGAAGCGGGAGTACTCGTCAATCACGTTGAGGAAGTACGTGTTGCAGTTGGTGGAAGGGAGGGGACCTTTGAAGTCCATGCTGAGGCGTTCAAAGGGACGGGAAGCCTTTATCAGATGCGCTTTCTCCGGTCGGTAGAAGTGCGGCTTGCACTCTGCGCAGATGTGGCAGTTTCTGGTGACTGTCCTGACCTCCTCGATGGAATAGGGCAGGTTGCGGGTCTTCACGAAATGGAAGAAACGAGTGACCACCCGGTGGCAGAGGTCCTCGTGAAGGGCTCGGAGGCGGTCCACTTGTGCGTTGGCACATGTGCCGCGGGATAGGGCATCAGGAGGCTTGTTTAGCTTCCTGGAACGATACAGGATCTCGTAGTTGTAGGTGGATAATTTGATCCTCCACCGCAAGATCTTATTGTTCTTTATCTTGCCCCGCTGTGTATTATCAAACATGAAAGCTACCGACCGTTGATCCGTGAGACGGGTAAACCTCCTGCCGGCCAGGTAATGCCTCCAATGTCGCACAGCTTCTACTATGGCCTGTGCTTCCTTCTCGACCGAGGAGTAGCGGATTTCGGAAGCATGGTGGGTGCGCGAGAAGAAGGCCACGGGTCTGCCCGCTTGGTTGAGGGCGGCTGCCAGAGCTACGTCGGACGCGTCGCTCTTGACTTGAAAGGGGAGGGACTCGTCGATGGCGCGCATCGTGGCCTTTGTGATATCTGTTTTGATGCGGCTGAAGGCCTGGCGGGCCTCCGTCGACAGGGGGAAAGTGGTAGTTTGTATGAGAGGACGGGCTTTGTTGGCGTAATTGGGGACCCACTGAGCGTAATAGGAGAAAAACCCGAGGCAGTGCTTCAGGGCCTGGGAGCAGTGAGGGAGGGGGAGCTCCATAAGGGGGCTCATGCATTCCGGGTCGGGGCCTATCACTCCATTTCGCACTACGTAGCCGAGGATGGCTAGGCGGTCGGTACTAAACACGCATTTATCCTTATTGTAGGTCAGGTTCCGGAGTTTTGTGGTCTGGAGGAATTTGTGGAGGTTGGTGTCGTGGTCCTGCTGGTCGTGGCCGCAGATGGTGATATTATCGAGATACGGGAATGTTGGGCGTAAACCGTATCGGTCGACCATTCGGTCCATCTCTCGCTGGAAGACCGAGACCCCGTTTGTGACACCAAAGGGAACCCTTAAGAAGTGGTAGAGTCGCCCATCCGCCTCGAATGCAGTGTACTTGCGATCGTCCGCACGGTCGGGGGTGTAGGCGCGGGCGTTTTGGGAGGCAACATCCAGTGAGTTCACGAGGGCCCGTGCCTCCGTGAGGCCCAAAGTTTCTTTTTCTAGAAGTCTCTGGCGGATTTGTGGGGACTGCATACTCGCAACATAAGCGTCTCGGATCAACAGTTCTGTGTGTTCGTTGGCCGAAACTTGCGGGCAGCCGCAGTTCCTCCCCAGTACAAGGAGCGCACGATAAAATTTGTCTAATGACTCACCAGGGCTCTGCCGTCTCGTTGCCAGTAGGTGCCGGGCATAGACTCGGTTTACTGGGTGGATATAATGTCCTTTGAGTAGTTCCATTGCGGAATCGAAGTCAGTAGCATCCTCGATGTGCGTGTAGACTTCCGGGCCCACTCTCGAGTGCAAGACCTGTAGTTTCTGCTCTCTCGTAGGGGTGCTTTCTGCCGTGCCGAGGTAGCCGTTAAAACATGCTAACCAGTGCTTAAAGGTTGCTGCTGCGTGAGCCGCGTGGGGGCTGATCTGTAGACACTCCGGCTTAATGCGGAGCTCCATCCTTTAAAATCTTATCGATTAAATTGATGCACTATCAATGACCATATAAACGAGGATGTAGTCTGAATTGAAGGCTTTAATTGACAAGATGTTTCCCCAGCAGCTCAAGTACAGAAAAGGAAGCTACAGGGGAAACACGGATTCTTATACCCCGCCTCAATGGGCGGAGCTACCTTACATTCTGACCAATGGGTTACAAACCATTGGGCCAATGAGCAGCGAGCCTTCTCTACCAATGGTGGCTCAGCACTCCCAGGTACCGTAGTACCTCTAGTACAGACCAGCTCTTTAGTTTTGTTGGTAATGAGGGATAGAATGTTTTTTGTTTTTTTTTAAATTTAGATTACCCAATTATTTTTTCCGATTAAGGGGCAATTTAGTGTGACCAATCCACCTATTCTGCACATTTTTGGGTTGTGGGGGTGAAACCCACGCAGACATGGGGAGAATGTGCAAACTCCACACGGACAGTGACCCAGAGCCAGGATCGAACCTGGGACCTCAGCGCCGTGAGGCAGCTGTGCTAACCACTAGGCCACCGTGCTGCCAAAGGGGGATAGATTGTTGACATTACACCACTCAACATGGTTCTCTTTCTCCCTGCTGTAGTCTGACTCATCATTATTTGAGATCTCACCCACCATGGTCATGTCATCAGTAAACTTGTAAGTGGAGTTGGAACCAAATATTAGAACATAGAACAAGTCGGCGCAACATCGCGGGCCGAAGGGCCCGTACTGCGCTGTAATGTTCTATGTTCTATACAGTGCAGAGTGAGGCCATTCGGCCTATCAGGTCTGCACCGGCCCTCTTAAGCCCTCACTTCCACCCTATTCCCAGAACCCCTCCTAACCTTTTAAGGTCACTAAGGGCAATTTATCATGGCCAATCCACCTAACCTGCACGTCTTTGGACTGTGGGAGGAAACCGGAGCGCCCGGAGGAAACCCACGCAGACACAGGGAGAACGTGCAGACTCCGCACAGACAGTGGCCCAGCGGGGAATCGAACCTGGAACCCTGGCACTGTGAAGCCACAGTGCTATCCACTTGTGCTACATGCAGGAGATGGTGCCGGTAATGCATGGTACCCAGGCCAATACTGAGCAGGTGCCGCGCATCGGAAGCCTTGGGTCAAAAAGTCATAGCCATGGGTTAAGATGTTCAAGGCTTGGGATGCACTATGCCGTCGTTGGCTGTGGCTTACGACAGGGGAACCCAGTCACAGGCAGCCATGTACCGGACCCACATGGACATTACTGTGATGCTCCAGAGCTTAGCCCAGTCACAAAGGGCAATGTCAGAGGGCAATGGGAGCGTTGACCAGACACTGACTGCCCTGGGCCAGTCACAGAGGGACAAGACCTAGGCAGTGACTCACTCACTGAGGGATATGGCCCAGTATCTGTGCTCCATGGTTAATTGCATTGAGACCCTGGTTGAGATGATGGTGGGCCTGCAGGACTGGCAGCGCCAGGTGACGATGGAGCCTCCAGAGCTCACTCTGGCTTCACCGTCCCATGGAGTAGCTTGGGGCCATTGAGCACCCCAAGGGAGGAGGGTGTGTTGGGGCCCATGTCCGTGCCTCCTGCAGGGGAGGTGCTGGAACACCTCAGTGTTTCTGAATCCCCCGCCACCTGGCACTGGCGAATCCAATGGGCAATGGGCTGAACAGGTTGGCATCTCTTCACCCAGGTCTAGGCCCTCCAGAGGATGGCTGCCAAAGGCATGTCAGGTCAGAGGGCGAAATACAGCAGGCTGCCTCCACATCTGATGTGCTGTCTGGGCATCTAGAGCAGCGGTAGGCCACATAAAATAAGAAAGTTAGACACTAGTTTAGTTGGCACTGGTGCAGCACATATGCACAATAATGTATAGTCACTATTAAACACCCTTTCACCAACATTCCGATCTGTCTCAATCCTCTGTCTGAGGGGTGTGAGGAAGGATGGGCTTGGCTGGGTGTAGAGGGTGTGCCAGGTGGGGGTGTGTGGGTGTTAGAGAATGGCATGGGGCAGGGCCGCTCAGACAATTGAAGGTTCCACCGAGGGTCACCCTCAAGATGCGGCAGGTAACGGGCCCAGAGGTTCGAGGCCGCCTTGTAGGGCAACATACCTGAAGTGTTGGACACTGTGGATTCGTGAAGCAGACATATGCCACCAACACTGGAGATGGTTCAACACTATTTTATTAACTCTTATAAAATGCTAGACATACTATTACTGTGGGTTTACACAATGCTAGTTTAACTAGAGACCTGTGCCTGTCTGAGCCAGTTGAATCTCTCAGAACTTGATGTGAGTCTGTACTGTACTTATAGATAGATAGATAGATAGATAGATAGAACAGTACAGGCCCTTCGGCCCTCAATGTTGTGCCGAGCCATGATCACCCTACTCAAACCCACGTATCCACCCTATACCCGTAACCCAACAACCCCCCCTTAACCTTACTTTTATTAGGACACTACGGGCAATTTAGCATGGCCAATCCACCTAACCCGCACATCTTTGGACTGTGGGAGGAAACCGGAGCACCCGGAGGAAACCCACGCACACAGGGGGAGGACGTGCAGACTCCACACAGACAGTGACCCAGCCGGGAATCGAACCTGGGACCCTGGAGCTGTGAAGCATTTATGCTAACCACCATGCTACCCTTGATAAGCTCTTGTGCTTCTGAGAGGCAGCATCCAGAATGAGCGGGAAAAGTGATGCCTCTGACTTTATAGTGCGTGTGTTCTAACTGGTGATTGGCTGCGGTGTTTGTGCATGTTGATTGGTCCTAGTGTATGTCCATCAGTGTGTGTGTCTGCACCATGATATACTGGTGTATATTATGACAATACCCAGTAAGTCACCCATCACCCCTCACCACCCCACTAACTGCCCCCTCCCCTCCCCCCTCCCTATCACCCCAAAGAATATATGGGCCCGTGAGATAGAGTGGGCAGCAAACATGTAGGGGTCACCCGGTGATCCTGAAGGCAGAAGTCAGACTTTGTTTAACGATGAGGAGCTGGCAGCACGGTGGTGCAGTGGTTAGCACTACTTCCTCACGACACCGAGATCCCAGATCCGATCCCGGTCCCGGGTGACGGTGTGGAGTTTGCACATTCTCTCTGTGTTGGTGTGGGTTTCGGCCCCATAACCCAAAGATGTGCAGGGTAGGTGGATTGGCCACGCTTAATTGCCTCTTAATTGGAAAAAAGGAATTGGGTACTCTAAATTTATATATTGAAAAAAACTGAGGAGCGGCAGAACTCATTGCACAGTGAGTCATCATCATCCTCCATCCTACGGATAAGATCCGCTGATACTGCCTGTCCAAGGCCAACACCCTGTAGTGAGGTGGTCGGACCTCAGACAGGGGAGGGGGAGGTGGGGTAGTGGGATGGAGTGAAGGGAGGTGGGACAGGATAGGATATGAGTAGCTATGGGGAAGGGGGTCCACTCGGAAGGTGGGGGGGGGGGGTTTGAGAGGATATGGAGAGGTAGGACAGGGTAGCGGAGCAGTTGGTGGCCACGCCTTCTAGTAGGCTAACCTGTAGATCATAGAATCTTAGAATCATAGAATTTACGGTGCACAACGAGGCCATTCGGCCCATCGAGTCTGCACCGGCCCTTGGAAAGAGCACCCTACCTATGCCCATACCTCCACCCTATCCCCGTAACCCCATCTAACCTTCTTTGGACACTAAGGGCAATTTAGCACGGCCAATCCACCTAACCTGCACATCTTTGGATTGTGGGAGGAAACCGGAGCACCCGGAGGAAACCCACGCAGACACGGGGAGAACGTGCAGACTCCACACACAGTGACCCAGTGGGGAATCGAACCTGGGACCCTGGAGCTGTGAAGCAACTTTGCAAACCACTATGCTACCGTGCTGCTATTTGATGAAGTTGTCCCGTGTGCTGGAGCACAGATTGGGTGGCTGGCTGGTTACACACGGTTATTCCTGGAATTCCTCCTCATCCTCCTCGTCAGGTTGGGCCAGGGGTTCTTCCTCCTTCAGCATGAAGGACACCATCTCAGACTAAAGGGACGATCCTTTAAAACAGGGATGAGGAGGAATTTCTTCAGCCAGTGGGTGGTGAATCTGTGGAACTCTTTGCCGCAGAAGGCTGTGGAGGCCTATCCACTGAGTGTCTTTAAGACAGAGTTAGATAGGTTCATGATTAATAAGGGGATCAGGGGTTATGGGGAGAAGGCAGGAGATTGGAGATGAGAAAAATATCAGCCATGGTTGAATGGCGGAGCAGACTCGATGGGCCGAGTGGCCTAATTCTGCTCCTATGTTTTATGGTCTTATGTGCCCCCTGTGCTGCACGATATTTTTCAGGACGAAGCAGGCCACACGATGTTAGAGACCATCCTGGGCTGTATTAGAGCACTCCACCGGACCGGTCCAGGCATCGGAAGTGCAACTTGAGGATGCCAAATCACCACTCAATGACGCCCCTATTTGGTTCATGGGCTAAGATATAGCGGTTCTCCGTGTTGGTCTGGAGCCTCTGGAAAGGTGTCATTAGCCAAGACCTCAGTGGATAACCTTATCACCCAAGAGCTAACCCCTCATTTGGGGGTGCACCTCAAAGGTGCCGGGAACTGACAAGTGCACCAGGATGTTTGCACCATGCACCCTGCCTGGGCATCGGACATGTATGATGTGCAGCTGGTGGTCACACACCAACTACACATTCAGGGAGTGGAAGCCCTTCCAATTGATGAAGAGCACCCCTTGTTGAGTGGTGCTCGTAGGGGGGCAAGTGTGCCATCGATCACTCGCTGGGCCTGGGGCATGCCAGCGATGGCCGAAAATCCTGCTGCCCGGACATCCTGGTGTGCCTGATCCAGACTGCAGTTGATATAGTCTGTTGCTCGGGTGCATAGGGCATCCATGGATGCACCTGTGTACGGATGGCTGAGAGATCCCAGACAGGCCCTGCTCATTCCCTGGGAAGACCCAAAGGCATAAAAGTTCTGGATGACCATCACCTTGATGGCCATTGGGAGCAGTTAATTCTTTCATACCACTACAGTGCTAGGTGCACAGGTGGCACACGGTCTCCCTGGCTAACCAAAGTCTTTGGCAGCAGAGGCGGTCCGGCAGCTCCTCAAAGGACAGGTGCTGACGGTAAACACGTGGCCTGATACGGCGCCTTCTTCGCACCTCCTCCTCGGCCTGTTGGACAGCTAGCATTCGTGCCTCACCGGCTGACCCCTGCTCTTCTGAGGCAGGATCCTCTTGTGCAGGGTCCTCCCCCTGCAGGTAGTATACCTCCAGCCTACATGTGTCTGCAATGGCAGCCGTGACCAGGTAGATAGTGAGCATTTCTGGCTGTACTCCGAAATTCATTCTCTGCAGGGGCGACAGAGAAGACACGTTAGCAAGATGAGAATTCCCTCATCCATCCAAATCCAACAGGCCACATGGTGACCCTGAATTGCGCTTCAGCTCCACCATCCACATGTTCCCCTAACCCCACCCCTCAACTGTTCCCCCCGGTATGCTGCCGTCCTCACTGCACCCCTGTCCCCAGCAGTGAGTGGCCACCGTGCTTAGAGGCTTGTGTGTGGGCAGGTCCTACAGATGGGGGTGAGGCAGGGAAGTGTGTGTCGGCTGAGAGTGTAGCTGCAGTGTGATGTGGGTCCTGGGTGTGGATGGGAGCAGGGTGCAGAGGGCAAGTAGGACTTTGAGCCAGCTGATGGTCCTGTGGAGTGGGCTGGTTGATAGTGTCACTGGTGAAGCCTCTGCCCTGAGAGGGGCAATGTACCAGGGAGGGTGCCAAAGACCACGGTGCATGTGTCCTTTGTTTGGGGTGGGCTCTGTTATTTTACTGCCTCCCCTACAGTGGGGCTGCACTTCTGATGAGTGCACCGAGGAGTGGCAGCACCTGGTGGGCCACTGATTCAGCTTGGCCACGCCCATCCCAGTGATGGGTCAGTTGGGGACTGAGGGTTTCCAGAAGGGTGTCCTGGGTGGGCTCCCAAATGACCAGAGCCTCTGTGAACATTTACAGGACACAGTGAACAGTCAGCAGAGCGAGCAACCAAGGGTCTGTAACTTGTACCAAATGGGTGCATTTAAAACAAATACTGCAGCAACGGCAGCCTGAGCCAGGCCACACCGATCCCGAGAGGCCAACCCAAATCCACAGAGCTGTCACCAAGTCACTCCCTGCTATCCCCCCCCCCCCCCCCCCCCCCCCCCCCACCACTGCCATCCCCTCCACCCCCAGCCCAGGCAGCCACCCCTCAACAAGTACTACAATTTGTGACAGTATTTCAAACTTTGCTGACCTTCTCCCTTCCCCTCAGTAGCCATGGTGCCCTGTCCCAATTTGTAAATGTCTGTAGTAAATCAGAGCCATTGACTTTTGCCTGGGAGGGGCGGAGCATCGCAGAGGCCTGGGTCATAGTGGTTTGAAAGCGCAAAATACATGTAAATGCACGCAAATACTGGGGGCTCGATTCTCCGCTGGCCGGATTGTGGTGAATGTGATTCACACTATATACAGTTGCCAATATCACTCCATGTATATATGTTCATTATCTACCCTTTGTAAGATCAATGCTGTATATAGTAGCCAATATAACTCCGTGTATATATGTTCACTATCCACCATTGTAAGTGCAGTTGCACTATCCGACCACCAAGGGGAGTCGCTCTGGGAGTACGCGAGAGTTTGTACTGGGCTCCTCCCTTGGCTCCACCCAGGACTCCTCCCCCTGGGACCGATGTATAAAGATCAGTGCCTTAGAGCCAGCCTGCCAGTTCATCTGAAGTTCAACGATGAATAGGCTGGCTCTGTTGTAAGTGTATTAAAGCCTCTGTTCAGATCCAACTACACGTGTTCGCTGAATTGATGGTTCCATCACGGATGCTCCGTTTTGTCGTCAGCCCATGGGTTTCCCGACGGCGTGGGGCTACCCCACACTGGGAAACCCCATTGAATACCGGTGTAACGGAGCATCCCGCCGGTGGGATGAACCGGAAATGTGGCGCGGCGGGGCAGAGAATCCAGTCCCAGTTTTCTTTTATGCCACCGCTGACGTAGGGTGCAAACCCCGTTATTGCCACCAGCAAGGGCGCAGAGCACAGCCCGAATTGGCGGCAGGCGTAGACCTCGATTTTGGCCGGATGTCTGATTCTCTACCCAATCGTGGTGCGCGTTTACGACATCATGAGGTGAGAATTTCGCTCACTGCCTTAATTCCCAAAGGCCCCATTTGCCCACTCAGGTGAGAATACAAAGATATCCCATGGTACTATTCTGAAGAGGGAAGGAGATCCCCAAAATTTATCCTTTAACCAAAATCACCAAAACACAAAATCTATGGTCGATTAACTTAGTACTGTTTGTGGGTGATAGCTGTGTGCACACTGCCAATGCTGTTTTCCACAGTGACTACACTTTGAAAAGTAATTGAATGGCTGTCGAAAGCCATGTGATTGCCTGAGGTTCAGAAAAGCACTAATTAATACAAATCTTTCTTTCTTTCATTGGTCTCCCCCAAGTTGTACCAGTTCTGCTCCAGTTTATTTTGAATGACAAAGAAGCAAAGAAAAAGCTGCATTCATTTCACGAGCTCAGAACTTTCCAAAGTTCTTTACAGTCTAAGTACTTTTGAATTATAGTCACCTTTGCAATGTAAAGAAATACATGTGACGTCCAGGGTGAAGTAGCAATACAGAGATTAACGCCTGCCAATTGGTGGAAAGGCTTGGGAAATTCCTCTCTGACTCCTTTGGGTGATCAAAGGTATTTCAGGGGATAAATCTGACCCTTTCAGAGAAGAGGGCCAGGCTGTGCACTGGTTTCAAACTGTCCACTGACTCATGTTACTCGGCTGCAGAGGTGGCAGGCTTGGGCTGACATTGGCAAGTTACATTGGTGCCGCACAAGTGCCAGGTAATGACCATCTCCTACAAGAGAGGATCTAACCATCGCCCCTTGACATTCAATGGCATTACCATCACTGAATCCCCCACAATCAACATTCTGGTGGTTACCATTGATCAGAAACTGAACTGGACTAGCCATATTAATACTGTTGCTACAAGGGCAGGTCAAAGGCTGGGAATCCTACGGCGAGTAACTCATCTCCTGCTCCCCCAAAGCCTGTTCACCATCTACAAGGCACAATTCAGGTGTGTAATGGGATAGGGCAGCACGGTGACACAGTGGGTACCACTGCAGCCTCACGGCGCCGAGGTCCCAGGTTCGATCCTGGCTTTGGGTCACTGTCCGTGTGAAGTTTGCACGTTCTCCACGTGTCTGCGTGGGTTTCGCCCCCCACAACCCAAAGATGTGCAGGGTAGGTGGATTGGCCATGCTAAATTGCCCCTTAATTGGAAAAATGAATTGGGTGCTCTAAATTTATTTTAAAAAAGTTATGTAATGGAATACTCTCCACTTGCCTGAATGTGTGCAGCTCCAACCACACACAAGAAGCGCAACACTATCCAGGACAAAGTAGCCCGCTTGATTGCTCCCCATTTCACAAACATTCAAACCCTCTATCACTGACGAAGCGTGGCAGCCGTGTGTACCATCTACAAGACGCACTGCAGTGACTCACCAAGGTTCCTTAGACAGCACCTTCCAAACCCATGGCCAGTACCATCTAGAACGATAAGAGCAGAAGATACCTGGGAACCCCACCAGCTGGAGGTTCCCCTCCGAGTCACTCACCACCCTGACTTGGAAAATATATTGCCGTTCCTTCACTGCCGCTGGGGCAACATCCTGGAACTCCCTCCCTAACAGCACAGTGGGTCTATCTACACCTCAAGGACTGCAGCAGTTCAAGAAGGCAGCTCACCACCACCTTGTGAAGGGCAACAAGGGATGGGCAATAAATGCTGGCCTAACCAGCGACGCCCACATCCCGTAAGTGAATAAATAAAAAAAAGGTTAGTCAGTAGTATGCATGGTACCTTTGGTAAGGGAGGGTGGATGACCTCGTTGAAAATTTACCCACGAGTCAGCACTTTCAGAAGTGAGGGCAGAGACGAGCTAGAATTTAAAACATAGATTTTCCCTATCTTTCTTAACATTGCCTATGTTGTTCCTTTGTTTAAGAAGGGTAGCAAGGATAATCCAGGGAACTACAGGCCAGTGAGCCTTTAATCTGTGGTAGCGAAGTTACTGGAGAGAATTCTTCAAGGCAGGATCTACTCCCATTTGGAAGCAAATGGACGTATTAGTGAGAGGCAGCCCGGTTTTGTGTAGGGGAGGTCGTGTCTCACTAACTTGATAGAGTTTTTCGAAGAGGTCACAAAGATGATTGATGCAGGTAGGGCAGTGGATGTTGTCTATACGGACTTCAGTAAGGCCTTTGACAAGGTCCCTCATGGTAGACTGGTACAAAAGGTGAAGCCACACGGGATCAGAGGTGAGCTGGCAAGGTGGATACGGGCACTGGCTAGGTCATAGAAGGCAGAGAGTAGCAATGGAAGGGTGCTTTTCTAATTGGAGGGCTGTGACTCATGGTGTTCCGCAGGGATCAGTGCTGGGACCGTTGCTGTTCGTAGTCTATATAAATGATTTGGAGGAAAATGTAACTGGTGTGATTTGTAAGTTTGCAGACGACACAAAGGTTGGTGGAATTGCAGATAGCGATGAGGACTGTCAGAGGATACAGCAAGATTTAGATCATTTGGAGACTTGGGCGAAGAGATGGCAGATGGAGTTTAATCCGGACAAATATGAGGTAATGTATTTTGGAAGGTCTAATGCAGGTAGGGAATATACAGTGAAAGGTAGAACCCTCAAGAGTATTGAAAGTCAGAGAGATCTAGGTGTACAGTTCCACAAGTCACTGAAAGGCGCAACACAGGTAGAGAAGGTAGTCAAGAAGGCATACGGCATGCTTGCCTTCATTGGCCGGGGCTTTGAGTATAAGAACTGGCAAGTCATGTTGCAGCTGTATAGAACCTTAGTTAGGCCACACTTGGAGTATAGTGTTCAATTCTGATCGCCACACTACCAGAAGGATGTGGAGGCTTTAGAGAGGGTGCAGAAGAGATTTACCAGGATGTTGCCTGGTATGGAGGGCATTAGCTATGAGGAGCGGTTGAATAAACTCGGTTTGTTCTCACTGGAACAACGGAGGTTGAGGGGCGACCTGACAGAGGCATAGACAGAGTGGATAGTCAGAGGCTTTTTCCCAGGGTAGAGGGGTCAATTACTAGGTGGCATAGGTTTAAGGTGCGAGGGGCAATGTTTAGAGTAGATGTACGAGGCAAGTGTTTTACGCCTTGAACTCGCTGCCGGAGGAGGTGGTGGAAGCAGGGACGATAGTGATGTTTAAGGGGCATCTTGACAAATACATGAATAAGATGGGAATAGATGGATACGGACCCAGGAAGTGTAGAAGATTGTAGTTTAGTTGGGCAGCATGGTCGGCACGGGCTTGGAGGGCCGAAGGGCCTGTTTCTGTGCTGTACTTTTCTTTGTTCTTTAGTTCTTTGTTCGTTGCCTCTCCAGCTATCTGGTCCACAAGGAGAAATAAGAGAGACGGACCCCGAAAGCACAGCTGAGCAGGTAAAAGGCAGACATAAGCATTGGCAAAATCTTTTTCAAGACAAGCATTCCCATGGGAATTAGGGTATAGGTTTCATTCATTTTTACAGTGATTAAGTTGAAATGTTGACCTTTGGGGATAGCAATCATCGAAATACACATTCCACCTCAGTCACACTGAATTCACTGAACAGCTGTAACATTCTGTAAATAGATCAAGAGAGACTTGTATTATATATAGCACCTTTTACAACCTCATGTCATCCCAAAGTATCTTTTAGTCAATTAAGTATTTTGGAAGTGTAATAACTTTTAATTTAGGAAATAACAGTTAATTTATATACAGCAAGGTCCCACAAAATGATAATAATCAAATAATTTTCTTTTAGCAATGTTACCTGAGGGATAAATTAGGACATCAAAGGAGCACCCCTCTGTCCTTCGTAATAATGCCAGGGGATGATATACGCTCACCTGAGAGGGCAGATGGGATCTTGTTTCCACATCTCACCTGAAAGACAGATAATGGGCCAGATTATACAACCCTTCCCATCAGCAGGATCTTCTGGGCCTGCCGAAGGCAACCCTCCGCCGGCGGGTTCCCCGACAGAGGGATAGAAAACAGGGTAGACATCGGCAGGATTGGCGGATCTCACCGGCAGCCAATTGCAAACCACCTCTGCTGCTGGAAAACACACCGCGATGGGGGCCAGAACATTCCACCCAATATGTTTAAATTTAAAGGCTAAATAAACACAGTGCAGAGTAAAATGATGCACAACATACTAACTCCGAACACATATGCCGTGGTACCAAAGTGTATGATCTTACCCTGTCTGGCCCACATATGGCTTCAGATCCACAGTGTGCTCTTAACTGTCCTCTGAAATGGCCTAGCAAATCGCTCAGTTGGATCAAATTGTCCACAGAAAGCACTACACCACCTGGACTGCCACAGTTCACGGAGATGAATCATGGGCAGGATTCTCTGATCCTGAGGCTAAGTGTTGATGCCGTCGTAAACACCGTCGCGATTTACGACGGCGTCAACAGGCTCCCAGTGCTTACAGCCGCCGCCACCTTGTCCCAGGCATCATTGGCTGCCCTGTGCCTGACCCTCAAGGAAACAGGACATCCCTCCTGGCCTCCACTGCGTCTAGGATCCTCTCCAGATCTGCATCCTCGAATCTTGGGGCCGATCTCCTGGGGCGCCATTGTTCCGAGCTGGCTGGGGTTGGCTGAGCAAGTGCTGCTTGAGTCCTGCTCGATCTTGTTAGCAGGTGGCTGGCGAGCATGGTGACGGCGAATCAGCTGGCGAGCATTCATTTGTGGCGAGGAACCCATGAGGCCCCATTAAGTGGATGAATTAACATTGAATAGAGGGCAGCACGGTGGCGCAAGTGGTTAGCACAGTTGCCTCACGGCGCCAAGGTCTCAGGTTCGATCCCGGCTCTGGGTCACTGTCTGTGTGGAGTTTGCACATTCTCCCCGTGTCTGCTTGGGTTTCGCCCCCACAACCCAAAAGAGGTCGAAGGTAGATGGATTGGCCACGCTAAATTGTCCCTTAATTGGAAAGAATTAATTGGACACTCTAAATTTATTTTTAAAAACATTGAATAGCATTGCCGGCCTCGCTGGGCCGAGAGCCGGGAAGCTCGCAGCAGTTCCCACTCGCTACCACACTTAGAAATCTTTCCGGAGAATCGCGCCCACGAAGTACCCAGTTGAAGGGCGCAGGAGTTCTCAGAGGCTTGTCGGACTGGAGGAGGTTGCAGGAAGAGGTGGAGCTCTGGAAAGTTCTGGAGACAAAGGTGAGAATTTTAAAATTGAAGCATTAGCATCAGAGAATCTATGTACCTGAAGCCACTGTAGATCAGTGAGCACAGGGGTGATGGGTGAATAGCACTCGGTGCGAGTTCAATACAGTCAGCAGACATTTGGATCAGCACAATTTTATCATTGAAAGGTTTCAACCCTGGAGCAGGAGATGGAGTAACTGGACCAGGCAAAAATGGCTTTTGGCATGTCAAAGACAGAGTCAAGCTGAGGTTTATTTCAGTAAGAGTCGTTGGATTGAAAACTCAAAATACTTTCTTGGCAGAGTCAGCGTATACAAGTGGAAGATTAATCACTGCTGTTACCTATTAGTCAAGGTTTGAAGAAAAACCGTAACATTTCAAAGGTCTGGAATGAAAATAAAGGTGAATTGGTCTGTTAATTATCAAACCCTGGAGAATAACCCCCAGTGTTATTAAAACAGGAACAGGTGGTATTTCAGAATAATATTAAAGAATGTGCAGAGTTAATGGGACACTCGCTGGCAGGAAAGCTTGTTCCTGAAACATTATTATGGGAAACTGTGGCTCAGAGGAACAGTCAATGCTGAACAGACGCAATCTATGTTCAGCAGTCATGCCCATCCATCACTGGGCTAGTGGCTGAAAGTGCTTTAAAGATGAAATCATCAAGACTGTTTTAAACGAGGAAATCCTGTCAGGGTGACCACTTTACTGGTTTCACCCAACAATTATCATCAAACACTCCCAGGGCAGGTACAGCACGGGTCAAGTACAGAGTAAAGCTCCCCCTACATAGTCTGATCAAACACTCCCAGGGCAGGTACAGCACGGGTCAAGTACAGAGTAAAGCTCCCCCGACATAGTCTGTTCAAACACACCCAGGGCAGGTACAGGATGGTTTAGAAACAGAGCAACAACCACCCCAAGACCACTGTCTGCACCGTTCCATCAAACTCTCACAGGACATGTGCAGTTTTGGTCAGCTACAGAATAAAACACACTCCACACCATGTAATCAAAGGTTCGCAGTGCAAAAAGCCAGTTATTTAAGGATAGACGGCACTTCAGTATTGTGGTAGTCACCACTGTTGTATTATATTGTATATACTAGTATTACGGTACGGCCTCTGTACTACAGGTATAGGGGTAGATCCCTGCCTGCTGACTCCGCCCAGTAGGTGGAGTATAAATGTGTGGGCTCTCCGAACAGTAGCCATTTCGTCAGCTGCTGTAGGAGGCCACACATCTCAGTGTAATAAAGCCTCGATGACATTCTACTCTCTTCTCGTCGTAAATGACAGTGCATGAATTTACTACACAGAGCTTTATCAAAGATGGACCTCCGCATCAAGCCAGATCGCCTGCAGCTGCATCCTCAAGCAGACAACGACAAAAAGGATTTTGAACATTGGCTAGCTTGCTTTGAAGCGTACATCGGATCTGCGACAGACCCAATCTCAGAGGCACAGAAGCTCCAGATTCTGTACACGCGGCTGAGCTCCAACATCTTTCCCCTCGTCCGGGACGCGCCTACCTACGCAGAGGCCATGGCGCTACTGAAAGAGAACTACGCTCAGCAGACCAACAAGATCTACGCCAGGCACCTCTTGTCCACGCGGCACCAACTTCCCTGTGAGTCTGTTGAAGATTTCTGGCGTGCCCTGCTCACCCTGGTGAGAGACTGTGATTGCCAGGCCGTTTCGGCCACTGAACATTCAAACCTGCTAATGTGAGACGCATTTGTTACGGGCATAGGGTCGAATTACATCCGCCAGCGCCTCTTAGAAGGGGCCACGCTTGACCTCGTGGCGACCAAGTAACTAGCGCTCTCGTTCACAGTCGCCTCATGCAACGTACATGCTTATGCCCCCTACCGCACGGCCCACCCCTCATGTGCTTCGTGGACCCCGCCAGCAGCCACCCCATCGTGGACCCCATCAGCGATCACCCCCAGCCAACCCCACGCCTGTGCCGCGCGGCAGCCAACCAACCCCGGGGGACACAAGTGCTACTTCTGCAGATAGACAAAACACCCCCGGCAGCGCTGCCCGGCCCGGAGCGCGCTCTACAAGGCCTGTGGCAAGAAAGGACATTTTGCTGCAGTGTGCTAGGCCCGCTCAATCGCCGCTTTTGTCCCTGCCTTCCCCCACATGTGGCCAGTGGGCGCCGCCATCTTCCTCTCCTCAGACCACATGCGGCCCGTGGGCGCCGCCATCTTGCTCCACCCACAACACGTGCGGCCCGTGGGCACCGCCATCTAGCTTGCCTCAGAACCAATGGGCGCCGCCATCTTGCCTGCCCCAGGACACGTGAGGCCCAAGACCGCTGCCATCTTGCCTGCCCCAGGACACGTGCGGCCCGTGGGCACCGCCATCTTACCCGCCTTAGGGCCCCTGCCGGTCGGGCCCTCATCGGGCCGCTCATCGCCTGCAACCACCGACCAACCGCGTTTCGACTCCGTCACGATCGACTAGTTGCGACCGCACAACCTCGCGACTGCGTTGACAAAGGTGAAAGTCAACGGGCATGAGATATCCTGCCTTCTGGACTCCGGGAGCACTGAGAGCTTCATCCACCCCAATACGGTAAGGCGTCGCTCCCTCGCGGGACACCCCGTTAACCGAAGAATCTCCCTGGCCTCCGGATCCCACTCCATGGCTATCTGGAGGTACTGCATCGCTACCCTCACCGTCCAGGGCGTCGAGTTCAGCGGCTTCCGGTTCTACATCCTCCCCTACTCGGCCTGGACTTCCAGTGCAACCTCCAGAGCCTAACCCTGAAATTTGGAAGGCCCCTACCACCCCTTACTGTTTGTGGCCTCACGACACTTAAGGTCGACCCACCTTCCCTGTTTGCAAACCTCACCCCGGATTGCAAACCCGACGCCACCAGGAGCAAACGGTACAGCAGCCAGGACAAGACCTTCATCAGGTCTGAAGTCCAGCGACTGCTTCGGGAAGGCATCATCGAGGCCAGCAACAGCCCCTGGAGAGCCCAAGTGGTAGTGTTGAAAACTGGGGAGAAAAACAGGATGGTCGTTGACTACAGTCAGACCATCAATCGGTACACACAGCTCGACGCGTACCCCCTCCCATTCATATCTTATATGGTCAATCAGATTGCACAGTACCGGGTATTCTCGACAGTGGACCTGAAATCTGACTACCACCAGCCCCCATTCGCAAGGTGGACCGGCTATACACTGCGTTTGAAGCAGGCGGCCGCCTTCACCATTTCCTTAGGGTTCCCTTCGGCGTCACCAATGGAGTCTCTGTCTTCCAACGGGAGATGGACCGAATGGTTGACCTGTCTGGACTGCAGGCCACCTTCCCGTACCTGGACAACATCACCATCTGTGGCCACGACCAGCAGGACCACGACGCTAACCTTTCCAAATTTCTCCACACCGCCAAACTCCTCAACCTAACTTACAACAAGGAGAAGTGTGTGTTCAGCATGAACCAATTAGCCATCCTCGGCTATGTGGTTCAGAACGGAGTTCTGGGGCCCGACCCCGATCGCATGTGCCCCCTCATGGAACTCCCCCTTCCCCACTGCCCCGAGACCCTCAAACGATGCCTGGGGTTCTTTTCGTACTACACACATTAGGTGCCTAACTATGCGGACAAGGCCCGCCCACTCATCCACTCCACCGGTTTCCCACTGACGGCCGAGGCTCACCAAGCCTTCAACCGGATCAAGCCGGCATCGCCAAGGCTGCGATGCACACGGTTGACGAGACGCACCCCTTCCAAGTTGAGAGCGATGCATCAGACGTCGCTCTGGCCGCCACCCTCAACCAGGCAGGCAGGCCCATGGCATTCTTTTCCCGCACCCTCCATGCCTCCGAAATTCGACACTCCTCCATCGAAAAGGAGGCCCAAGCGATCGTTGAAGCTGTGCGACATTGGAGGCATTACCTGGCCGGCAGGAGATTCACTCTCCTTACTGACCAACAGTCGGTTGCCTTCATGTTCAACAACACACAGCGTGGCAAGATCAAAAGTGATAAGATCTTGCGGTGGAGGATCGAGCTCTCCACCTTTAATTACGAGATTTTGTATCGCCTCGTAAACTCAACGAGCCCCCCGATGCCCTGTCCTGAGGTACATGTGCCAGCGCACAAGCAGACCGGCTCCAGACCCTGCACGACGATCTCTGTCACCCAGGAGTCACCCGCTTTTACCATTTCATTAAGGCCCGCAAACTGCCCTACTCCATCGAGGAAGTCAGGGCGATCACCAGAGACTGCCAGGTCTGCACGAAGTGCAAACCGCACTTCTACCGGCCAGACCGGACGCGCCTGGTGAAGGCCTCCCGCCCCTTTGAACACCTCAGCGTGGACTTCAGAGGGCCCCTCCCCTCCACCGACCGCAACACGTATTTCCTCAATGTGGTCGACGAGTATTCCCGATTCCCCTTCGCCGTCCCACGTCTGCCACCATCATCAAATCCCTCAACATCATCTTTGCTCTGTTCGGTTTCCCCGCCTACGTCCACAGTGACCGGTGATCCTCATTTATGAGCGATGAGCTGCGTCAATACCTGCTCAACAGGGGCATTGCCTCGAGCAGGACGACCAGCTACAACCCCAGGGGAAATAGGCAGGTGGAGCGGGAGAATGGGACGATCTGGAAGGCCGTCCAGCTGGCCCGACGGTCCAGAAATCTCCCGGCCTCCCGCTGGCAGGAGGTCCTCCCCTTCGCACTTCACTCCATTCGGTCGCTCCTGTGTACTGCGACTAATGAAACCCCCCATGAACGTCTCTTTTTCTTCCCCAGGAAGTCCACCTTCGGGGTTTCTCTCCCAAAGTGGCTGGCAGCTCCAGGACCCATTCAGCTCCGCAAGCACGTGCGGCTCCACAAGGCGGACCTGTTGGTTGAGAGGGTACAGCTACTCCTCGCAAACCCGCAGTACGCCTACGTAGTGTACCCCGACAGCCACCAAGACAGTCTCCCTGAGGGACCTGGCACCAGCTGGGCCCCCACACACTTCCCCCCCTCTGCTCTGGCGCCACCCTCCCTCCCCCCAGTGCAGCCCACCACAGTCCCCGCTCCAGGACAATCCATTCTCCGCTTGGACCCACCCGGGGATGAAGAGGATGTCGACTCGCTCCTGGAGTCACCGAAGACCAAGCCGATGCCTGAGTCGCCACCAGCACTGTGGCACTCTCAACGACAGATCAAGGCGCCCGATTGTCTAAATTTGTAACCTTCTCTGTAATTTTAAAGCCAACCTGTATGTAAATAGTTTTTCCACCACTCCCGCTGGACTCATTTTTAACAGGGGGTGAATGTGGTAGTCACCACTGTTGTATTATATTGTATATACTGGTATTACGGTACGGCCCCTGTACTACAGGTACGGGGATAGATCCCTGCCTGCTGGCTCCGCCCAGTAGGCAGAGAATAAATGTGTGTGCTCACCGAACAGTAGCCATTTCACCAGCTGCTGTAGGAAGCCACACATCTCTGTGTAATAAAGCCTCGATTATATCCTACTCTCGACTCGTCGTAATTGATAGTGCATCAAGTATTTATTTACAGAGTTACATATTTCATGCACATACCTCCGAGCTCACAACATCAACTACAGTGGTTCAAAATGGCAGCTCACCACCACCTTCTCAAGGGAAGTTAGGGATGGGCAATGAATGTATGCCTAGCCATTGAAGCTCACATCCAAGGAATTAATAATTTTTTAAAAACCAGGACAGGTATAGCATGAGTCAGATGCAGAGTAACGCTCCCACTACACAGACCTATCAAACAGTACAATGGCAGATAAAATATATATAATAACCAGATAATTTGCTTTAATGATGTTGGTAAATATACTTGCCTGGCAGGGGTGAAACCACGATCAAGAAGGTGGTTTGCCCAGGGTGCGGCTAGCCCATTGCACTTCGGGTGTGCTGATGTCTGCGATGTCGCCAAATGCGGGACACTTGACGACAACATTTGTGGTAGTGGAGTACTGCATTCGTGGTCTCCCCTGATTCGTAAATCAGAAATACAATAAGCTTACTTAATGCTTTTCCCACAACAGTGGAACACTGCACAATTTCTGCTCCTCTGCATTGTCCACGATACTACTTATAGTCTCTGAATTTAGGTAGTCTTTCCTCCCACATAGCAAACACATAGTACCCTTTATTTTCCTCCCTTCCATTGTCAACGAACAAATATTCTTTCTCTGCACGGTTTATTAAACTGCCTGCAAATGACCCCCAGACCTTCCACAACTGGATTCTTGTCCCCAACAAAAAAAATGATGTTGGTAAATATTGACCAGGACATCGAAGTGAACTTGGCTGCCTTTCTTCTAAATTCCATTGACGAGGGTAAAAACAACATGGATTGCTTGGCTAAACCACTCTGTGACCAAATGAGCAGTGGCCTGAATTACGTGGCACTTTATTCCCCATTAAACTTAAAAAAAAAATTTAGAGCCCCCATTTATTTTTTTCCAATTAAGGGGCAAATTAGTGTGGCCACTCCACCTAACCTGCACATCTTTGGGTTGTGGGGGTGAAACTCAGGCAGACACAGGAGAATGTACAAACTCCACACAGACAGTGACCCGGATCGAACCCATGTCCTCAGCACTGTAGGCAGCAGACCCAACCACTACTCCATCGTGCCACCCTAGTCCCCATTCCTTCAACCACCTGTCAATCCTATTATTAAATGTTGATGTTGTTTCTGCTCCAACCATTAGTTCAGGTTGTACATTCCGCAGCCTCACAATGTTTCTCCTGCACTCTGTCTTAAAGCTGATGCTTTTAATCTTATATCTACCATTCTCTCAGTCTAGTCTCTTCAGTCACTGACAATCACTTTTTCCAACTGGAATTCTCTTCCTCAAAAGCCTGAAGGGGAAAATTGAATCTTTCAAGACCGAGACTGATAGATTCTTGTTGGACTAGCATTTCAAACGAAATGGTGTAAAGGCACAATAAATGGAATTAAGATACAGATCAGCCATGATCGATTCTTTTTTTAAAAGATGTTTTTATTAAGGATTTTCAAGTTAAACAAAACAAAGGCAATTGTGAAGATGCGTTGAAAACAACAGAAAAAAAAAAGAAGTTACGTATGCATTGGTTGTCTTTTGCTATTTACACCGCTTGCGGCTTCTTGTTTTGCATTCTCCACTTGGCGCTTATTCCCAGCTGGGTCACCAATCTTCCTCCCTGCCCCCCCCCTTTCCTTCTCAACACCCCTCCCCTTCTAGTAATCTGGCGTGCCCTTTTTCCCCTTCAGCTCCTAAATCTTGTTCTGTTTGGTTGCCGTGATGCCGTGTATTTTGTTGTTTGCTGAGCCTGGTTGGGCTTCATGTTTCTTCGTCCCCCCCCCCCCCCCCCCCCATTGGCATTCGTTGTTGTGTAGTGGCTTTCAGCTCCCTCTGGTTTACTGGCTGTTGGCTGTTGGCTGCAAACTGGTCTTGGAACAACTGATTGAATGGCTCCCATGTTTTGTGGACGCCTTCCTCTGACCCCCGGATGCCGAATTAAATTTTCTCCATCTGGAGAAATTCTGATAGGTCGGACAGCCAGTCTGTAGCTTTGCGTGGTGCTGTTGATCCCCCACCTGAGCATGATTCTCCAGCGGGTGGTGAGTGAGGCAAAGGCAAGGCCGTCAGTCCTCCTCCCCAGGAAGAGATCTGGCTGCTCTGAGACCCCAAAGACTGCCACTCTCGGGCATGGCTCCATCCTCAACCCCACTGCCTTGGACATCACCTCAAAGAAGGCTGTCCAGAACCCAACAAGTCTGGGACATGACCAGAACATGTGGGCGTGGTTGGCCGGTCCTCCCTGGCACCGTTTACATTTATCCGCCACCTCCGGGAAGAACCTGCTCATTCGGGTCCTGGTTAAGTGGGCTCTGTGTACCACGTTTTTTTTTTTTTAATTTAGATTACCCAATTATTTTTTCCAATTAAGGGGCAATTTAGTGTGGCCAATCCACCTACTCTGCACATTTTTGGGTTGTGGGGGCGAAACCCACGCAGACACGGGGAGAATGTGCAAACTCCACACGGACAGTGACCCAGAGCCGGGATCGAACCTGGGACCTCAGCACCGTGAGGCGGTTGTGCTAACCACTAGGCCACCGTGCTGCCCTCCCTGTGTACCATGTTTAGCTGCATTTGTCTTAGCCTTGCGCATGTGGAGATGGAGTTGACCCTATGCAGTGCTTTGCTCCTGATTCCCCACCCTATTTCACATCCTAAGTCCTCATCCCATTTTTCTCTTGTCTCGTCCAGTTTTGTGTTTACCCTTCTCAGCAGGCCATATATGTCGCCGCAGTTCAACTTCCCTAAGATGTCCGCATCCAGCAGGTCCTCCAGCAACGACTGTTGCGGTGGTTGTGGATATGTCCTCGTTTCCCAATGTAGCAAGTTTTTGACCTGCATAAATCTTAGTTTGTTCCCCCCTGTCAGCTGGAATGTCTCGGTTAGTTCCTCGAGTGTTGTCAGTCTGTTGTCTGTGTTGTCTGTCCCTGTCCAGTCATGAGTCCCAGGTAGCGGAATTTGTGCTGGACCTTTTTAAATGGCAGTCCCTCCAGCTCTGCCCCTCCCGCTTACGGGTTCAACAGGAATATCTCACTTTTGCCCAGGTTGTGTATGTAGCCCGAGAAGGCTCCACACTCTCTCAAGAGCGCCATGATTCCTTCCATGCTGCTTTGTGGGTCTGAGATGTCGAGGAGCAGGTCATCCGTATAGAGTGAGACTCTGTGCTCTCTGTCTCTTCTCCGGATCCCTTTCCAATTCTTTGCCTCCCTGAGCTCGATCGCCAGTGGTTCGATCGCTAGGGCGAACAGCCACGGGGACCTTCTGTGCAGTAGGAAGTACTTAGAGCTGGTGGTATTTATCTGTACTCTCGCTGTGGAAGCAATATACAGGCGTTTCACCTAGGCGGTAAACCCCTCTCCAAGCCCGAACCGCTCCAGTACCTCAATGAGGTACTTCCATTCGACTCTGTCGAAGGCCTTTTCAGCGTCCATGGAGACGATCACCTCAGGTGTTCTCTCCCCAGATGGGGTCATGATCACATTCAGCAGGCGCCTGATGTTCCAAGTTAGCTGTCTGCCCTTGACAAAGCCCGTTTGGTCTTCTGCTTACACCTCTGGTACGCAGTTCTGCAGTCTCCTAGCTAGGGTCTTAGCCATTATTTTCATGTTTCGCAGTGAAATGAGTCTGTAGGACTCGCATTCTGATGGGTCTTTGGGCGGAATTCTCCCACCCCACGCAGGGTCGGAGAATAGGCGGGAAGCGGCGTTATTTCCGCTCCCGCAGGTTTTTGAATTCTCCCGCCGGTCATAAACCGGCGCTGTGCAAATCCCGCCGGCAGCCTGTGAAAACAGCTGGCGCCGGCGGGATTTCATTTTTTTAAAACTTACCTCAAATCTCCGGCCCGGATGGGCCGAAGTCCCGCCGCTGGGAGGCCTTCTCCCGCCGCCGAGGTTTAAACCACCTCTGGAACGGCGGGCTCAGCGGCGCGAGCAGGCCCCCGGGGTCCTGGGGGGGGGCGGGGGGCGATCGGACCCGGGGGGGTGCCCCCACGGAGGCCTGGCCCGCGATCGGGGCCCCCCGCTCACTCCGCGGGGCAGTGCCGTGGGGGCACTCTTTCTCCTTCCGCGCCGCCACGGCCTCCGCCATGGCGGACGCGGAGGAGAACCCCGCATCGCGCATGCGCCGGCAGTGACGTCAGCGGCCAGCTGCCGCTGACGTCACTGCCGGCGCATGCGCCGACCGCCGAAAGCCTTTCGGCCAGCCCCGCTTCCGACTGCGCCGGGTGTTTGCGCCAGTCTTCTGGTGCAAACTGCTCCGGCGCGGGGCTGGCCCCCAAAGGTGGGGAGAATTCCCCACCTTTGGGGAGGCGCGACCCCTGAGTGGTTGGCGCCACTCCCCTACGCCGGCACCCTCTGTCACGCCGGGTAGGGGAGAATCCAGCCCTTTGTCTTTCTTGTGTACCAGCGAGATTGAGGCTTGTGCTAACGCAGGCAGCAGGGTGCACCCCGCCAGCGAGTCTCTGAACATCTCCCGCAGGTGTGGGGCCTGTGCTGCACTAAATGTTTTGTAGAAGTTGCTGGTGATCCGTCTGGTCTCGACACCTTCCCCCCTGCATGGAGTTTAGAAAAATATAAATTTAGAGTACCTAATTCATTTTTCCAATTAAGGGGCAATTTAGCATGGCCAATCCACCTACCCTGCACATCTTTGGGTTGTGGGGATGAAACCCATGCAGACACAGGCAGAATATGCAAACTCTACACGGACAGTGGCCCAGAGCCGGGATCGAACCTGGGACCTCGGCGCAGTAAGGCAGCAGTGCTATCCTCCTGCCTGCATGGAGTTGGTGCTCTCCATGACTTCTCTCAGTTCTAGTGGTGCTTCCAGACCCCGTTTCCTGTCCTCCCCCACGACTGGTATGTCCAGTCCATCGAGGAACTGTTTCATCTTGCTAGAGGCCCGGAGTTGTACAACTTGAATGCCTCGTTTACTTTTTCCGGCTCCACTACTAATTTCCCCCTGTTGTCTCTGACCGGGTTATTTCCCTCATGGCTGCCTGCTTTCACAACGGGTCAGCCAGCAGGCGGCTGGCCTTGTCTCCGTGCTCGTACAAGGTCCCCCATGCCGGGCGGAATTGGTACACTGCTTTCCTCGTGGAGAACAGGTCAAAGTCAATTTGCAGCTTTTTCCACTCTGCCAGGAACTCCACGGTCGGGGCTTTGGAGTGTTGCTGGTCTATCTCCAGTATTGAGTCGACTAGCTGTTGCCTAGCCACCCTCTCTCCTCTATTTCTTTGTGCTTTGTGAGCAACAATTTCACCCCTGTTCAGCGCCTCCCAGAATGTGGAGGTGGATAGGCGGTATTCCTCGAACCAGAAAGGCCGCCATGCAGTTGCGCACGCTGCTGACTGCCCAATGTGAACTTAGAGGTCACCCCAGGGCAACCCCCGGGTGCCCTCTGGCCCCAGTCGACCCATCAACTGTATAGATGTGCTCCACAAGCAGTGCCACCTTGTTGGCTGGGATGAGTGTGTGTGGGGAGTGTAATGTGTATATGCGGCTGCAGCTTGTCAGCCTCCCAAGTGTCAATCACAGACCCGGTGAATCCTGCACTGTTTCTCATTGGAATCGATTGTATTCCACGTGGCACTGGTGCTAACCCCTCCATGCTTGCTGAATCGACGGACGCTAATTTTGCTGTCATGAAAGATCCCGAATTCTGCTTCGGCGTCAACACTTCTCCGATTTTGAGGCTATGACTGGAGAATGTGCCCAGTCTTAAGATGAAAAAGTTAGCGCCACCCCCACAATTATGCTCCACCCAGTGGGGGTGCTGCACCATGTAAAACCCCCGCCGATCCCGAAAGGAATGGCCGGAGAATTGCTGGGTCCGTGGCCCGCATGCGCACGGGGACGACCTGCAGCAGTCGCGCCGTGTAGCATGCGCGTGGTCCCGGCCTGCCAGGTAGTGCCCCCCTGCAACCCGCCCCCTCGCCACCCCCCACCAGTTGCCGCCAAAGCCCCCCCCCCCCCCCCCCCGGCCAGCGGAACGGCTCCCCCACCCCCGGCTGTGGCGGTCCTGGACACAGTCTGCAGCTGCCACGCGAGGTTGACGAAAACTCAGACTATAAGTCATCCACGCCGTCGGAAAGTCGGCCCATCAGGGGCGAAGCATCGGGGAAAGGCCTTCAGGTGACGTCCGGAGGCCGTCCCAACGGCGTGTGGCATACTCACCAAGGATGCCGTTTTGGAGGGGATAGAGCATCCAAAAACAGGCGGTGCCTCCAATTTCGGCATCAAAAGGAACTCTCCGCCCGATCGCCAAATACAATTTCGGCATCGGCAAGCCCCAGGACACTGACCGGCTCTAATATCTTCCACCAACTTCCACTGTGAAATTCTGTTGCCAATGCTCCTGTGAAAAGGTTTGCTTTAACAGGTTGAAGGTTCCAATAATTATAATCTTCTGTTGTTTGTAAACTCCAGACTTCAAACCAATTCCTTTCTCAAGCTAAAAGGGATGACAGTTTACAAAGTTGCCAAAAGGTGGGAATTTCTCCTGTAGAATAGAAAAAGTCAACATTCCAGCCATTTTTTATGTTACCAAGGCATTATTTAGGCTGCTTATTCAGCACACAGCTCATTTAAGTAGTTACTCCTTTGAACCTCTACATCATTGGTCCCGAGGAGCTAAACCTGGGATCTCTCTGCAGATACGATTCAAGCACTCGGTATCCACACTGCTTTCATCTTTATTCTGCAAAAATCTTTAGTATGTTTACGATTTAAATGATCCTAATGCCTTTTATGACTGTGGTCCCTCATCCTTTCTATCATGCTGAAAGAGTCCAAGTGTCTGTGTCCCTTGCAGACAGACAGATACCATGTGACTGATTTTCACAAGAGCAGGCATTCCAATCTTTTAACTGTTTTGGGAGAGTTTAGCTGAGGTCAGACTAATAGATGGTTAAATAATTAAGTGCCGCTGACAGCAGGTTTCAATGTTCAAACTAGTAGTTATTACTAAATAAAACAGATTTCATAAAGCAATCAGCGTTTTAATTTCAGATGAACTTTGCTCAAGAATTGCGTATCCCTCCTTGGAATTGTGATTGAAACTGTGTCGATCAGGAAAAATAAATGAAAGGTTTGAATTTATATGGAGCATTTCATGACTTCAGGGCATCCCAAAATCCTTTACCGACAGCAGAATGCCTTTGACAGGTAGTTCATGTAACCAAATTGCACACACCAAGGGCGCGATTCTCCGCTCCCCACGTCGGGTGGGGGAATCGCGGGAGGGCCGGGCGAATCACGACACGCCGCCCTGGCACCCCCCGCAATTCTCCCACCCCCTGCTCAGAGAATCGCCGCTCGCCGTTTCTTACGGTGAGCGCCGATTCTCCAGCCTGGATGGGCCGAGCGGCCTGACGAACCCGACCGGTTCACACCGGCATCAACCACACCTGGTTACCTCGCGCCCCAACTTTCTACCATTAGCAATCCCGTAACTTCTGGCTCCCCAGTGTCAGATTTGGGGGGTACCCCAACGATATGCTGGGGAATCCCTCTCGGATTATCTCAGGTAAGGCTTTATGTGGCAATTGTCCAGAAGTGTTATCTTCTGGTCAATTGCGCTTGGCTGAGAACCATCGACCAAAGCGATTTACAATGCTAACTTTGGATGGTTCTGCCAGTTTTAACAAATAGTTACTCTGAAAGAGTTACAAGAAATAAATCTACTTCTAACTTCAGCGTATTTATTTTAAACATTCAGATGGAGCCCCGCACAGGACACGCCCCCACCCCCCTCAGACCCCCACCCCCTGACTAATCAACCCCCAGGGTATTCCCAACATCCTTTCCCCGCCCCACCTCCCCCAACCGCACCGACCACCCCACTGGGATTCCACCCCACACCCCAGCCCCAGCCGCATGGGAATCCACCCCGTCCCCTCCAACCCGCCAGCCTGACTCTAAGCATCACTCCACCCCAATCTGAACACCCCCCCCCCCCACCCCCATCCCCTTGCCAACTCGGCCCCCACACCAACTCACCTTCTGGATCAAACCTGACCAAACGCCACCCCTCTCCCCCTCCCACCAAACTCCCCACCCCGCCCCTCCAGAGTGGACCTGGGCCAAAAGCCCTCTCTGAATAGGCCCAACACTCTCCCCTATCCGCCAACCCACCATGAAGTGGAGCTGACACTCTCCCACCCAAACCCATCCCCCCTTACCTCGACCAGGCCTAACACACCCCCCCCCCCCCCCCCCCCCCCGCAAATGGATCACCACCCAGCGGCGGTTTATTTACACAAGATGAAGACGTTTCGAGAGCTTGCAGTTTATGCTTTCGATACTTTAAAGCAGTGTTTTTGAAACTTTTTTCCTCGGGACCCACTTTTGCCAACTGGCTGATCTTTGGGACTCACTTGATGACTGGAACAGATCTGATGGACCGAAGGGCCTCTTTCTGTGTTCTGTGTTGTAAAGCTTGATGACTCTATGAAAGTAGAGATATATTCAAATTGCAGAGAACCACGAGGTTGATGTCAATGTCTGAATTATGAAAAAGGAACAAGACTTCCATTTTTCTACCACCTACATGAGTATAACGTAGTTTGCAACCAACGAAGTACAGTCACTGCTATAATGCCAATTGATGCACAGCAAGATCCCACAAACAGCAATCTGAAAAAGAACAGATAATCTGATTTTGTGGTGTTAACTGAGGGATAAATGTTAGTTGGGACATCAGGGATAATTCCCTACTCCTATTCAATGTAGCTCCATGGAGTGTTTTACATCCACATGAGAAGCAGAACCTCCATGTAACGTGGTAATTGGAAAATGGCATCTCTAGCAGGGCAGCATCCCTGCAATATTATACTTAGTCTAGATGTGGAGGTGAACCCACAACTCTCTGAGGTAGAGACAAGAGCATTACCCACTGAGCCACAACTAACACAAAGGAAAGATTGCAGAAATTTAGGGTTAATAGCCCTTAATCTTAAGGATAATCTTGCAGGAGAAGATGCAGAATGTTAATAATAATATTTTATTGTCACAGGTATGAAGTCACTGTGAAAAGCCCCTAGTCGCCACATTCCAGCGCCTGTTCAGGAATTGAACCCGCGCTGCTAGCCTTGTTCTACATTACAAACCACTTGTCTAGCCCACTGAGCTAAACCAACCCTTAAAGGGTTGGGGAAGATGAATCCGGAACATTACTGTAAATGAAACTGTGAGGGTAAGACAAAAGCGTACAGGTTTCTTAGAACAGCTGCTTTTGGGATTGATATCAATATTTTTTTCATTTAGGATGCATGATTGTTTTTTTTGGGGGTGGGGGTGCAGAAAAAGGCAGCGAGTTTCCATAAATTTCTGAGGATTTTCCTTCATAACTTGTGTGGAAGAGTCCGAGTGTGATTGTTCTGTGACAGGTTTGCAATTGTACAGTTTAAACCTTTCAATACAAAATTCAGATTTCAGTGAGTTTTGCTGCGGGTGAGGATCGACACCCAAACCCAGAAAGAAAGAAAGAAGACAGTTTTCTTCAAACCCTATTGTTCCTCACAGATTTTGAATGGATGTGTAAAATGTCCAACCTGGTGGGTGGCTTCCTAAAAGCTCCTTCAATGAGAGGACCAAGAGAGAGAGAGAGAGTGTGTATGGGGAGGGCTTGCTGGGTGGGGGTCTGTACAAGCTTCTCTACAGAAATGGAAACCGAGTCTCTTGGTGGGTGAACCTGAAAAGCTACTCAATTTAATTTTAGTTAATTGAAAGATTTCAGTTCAGTGAAGAGCCGGATTGATTGGTGACGACCCGATGGCCCGTTACTCGGCAACAGTCTTGCCTGTGTGATGGTTCCAAATTACAGCTAACCGTCTGGCTTGCTGTTGGGATGTCTATCAGCTGGCCAATCCAATCTCATTCTCACTCCTCGGCCATGCTTTCTTCCGTATCTCCTCTCACAAAATCTATTTTGTGGAACTTTTTCTGTTTGCCATCCTGATCTTACCTAGTAGTTGAGATACCTATGTTAATTTCAGGGTGTGCCACAACCCTTTTTACACTTACTCGACACCCACCCGGGTTCACAACCCCCACTTTAACTCTACTCCAATAAGCCCTATACTCTTCAAGGGATCCACTTGATTCCAGCTGCCTATGCATGTCATATGCCTCCTTCTTCCTTTTGACCATGGCCTCAATATCCCGAGTCATCCATCAAGTTGAGAATGTCGGCCGCTACCAGCCTTTAAATACGAATGCTGAATTCATCCCACCAGAAGCAGCAGCAGAGAGCAAGTCACACGCATGGCATGTACACGGACGTCACACGCCCTGTACATCCATGCTTTGGACGCAAAGTTACAGAGGAGAGATTCCTCCATTTTGTAACTGCCAGCAAACAAACAACGGGACTGTGAAGAATTGAAGATGAATCATTTTGTAATAAGGAAGAGAGGGCGCCTGTTCGGGTACACAGAGGGAGAATTCAAAATGTCCAAATTACCAAACAGCACATCTTTCAGGACTTGTGGGAGGAAACCGGAGTACCCAGAGGAAACCCATGCAGACAAGGGGAGAACATGCAGACTCCGCACAGACAGTGACCCAAGCCAGGAATCAAACCTGGGACCATGGTGCTGTGAAGCCATAGTGTTACTGACTGTGCTACGCTATGACCCCAATGGTGAGTCTGGAAGGCTGTAAAGTGCATAGTTGAAACGATGGTTTGCCTGAGAAGAATTAATATATTTCCTTGTCCACTGAGGGCCATTATTTTCTCCATCATCAGTCACAAATTGTTAGATGTTTGGTGCGGGTTAGTTCAAAGCAGTGAAATCGATAAATCTGGTGTCATTACAGCTGCTGCTTCCTGGAAGGGTCTTACCTATATTGTTACAATGCTCTCCTGGCCAATCTCCCCTGCACCTTGTACTCTTTATTCATCCTAAACACTTGCTGCCCGTATCCTAATGCAGTACCAAGTCTCTTGCGCAACCTTGATTTCCTTGGCCAGGCCTTCAACTGACCTAGGCCCCAGGCTCTGGAGTTCCCACCCTAAATACTTTTCCCTCTCTATCTCTCTCTCCTCACAAGTAACAATGCAATGAAAAACTACAAAAGAAATGATCAATAACCTCCTTTCACACAAATGCTGCTGCATCCCCAATGGAGCTCAGATAATAACTGTAATGCTGGACCCCATTACATGCCCTGGGTTTTATTAGACCTAAACACTTCTCTACTGTCCTTAATAAGCACCTTACATTTGTTGGCAACCATAATCATTGAAAAAGGAGATCATTACTGCTGCATGTTTGCTCAAAATACGTGATCTCTTCGTGTGGCCTATACTTTAACCTTTAGTTCAGATGGCAACTTGCTGAGTTGCTTCAAAGATCTGTCACAGATTTTACTAATTTGGTCTATCGCTTAAACTGAAGTGGATGAAGGAAATAATCGAAAATAAAAATTAAATTAGATTCGTAAATACAGGAAGGTCTGAGCAGGACAGAGGAAGACATTTAACGTTTCAGATCAATGAACTTTGCTCCAATCACAGAGCTTCACAGTTTATCTGCCCCACCTCACCCCACACCCACCACCGTCCCGTATTAACTGGTTTTGAATTTGCCTCAAAACTGTTAAACCTCTAACATTTCACAATTCTTTTTAAAGAAATTTAAAGTGCCCAATTCTTTTTGTCCAATTAAGGGGCAATTTAGCGTGGCCAATCTTCCTACCCTGCACATCTTTGGGTTGTGGGGGTTAGACCCATGCAGACACAGGGAGAAGGTGCAAACTTCACACGGACATTGACCCAGGGCCAGGATCGAACCTGGGTCCTTGATCCCGTGAAATACCTAACAATTCTAATGAAAGGTCATCAAGTTGAAACATTAACACTGTTTTGTCTGATCTCTCAGGTGGACTTAAAAGATCCCAAGGCACCATTTTGGAGAAGAGAATCGGACATTATCTGGTGTGCCCTGGCAAATATTTATCCTTCAATCAACATCATGAAAGGCCAGAATTGCTTTGCTGAGGCCTGTGGTGCAGTGGGTGGCATCTCTGCCTCTATCAAGAAGCTCTGGGTTTTCAATGGCGCTGAGGACCCGGGTTTGATCCCAGTCCCAGGTCACTGTCCATGTGGAGTTTGTACATTCTCCCACTATCTGCGTGGGTGTGATTCCCCACTACCTAAAGATGGGCAGGTCAGGTGGATTGGCCATGCTAAATTGCCCATTAATTGGAAAGAAAATAATTGGTACTCTAAATTTCTTTTTAAAAAGTTCTGGGTTCAAGACCCATCCAGCGCTTGATGGCTGAGGAAGGTACATTCATAACCCGGTCAACTTGTAAATCCTCCCCAGCATACACCAATGGCAGGTGGTAAGAGCCAGAAAGATTCATGGTCAGCCATGTGATGGAATGGAATTTGGAGCCTCTGCCATCGCTATCCATAGCTCCACGCTACAGCATGCAAAAGTGTGCGTTACCCCAGTAATTCAGACTTATTGGGCGGGTCAACTCAGTCTCGCTGGTGGGGATCAGATTGGTGGCAATTACTAATGAGCCCAACAGTAACAGTAGGATGTGTGAAAAGGCTTCAAAAGAACGCTGATTTATTCATGGTGTTCTTAAAAATACTTATTTCACTACAATCCGAAAAAAGCATCAATCATCCAGAACGTTGAAAGCAGGCTTTTTCAAAGTGGGGGTCACGAACCCAGGTGGGTGTCGAGTAAATCAGGAGGGCAAAAAGGAGACATGTGATTGTCTTGGCAGATAAGGCAAAGGAAAATCCAAAGAGCTTTTACAGATACATAAAGGGTGAAAGGGTGACTTGGGAGAGGGTAGGGCCTCATAAGGATAAACAAGGTCATCTATGTGCAGATCCACAAGGGATGGGAGAGGTCCTAAATAAATATTTATTGTCAGTATTTACTGTTGAGAAAGGCACGGATGTTAGGGTAATTGGGGAAATAAAAAGTGATGTCTTGAGGAGTTTACATATTACAGACAAGGAGGTGCTGGATGTATTAAAGTGCATCAAGATAGATAAATCCCCGATGAAATGTATCCCAGGATGTTGTGGGAGGCTAGGGAAGAAATTGCCGGCCCCCTAGTTGAGATATTTGAATCATCGAGAAGTGCCTGAAGATTGGAGGGTGGCAAATATTGTGCCCTTGTTTAAGAAGGGCTGTAGGGATAAACCTGGGAACTACAGACCGGTGAGCCTTACTTCTGTAGTGGGTAAATTGTTGGAAAGTATTCTGAGGGACAGGATCTACAGGCATTTAGACAGGCAAGGGCTAATTAGGGACAGTCAGCATGGCTTTGTAAGGGGAAAATCATGTCTCACAAATTTGATTGAGTTTTTTGAAGGGGTGACCAAGAAGGTAGATGAGGGCAGTACGGTCGATGTTGTCTACATGGACTTTAGCAAGGTCTTTGACAAGATACCGCATGATATGTTGTTGCCAAAGGTTAAATCCCATGGATTCCAGGGTGAGGTAGCCAATTGGATACAAAATTGGCTTGGCAACCGAAGCCAAAGTCTGGTTGTGGAGGGTTGTTTTTCAAACTGGAGGCCTGTGACCAGCGGTGTGCCTCAGGGATCGGTGCTGGGTCCACTGTTATTTATTATATATATTAATAATTTGGATGAGAATCTAGTAGGCATGGTTAGTAAGTTTGCAGATGACACCAAGATTGGTGGCATAGTGGATAGTGAAGAAGGTTATACAAGATTACAACAGAATCTTGACCAATTGGGCCAGTGGGCCGATGAATGGCAGATGGAGTTTAATTTGGATAAATGTGAGGTGATGCATTTTGGTAGATCAGATCAGGGCAGGACCTAATGGTAGGGTATTGGGGAGAGTTACAGAATAAAGAGATCTAGTAATACAGGTTCATAGCTCCTTGAAGGTGGAGTCGCAGGTGGACAGGGCGATGAATAAGGCATTCAGCATGCTAGGTTTTATTGGTCAGAATATTAAATACAGGAGTTGGGATGTCTTGTTGAAGTTGTACAAGACATTAGTAAGACCACACATGGAATACTGTGTTCAGTTCTGGTCACCCTATTATAGGAAGGATATTGTTAAACTAGAAAAAGTGCAGAAGGGATTTACGAGGATACGACCAGGATTTGACGGTCTGAGTTATAAGGAGAGGCTGGATAGGCTGGGAATTTTTCCCTCGAGTGTAGGAGGCTTTTGGATGATCTTATAGCGATCTATAAAATAATGAGGAGCGTGGATAAGGTAGATAGTCAACATCTTTTCCCAAAGGTAGAGGAGTCTGGAACTAGAGGACATAGGTTAAAGGTGAGAGGGGAAGAGATACAAAAGAGACCAGAGAGGAAATTTCTTCATACAGAGGGTGGTGAGAATCTGGAACGTGTTGCCAGAGGCAGTGGCAGAGGCAATACAATTTTTTCCTTTCAAAAACAGTTAGACAGTTACATGGGTAGGGTGGGTATAAATAAATACATAGAAGATAGGAGCAGGAGGAGGGCTTTTGGCCCTTCGAGCCTGCTCTGCCATTGATCACGATTATGGCTGATCATCCAACTGAATAGCCTAATCCTGCTTTCTCCTATAACCTTTGATCCCATTCTCCCCAAGTGCTATATCTAGCCGCCTCTTGAATATATCCAATGTTTTAGAATCAACTACGTCCTGTGGTAATGAATTCCACAGGCTCACCACTCTTTGCGTGAAGAAATGTCTCCACATCTCGGTCCGAAATGGTTTACCCTGAATCCTCAGGCTGTGACCCCTGGTTCTGGACACATCCATCACTGGTAACATCTTCCCTGCATCTACCCTGTCTCGTCCTGTTAGAATTTTATAAGTCTCTATGAGATCCCCCCTCATTCTTCTGAACTCCAGCGAGAACAATCCTAACCTACTCAATCCCTCCTCATATGACAGTCCCGCCATCCCTGGAATCAGTCTGGTAAACCTTCGCAGCACTCCCACAAGAGCAAGAATATCCTTCCTCAGAAAAGGAGACCAAAACTGTGCACAATATTCGAGGTGTGGCCTCACCAAGGCCCTGTATAATTGCAGCAACACATCCCTACTTCTGTACTCGAAATCTCTCGCAATGAAGGCCAACATACCATTAACCTTCTTTACCGCCTGCTGCACCTGCATGCTTAACATCAGTGACTGGTGCACAGGGACACCCAGGTTCCAATGCACACTCCCCTCTCCCAATTTACAACCGTTCAGGTAGTAATCTGCCTTCCTGCTTTTGCTTCCAAAGTGAATAACCTCACACTTATCCAAATTATACTGCATCTGCCATTGATTTACCCACTCGCCCAACCTGTCCACATCATGCTGTTGGATCTCTGCATCCTTGTCACAATTCACCCTCCCACCCAACTTGGTATAATCTGCAAACTTTGAAGTGTTACATTTTGCTCCCTTATCCAAATTATTAACATATATTGTGAATAGCTCGAGTCCCAGCACCGATTCCTGTGGCACCCCACTAGTTACTGCCTGCCAATTTGAAAAGGACCCATTAATTTCTACTCTTTGTTTCCTTTCTGCCAACCAGTTTTCTATCCACCTCAATACATTTCAGCCAATCCTATGCGCTTTAACTTTACACAATAATCTCTTATGCGGGGCTTTGTCAAACGCCTTCTGAAAGTCCAAATATACCACATCGACTGGCTCCCCCTTGTCAACTGTACTGGTTCCATCTTCAAAGAATTCCAACAGATTTGTAAAGCATGATTTCCCCTTCATAAATCCACGCTGACTCTGACTGATCCTGCCACGGCTTTCTAAATGTTCCGCTGTAAAGTCCTTGATAATGGATTCAAGGATTTTCCCCACTACCAATGTTGGGCTTACGGGTCTATAATTCCCTGTTTTCTCTCTGTCTCCCTTTTTGAATATTGGAGTGACATGAGCTACCGTCCAATCTGCAGGGACTGTTCCAGAGTCTATAGAATTCCGAAAGATGACCACCAATGCATCCACTATTTCCAGAACCACCTCCTTCAGGACTCTGGGATGCAGATACTCAGGCCCTGGGGATTTATCTGCCTTCAATCCCATCAAATTTTCCAGCACCATTTCTCTACTAATGTTGATCTCCCTCAGGTCTTCCCTCTCACTAAATCTTTAATTCTCCAATATTTCTGGTATCTGGGGCGGCATTCTCCCCTACCCGGCGTGACGGAGGGTGCCGGCGTAGGGGAGTAGCGCCAACCACTCAGGGGTCGGGCCTCCTCAAAGGTGGGGAATTCGCTCTCTTACTCTTACTCCTCTTCGTCACCGTCACCTTGGCATTTGGCTCTCAGTGACGAGAGGCCGCCAAGCACCAGCCAAGTAAGTCTAAGGTCAACGCACGCTACGCGATAGGCGCTCCTAGCTATGTATTCTATACCAGTTCGAAGCGAGCAGTATCAGAACCGGACAACGGCCATTGTTCCTCTGACTGAGTGGGCCCCTCGAAGCTAAGTATAGGCTTTTAGTAGTAGTTGTAGTTTAGCGAGTAGAGTTTGTGCATAAGTAATAATTGACTGTGTGTGTAAATAAATGTGCATTGATTTCAAACTTGCTAATTGGTGTATCGAGTCATTGATCAGTATTCGGTTTGAACCTTGTGATGGTATCAGAAAGATACCTGGCGACTCTTGAGCAAAGGTAATTAAAACAGAGCAAATTAAGGGAAAGCACAAGGAGCAACAATATCCTTGAGCAATGTCCGAGACTAGTTTATTGGTTTTTGCCTACCAGGACTATACAAAGACTGGATTAAAAGCCAGCTGCAAAACTTGGCCAGTGTCAACTAGCACTAGGTGTATCAATGTGTGACACAAGATAAAAGACAGCAGAAGACCCCTGCAAAGGTTTTGCAGGTCACTCTCTCTCTGACTGCTGAAGTAAGTCAAGTCATCAAAGTCACAGTTTAAAGGACACAGGGCAGTTTTTCAGTTAAACTACAGGACACTGGAATCTCAAAACCAACTATTCACCTGTAGAAGTCAGCGCTACTGGAACTACAAATCACAGCAGCCACAATGTTTCACCGTCTCCTCCTCACGGACAACTTAAAGACTGATTTGTACTTTTAAAAAACATATTTTTGGACTCAATTCTCATATATAATCTGAGAATTTTTATCCATGTGCGACTAGGGGCTTTTCACAGTAACTTCATTTGAAGCCTACTTGTGAGAATAAGCGATTTTCATTTCATTTATCATTTATCTCCTGTTTAGTAGCTAATAAACACGCTCTTTCTTTAACTCAAGTAAGCCTGGTTAAAATAGTTTCTTTTAATACGTCAATATTAGGCTGGGAGAAGGTATCCACAGGGAAAGGATCCTTTTAAAATTAATCTTGTTGCGACCAACCGACAGGGTTGACTAAGGAAAGGGATCCAGTTCATCCCTCCTCACCTGGGGCATAACAATTTTAGGGTGTCCCATCTGGAAATTAACAAATTGAAGGATCTCGTCTGGGATATCAAATTTGGGGAATCTCACCTGGGATCAGTTGTAACGGTGCCTACAACAGGCCCCAGGCTCGATTGCCACATTTGAGGCGCCGTCGGGATTTGAAAAGTGAATTGTAAAATTGAGGTGTTGCTTAACTGGGAGCCAGAGTAGGTCAGGAGAGGGAAAATCGACGGAGAAAATCATCAGAAAAACAAAGTGCAATTAGCTCCTATTTTAACTCAATTCAGCTGGCGAGAACAGGGCTGGGGTTTGGGTGAGATGCAGTGCATCTTAAAATCAGGTGCCATCCCTGAGTTACTTAGTTTAAAACCAGGCCATCAATGATTTCACATGACTGCTGTCTAACCATTAGACAGTGCATTTGTTTTTTCAAAGCTGACAGTGGGTTGGAGCCTGCTTTACCTCCTGTTCCCTGGCTAGCACTGCCTGGAATGTATCGTACAGCTTACGCCTCTATTCCTAGTGGCTTCTGAGATGCCTGTATAATCACCCTGAAGGAGCCTGGAAAGAATCAGTGGTGTCGGGTCTCAGGGCCTCTGTGACCTTCGCACTTATGGGCACTCAGAGAGATGTAGGATCATACACGACACAAACAGCTGAGACACAAACCATGCAGTGCTACTTTGTAAATGCCAAATGGTTGGCTCTTGGCCAATCAATTGTCCTGAATGGATAATGCCTCATTTCCCAGCGTCTCCTTCCTCTGCGCCTGTTCTCTACTGCTCCATACCAAATGCTGCCAAAGTGTGTTTGTAATTAACAATAACTTGTCTTGATATATAAAAGGAAAGACCTGCATTCTATATTTCATGACCTGAGGGTGTTCCAAAGCACTTCACAGCCAATGAAGTACTGTTAAGTGTAATCCCTGTTGCAAAATGGGAAATGTGGTGGCTGATTTCTGAGACCAAGATCCCACAAACAGCAATAAGTTAATAGCCAAATTATTCATTTTGATCGAGCGATACATATTGGCCAAGCCACTGGGTACAGCCCCTGGGCTCTTTAATGAATATTGTTGTGAGATCTTCTACATCGAACTGAGGGCAAACCAAATGCCTCATCCGAAATCCGCAGCCTTTAACAAAGTAACATTTCCCAAGGGGCTTCACAGGAGCAGCAATAAAGAAAGATGGATAACATAAGGTGATAACAGGACTTTCTTGGACCTGAGTCGAAGTGATACCTTGAAAGGATTGTGATAAAGGTGGAGAGAGAGCGCACGGTTTAGGGAAGGAATTCCAGAGCTCTGGGCCTCGGCAGCTGAAGACACAGCCACCTCCGGTGTAGTGAGGGAAATCGAGGATGCACAAGAATCCAATTAGAGGAGCACAGAGGGTGGTGAGGATGGAGGTGGTTACAGAAATGGAAAGGGGTGTAGCCATGGAGGGATTTGAGAGTAAAGATGAGAATTTTAAAATTGAGAGATTTTTTCAGACCATGAGTCACGCAGGCCAGCGAGACAAGGGTGAATGGACTTGATACAAATATCTAACCCGGCATTCAGTTATCCTATGCCGTACATCATATCCAGTTACCCGGCCCTAACTGCCTCCTCTTTACCATGGATGCCCAATCCCTCTATACCTCCATTCCCCAACAGGATGGTCTGAGAGCTCTTCATTTCTTCCTTGAACAGAGCCTGAAAATTCCCCATCCATCAACAGTCACCTCCGTCTGGCTGAACCTGTCCTCTCACTGAACCATTTCTCCTTAAACATGACTCATTTCCTCCAAAGGCTACAGGTCCCCGCATGGTCCCAGTTTTGCCTGCCTCTTTATAGGTTATGTGGAACACTCCTTGTTCCAGTCCTAACCCGACACCATTCCACAACTCTTTGATCGGTACATCTATGACTGTTTTGGTATCATTTCATGCTCCAGTCTGGACCTGAAAAATTGATAATTTTGCTTCCAATTTCCAACCCTCTATCACCTTCACATGGTGCACCTCCGACATTTCCCTTCCCTTCCTTGACCTTTCTATTTCAATTTCTGGGGATAGACTGTCCACTAATATCCATTACAAACCCATTGACTCCCACAGCTATCTCAACCTCAGCTCTTCACACTCTGCATCCTGTTAGGACTCCATCCCACTCTTCCGGTTCCTTCACCTCCGTCGCATCTGTTCTGATGTTCGCACTTTCCAAAACGGTGCTCCTGACGTGTCTTCATTCTTCCTTCATCGTGGTTTCCCATTAATTGTGGTTGACAGGGCTCTCAACCGTGTCTGACCCATTTCCTAAACCTGTGCCCTCATCCCCTCCCTTCCCTCTCAGAACCAGGATAGGTTCCCCCTTGTCCTTACCTTTCACCCCACACCGCATTCAAAGAATCATCTTCCACAGTTCCACCAACTCCAGCATGATTCCACCACCAAACACATCTTCCCCTCACGCTCTCTGTCAGGATTTCACAGGGACCGTTCCCTCTGGAATACCCTGGTCCATTCCTCCATCACCCGCAACACCTCACCTTCTTCCCACGGCACCTTCCCATACAATCGCAGAAGGTGCCCCTTTACCTCCTGCCCAATCACCATCCCAGGGCCTAAATATTCTTTTTAAGTGAGGCCGCACTTTACGTCCACCTCCTTCAATCTGGTCTATTGTATTTGCTGCTCCCAATGCGGTCTACTCTACATTGAAGAGACTAAACGCAGAATGGGTGACCGCTTTGCAGAACACCTTTGGTCCGTCCACAAGCAGGACCTAGACCGACCTAGACCGCCCTGGCGCTTGCCATTTTAACTCACCACCCTGTTCTCACGTCCATATGCCCATCCTTGGCCTGCTGAAATATTCCAGTGATGCCCAGCGCAAACTGGAGGAACGGCACCTCATCTTCCGATTAGGCACGATACAGCCTTCCGGACTTAACAATGAGTTCAACAACTTCAGACTGTGAGCTCTCTCCTCCACCTTCACCCCATTATTATTTCCATCAATTTATTTGCATTTCTTCCATTGATCTGTTTTTCCCTCACCATTGTTCCCCACTCCTCCCCCACTCCATTTGGGCCAATTGTTCCTAGTCGCCCTTTGACACGCTGCTCACCTTTGTTCTGCCATTCACACATTCCAATCTCTTTATGCCCCACTATCAGCACCCTTCCTAGCCTTAATCACCCCCATTTACACCCTTTTATCTTCTGTCCTCGACATCTTTTTCGATTCCACCTATCACTGGCCTCCTACCCAGCCCCACTGCTCCTCGCCCCCCCCCCCCCCACCCCACTACAGTATAAACCTGACCCTATTTCCCTATGTCCAGTTCCCTCTAACTTTTACAAAGAGCCATCCAGACTAGAAACGTTCACTCCCTTTTCTCTCCACAGATGCTGTCAGACCTGCTGAGATTGTCCAGCACTTTCTGTTTTTGTTTCAGTTCTCATTTACTCATGTAATAACATTGAATTAGCTACTAAGTGCTTTGGCATGTCTTGAGTGCATGAAAGGCTCTATATGAAATCTCCATCTGGAGTTTGTGCTGATTATGTTGGAAACTGAAATACCAAATGATTGGTTGGTTTATTTTCATCAGGGTGATCCGAAAGTAATTGATTTAATTAGTACTTTGATCATTCTGTGGTGCCACAACATGGCTGTGTTTAAACACAAATTTGCCATCATTATGCCAAAAAGGGTTAATCTGTGCGACTGTAAGTGACATCTGGAAGGTGCAAATAGCAGGATATACATACAGCAGTACCTGAAGAAAACAGGGCCATTTGCCACGACTGGCCCATGCTGCTATTTAACTTCACCCGGACCTCCCCCCATCTAATTACATCTCCCCACACTGTCCCTTCTCGCTCGTGTATGCCCCAAGCCTCCTCCCCTTAAATGCATCAATCCTGTCTGATTTACCCACTCCTTACGGCATTGAACTCCACATTCACACTGCTCTCCACCTAAGGATGCTTCAAGTAAGTTCGTCATTTGATCCGTCAGTGAATATATTATATTTAGCCCTCTTGTTCTGTTTAATAGAGGACAAATCGATGCTTATTTTTTCTACTCCTCCTCTCCATCAGCTCTTTCTTTATTTTTTGGCAGGTACCTTGGGATGATTTTAATTCCCAATTCTGTTTATGAATGGAGCAGTGTGCATGTCACCAGGCTGTGAATTGTGCATGTCCTGACAAAATTATTATTTTCATCTTAATTTGATGCCAAAAATTGAAACCAGAACATTGGAAAAGCAGCTGTCTGCTAAATTACAAGTGTGCACAGCGACCAAGAAGGGAAATCTGAGAACAGATGGAACCAATTGGCTTTGTCTGAGAGCTCCCTCATGAGGCAGAAATGACTAGGAACGAACTGAAAGTCTGAGGAAGGACGAATAGGAGAGCGAGTCTTGATTTCAATTGAGATTTCAATGGGAAGAAAGTTGGGCGGGATTCTCCGTCAGCCGACGCCGGAATCGGGAATCACGACTGGGCGGGAAACTGGTGCTGACGCCGAAATCGTGGCAGGCACCGGTTTCACGCCAAATCCCAATTCTCCGTCACTGCTGCCTCACGGCGCTGAGGACCCGGGTTCAATCCCGGCCCTGGGTCACTGTCCCTGTGGTGTTTGCATGTTCTCCACATGTCTGCATGTGTTTCACCCCCACAACCCAAAGGTGTGCACGCTAGGGTAGGTGGATTGGCCATGCTAAATTGCCGCTTAATTGGAGAAAAATAATTGGGTACTCTTAAGTGTCTATAAAAACCCAATACTTCGTCACCTCGACAACGGCGTCAATGCATTCCAGAATGCACGGACAGTAAACACCGTTGCCATATCATTAGCGGGCCTGATCCGGAAATCTCCGGGGCCTCCGCAATTCTCCGCCTTCACTGGGGCGAATTCCCGACAGCGAGGTTCACTTGTGTTTTTAAAAATTGTGAAACTGGTGCCGTGGCTGATGAGGGACAGAGAGACGCAACCATGGGCTACCCAGCGGGACACTGGCAGAGCAGGCTGGGGTGGGGGGGCCCTGCCACGGCCGGCGGGGGGGGGAAGTTGTCACAAGGGAATGGGTGTGAACCCCACGGGACTAGGGCTGTGTCCATGCATGGACCACCATTGCCGCGGCCTGCAAGGCAGCCATCTTGCTGCATACCCTACTGACCACCCACCATGGCCTCTGGTTCTGCAGAGTGACACCGGCCGTATGGCTGGATCTGTTTGGGCAGAAGGGTACATACCGTGTTAACATGTCGGCCTTTCACCCCCAGCAGACAATGGATATTAGAATTCAGCCAGCAATGGTGGCCTTCCTCCTAGTCGCCACAGCCCTGGGGGATGCACTGTGACTGGACGAGCTGAAGCTGCTCCAGGAGGAGGAAGCTGCAGCAGCGGAGCAGGCAGCAGCGGAACAGGAGACAGCCGCTCAGGATTGAGATCCGGCCACCCTGCAGCCAGAGGAGGAAGGGAGGTGCAAAGGGGGCACCGCAAGAGGCCTCGTGTGTACTGTCATTCGAGGACCTGCCGGACCGGGCATGCCGTCAAAGACTCCGGCTGAGCAGGGGGACAGTGTGACATATCTGCCAGATCATCCGCACCTGGCACTGCAGGGGTATGGGGCAGGACACCTGCTCTCGGTGTCCGTCAAGGTGATGGTCGACCTGAACTTTTACATCACAGGTCCTTCCTGGCGCCAAGTGGAACCTGTCAGGGATCTCACAGACCTCAGTGCACAGATGTATCCACGCCATCACAGAGGCCCGTTGTGCCCTGTCGGCACAGTACATTCACTTCAATGTGGACTGAGCCCACCAGGATGCTCGGGCTGCCATTGATGGGGTGCCCCGGCTCCCGGGGTGATTGACAGGAGGCATGTCGCTCTACGAGCACCTGCAGATGACAGACCGCTCTATACAAACTGAAAGGAGTTCCCCTCAATGGACATGCAGCTGGTGTGTGACCATCAGCTACACATCATTTATATCTGCTCTCGATACCCGGACAGTGTGCACAACTCCTTCATCCTGGCACACTCAACGATTCCCAGCCTCTTTGAGATACAGTCCCAGATCGGGGTTGGCTCCTGGGTGACAGGGGTTATCCATTGCAGTCATGGCTGATGATGCTTATCCGAAGGCCACAGACCAATGCCAAGACCCACTACAACGACACACATACAGCAAC